>NC_045704.1:67384973-67706300 GCF_009834535.1 Camelus ferus | reverse complement strand
ATGCTATACACCAGAAATTGACACATTGCAACTAACTGTACTTCAATAAAAAAAAGAAAAATATATATAAATATTCATATATATCATAACATTTGCTTAGTAATTTTTTTAAAAGTTGGTAAGAAAAATTCAAACTATTAGCAGTGTTTGTTTCAGAGGAGGGTTGGAAAGAAAACTCAGGGCTCAATGGCCAGCCAGGTCTGGGTTTTCATCTCAATTTAGCTGCCAGTCAGCATTCTTTTAACTGCAAAAAACAGAGAAAATCAAACTGACCAGAGAAAAAAGTTTTAGTCACGGCTCATACCACCAAACCATGAGGAAGTCTTCAGAAATACCTGGGTCCAGGGACTTGAACCTCATCAAGTTCTTTCTCTCCCCTCAACTTGCTGACCCTCCCCTCCCATAATCTGCCAGCGCTGCTCCCAACAGTTGGTTTCATTTTCTCAGGCCCTCTATTCCCACAAGTTCAATCCACAGACACAGGCAACACTAAAAATATATTCTTCAAGCCTCTTGGCCAGAGGGAAAGGAGTTCCCTGGTGCTTCCATTGTAAATTGTCCCAGGAAATGGCACCAATTGGACAAGCCTGGGTCACGTGGCCCGCTGGGGAAACAGGGCACGATGACTGGACCTTTCTGCTACAAACGTGCACTCTGTGGCCACAGGACATGAGCATTTTTTTTGGCCGCCACCACCACCACAGGTTTGAGATAGAAAATAAACACAATCTCCCCCAAAGAGAAATTTTCTTCTGGACAATAAAAAGGTAAATAAACACTATGTTAACAGTAACCTGGGACAAATTACTTAACATCTCTGAGCTTCAGTTTCCTCATACATAAAAAGGGGATGACAGTAACTATATCACAGGCTTGTTGTGGGTTAATCTTTTTCTTACTATTTTATCATTCTCTTTCTCTTTGTATTTCCATATTATTCCATATTTTTAAAAAAACATGTATCCTTTTTATTCATGAACTAAAAAGCTATTTCCACTGTGAGAAGAAAGAAGAGCTCAACAACATTCATCGAGGAAAAGCCAACAGGCAAGTTAATCATTCATTATTCAAAATTTGTGTTAGTTTTATATTCACCATTTACAATGTACCTGTTATTAACAGTTACCACACTGTGTTCTAGGTACATGATCAAGTTTAACCTTCAGACTTACTTCATGAAGTAGGTGCAATTCCCATTGTACTGATGAAACTCAGAGAAGTCAACTAACTTACCCAAGGACACAGAGCCAGTAATTAATAGAGCCGCTGTTTACACAGTTCTGACTAAAGAGGTCTGCAAACTACAACCAGCGGGCAAAATCCCCGCTGCCCTCGGTTTTTCTATGGCCCATGAGCTGAGGATGGCTTTTCCACTTTTTAATTGTTGAAACAAATGAAAAGAATACTTTGTGACACATGCAAATTAAATGAACTTCAAATCTCAGTGTCCACAACTAACGTTTTGTTGTAACACACTCATGCCCATTTGTTTAGACCTCTCTACGGCTGCCTTAGCGCTGCAGTGGCAGAGGGAAGGAGCTGGGACAGAGATCACATGGCCAGCAAAGCCTGAAATACTTACTGTCTACTCCTTTACAGTAAAGGTTGCCAACCCTGGGCTGAATCCAAAACCCATTATGTTTCAAGGACATCTCACTGCCGCTCCTTGATACTGCCTGAAACTCATCTCTTGGATGCTGTCATTATGAGTCTCTGGTGGCCCAAGCAAGAGAATTTCAATGCAAGAAAACAGAAGAGCACGAGCAAGTTCATCTTGGGCGAATGTAGAGAGATAAAGGAGGTAAAATATATATATACCACCCTACCAGCCATACCACTCTAAATGCACCTGATCTCAAAAGCTAAGCAAGGTCGGGCAGGTTAGTACTTGGATGGGAGATGAGAACTGCACCAATTGATAACGTCTGCTCAGGACAGAGCAGGGGAAAGAAACAGGTTATGCGTTCTCACATGGCACACGGCGTGATCATCCACTGACCGCACACTTTTATGCTGAATGTCTGAACTCAACATCACACATTATTCCCAACACCTAGTGGGTCAGGAAACCTTTTGTAATAAAAAATTTAGAAGTAAACCCTACACTTCATTCTAAAAGTATACTACTCAAAAGCAACAGAAATAAAAGGGGCGAGGTAAGAAATGACCTATTAAAATTTTTATAATCAAAACTGAAAACCTTCTAATCAGTTTGTAAATATCAGAAGACAGTCTGCTTTTCACTATACATAAAAAATGTGGACTTCCAGATTCAGAGCAATCCTAGGGGTTCTTCCAGTACATTCCCTGCTTCATTGCAGCCGTGCTACATTACACTATCCTTGGAAAGTAATTACCTACTATTTTCTCAAAAATCTCCTCAGGCTGTACAGCTACCTGTGTTCACACTATCTTTTCTCATGACCTTTACACTTAAGTGATGCTTCTGATATAATCAAAACATCAACAGTAAGAATAATTTTTAATCAGAGAGAGAGAATAGTAAATCCATGACTTCCTTTTACTTTATCACTGATTCACTGTGTAGCTTAGATATATACAAATCTTACCCAAGCTCTAAGTTCTTCATTTATGAATCTAAGCTAATATGAAATATTAAAAGAATTAGGCTGAGAAATTTTATGAATTCCCTTATCGTCTCTGACAATAGATGTCAAGGAAGTACAAGATATCGCTAGACTCTCATCCTCAAAATTAAAAAGCTGGGTTCCCCTAAAAGAACTAAGGAGCCACTGGGCAACCAGAGAAGAACTAGACTGAATACATGAGGAGAGAGCCGACCGCCGCTTGTTAGCCGCGTGACCCTCAGTGAGTTACCTAATCTCCTAGCCTCCACTTTCCTCACTGTTGAGCAGTAGTGTTTGTTAATGTGTGTTAAAGCCCTTTGTACACTGCTAAGTGCTGTAAGAAATGTGAGTTTATATTATTGTTCTCAATAACTGTCCCTGGGATCTCAGACTACTGATTTAGAAACACATTTCATAGATAGAGCCAGATCATTTTTAAGTTTCTGATGACTGCTTAGGGTTAAGAAATCAGGGCATAAATTTCATATGCAGCATTACAAGCGGGAAATAAATAGGAAAAGGCTGACGGGCTGAGAGAAGCAGAGAACATCTTGCTAACTGACTCATATTTTCTTTGTCTCATTGGGTTTGATAAAACTACGGTGAAGTCTTGATTGGAGATTGCCTATTACCTGGCAGGTTAACCTTTCTCTTCTACCGGATTTGGGTTCAAAAGCTGATGACAAAACCACCACGTGTCTAAAAACTGATCTTTTCAATCCTACTGTGTAAGCAGGTTGAGACTGCTATGCCTGTTAATTAACCCCTGAATCCTGTCAAGGTAATTGAAGCATAAACTTAGATAAGATTAATACAGCAGATAAAGTAAATTCCAGTGCATGCTTCTCCCACTCTCTGCCCCTTCCTGTCTCAGTTTGACAAAAAGCAGATCCCACAGCCTTAGCCCAGATCCACTGAGAGGAGTAAAGTGTGCACTCTGAAATAAAATAAAGCATTAACACCTCACACAACATTGTCAAATGTGTATTTTATAGATGTCTCGTCTTACTGAATTTTCTTGTTCCCCTTGTGCGTATTTTTGTGTTGGGAAAGGATAAACAGACTCCATTGTCCTTTCTCATTTGGTTAAACGTTGTAGTATTAAGCCAGAGATATGATATCAACTACTTTTACTTAGAAATTATTTTAGTTATAGACAATGATCTGTTTGGCTTTGTTCAAAATCAGGTCCAGGATGATCCTTCATATATTTCCATTAACTATGAAATTAAATAGAGGAAGCAATTTTTAAAAGAGAAATATTGCTTGTAGCCTGAAATCCTAAGTGTTGAGTTTCTGCCTGCAGTGGGTTTTTTTCAATTAAATTATAAACCATGGGTAATAGAGATTTATAATGGGAGTGCTGATACAATCTTAACTATAGGGAAGCCATCCGACACGCTCCATGCAGTATATGGATGGATTATTTGCATTAAATTATCTTTAGGAAATGCAAACAAAACAAAGAAAAATGTAAAGCTTGTTGCATTATTAGCATAAAATTAAAGTCCTTGAATGCATAATTGTTTTATACCCAAAGCATTAACAGATTTTATTCTTAGAGTTCAAAGACCTGCTGATTAATATGCAAAATGGCCTCATTTTATAAGCAGTTTTTTTTTTTTTTCCTCCTCTCAGAAAAGAGACAGTTCTTCGCTGGAGGAAAATACTATGAAGTTTAGAAAACACTAACTAATATTGATATAAAAGCCTACACATCTATACAGCCAAAAACAGTAACGCCTAGATGCTGTTAGAATATTTATATCTCTTCAGTCTGTGTACGACTATAAACTGTATGTTTAGCCAGATAATACCTAGCTTAGGAAGATTAAGTTTACAAAATATGAAGAGAAAACACTGCCTTTCTCTAGAATGGCTTACCTACTTGTATAGTAATTTTTTTAAACTATTAAAAAGAAAGAAAATCCAATAGAAAGAGAAATTCTGGGTCTAGTAGTATAAATTTAAATTATGTGATTCCAAATCTAATTTTACAAAGCGGGCTCCCTCCAATTTATATGGCCCCAGTCACCAAGATTTGTAACAAGAAAAAAATAAAATAAAATTTAAATTGCACAATTTTTTAAAACTAATGATTCTCCAAAATTCTAATTTCTTCTTATTTTTCTAAATAGATATCAAAATACTTTAATCCCTGGAAGTGATATACTGGGTTATTTTCTCTAACACATTTCTTTCCAGCGTGGACAGTCTAGAACAACTGATTTTTTCATTCTGAATATTGATGTATTTCTAAATAATTTATGCTCTTTAAAGCATCTGACACCTGGCAAATTAAATTATAACCACCACAACACATTGTCAAGTTTTAGAAACTGTGGAAATTTCTTTGACCAAGAAATAATGTTTCTAAAAGAGAGGTATGAGGTCTGAAATGTAGTGCAGTCCCAAATGTGTCGAACTCACTGCACAAAGGCACATCAGTCTACGGGACTCAACCTCCAGATACAACACCCGGCTCACTACCTGATTAGAATAACACTCCTTTGATATGCTGTATTCATGTGGCGAGTATTGATTAGGAATTCACCATGTGCCAGGGAGTGTGTTGAGCTCCCCAGCATCACCATTATGCCATTTGGGCCTCATAAAGTTACTCTTTTCAAAAACTCTTTTAGAGTTAGTGAACAAAGAAGGATAAATAATTCATCAGTGTCTTTTTCAAGCCCTTAACACATAATCAATACTCAATAAGAAGTTGAGAGGAAATGAACAGTTAGAAGACAATATTAAGCCACATTCACATTTTACTCAAAATTAATAAAATTCAGAAATGCTTAAAAGAATACTTTGAAATGGAAAGTATACAGATTACATATGTAAAACTCTACTTTGAATGTGAAAATGGTTTTACTCATTAAGATGTCTTGTCAATAACACACTCTATTGCCCTACTAAATAAGCATATACAGATAAGAAAATGACATTTATCATGTGTGTTAACAGAAAGCATGTTCCAAAAATGACTAGATGATTTAAAATTTGTTCAACTCACAAGGGCCCAGGACTCCAACATAATGGGTGAGATTAAAATTGTTTTTATACTTTTCCCGAGGAAAGAACACCAGCCTTTTTGCTAACTCTGCTAATTTGCTAACCCAAAGGTTAAAATTAGCACTGTTATCGGCAAGGAAAAAAAAACACATTCTTTCATTACTTTTTGCATTTTTAAAGTTTTTAAATGAAATAGAACAAAGTGTTTCATTTATAAATTATTTCACAGTTTACCAAGTGTTTTCATACAAGCCACTTTCATTTAAGGGACTTAAGAGGCTTCCCTGAGAAATTACTACCCACAGATCACTGCCTGTGACAGTTCTATTGTGTTTCTAGCTAGTTAAACCCCATCTGTAATATAGAAATCAATTCTGGGAGCCACTGTTAAGAAGGACATTGACCAATTAGAGTGTAATGAAAAGTAAATGTCCAGGTGAACAGGAGAAGCTATAATTTTTGATAAATTATTCAAGCAACTTGGAAAGTGAAGAAAAAGGAAAGGCACAATATCTGCTTTCAAATATTCAAAGGGCTGCCGTGGAGAGATGAGTGTACCGATTCTGCGCTGCTGCAGAGGCTAGAGCTAGGGGAGAGAGCTGAAAGTTACGGCAGATTCTGATTGAATGCAAGAACGAACTTTGGATCTGCTTGTGCTGTCCTGTAACAGTAACAGCTGCCTCATGAGGGTGGTGCCGAGCTCTGGAGGGTCTCAGTTGGAAGCTAGATGTCTACAGAGCTATCATTTTTTAAAATTACTGTACCTGGTGGAGAACTAGACTGAAAATTTCTAAGTTGCTTTCTGAGTCTCAGATTCTACTTTTCTAGATAAAATGAAATCTATAAATGCAGTGCAAAAGGAGATTTTTACTGTATGTTCAATTCTCTAAAAGAAAAATATTTTCAATTAAGGTTTTAAAAATTAATATAAGACTCTGTGATACACAGAATGCTTACTTCCAACCAAAAAGGGTCATTTGGCCATTTAAAACACTCAGTGTATGAAACGGGAGGTATAACAGGTCTCAGGCAACAGGCCCTGTACGCTCTATTCATATCTAAATAATCGCAATCATAAGAAAGCAACTTTTATTTGTGAGGAAACTATATGAATTTACCATGAGTATAAATTTAAGGGTAATTTTACAAATCAAGAATAAAGGAAATGACCTCTCCTTGCTAACACGCCGGAACAGAATGGAGCAGGTACCTTCCTAGGAGGCCGTAACTATTGGACAACAATTATTCCCTTGGCTCCCTGAGTTCTCCTTGATTGCATACAGGATGATAGAGCTAATACAATTCTCTTTCAAAGTAAGTTTATAGACCTAGGTCCTCGTTCTAGTTTTGCTACCACATATATGCCTGGCCTTGGGTGAGAAACTTACTTTAGTATCCTGCTTTAAAAAAAAAAGAGCAGTTGGATTAAAGCATCATTTTAGTTCTTTCTGGCCCTAAGGTCTATGACTTCTACGTATGAGATATCCCACTTACGCAGTCAAGCACCATCGACCTTCAGGAACAAACAATGAACCTAAAAATAGTTTTTAAGCCTGTAATTGTGAGTACCAATGGCAATAACAAAAAGGGAAAAGGGATAAAGTTTAAGAAGACAGACTGTGATCGGATGGCACACCGACTGAAAGAAAACACACTCTCATTGAGTGATGGTGGCTATAAAAGCTAAGCCCTGTTACCCTAAAGTCATAAAATTCGGAAGATGTGGCAAAAAGGGAGAGAAGAAAACTGCAAAGAAGAAAAAGGGCCAAAAAAGAGGGAAGAGAAGAGAGGAAAGAAGTCCTTAAGCAGCCAATCTCTGCAATGGCAGGTTTTTAAAAAGCACCAGAAATGGTGAGCAGGAAAAAGAGAGAGAGAAGAGAAATGAAGTAGTGGGAGCAAAAACAAAACACAGAAACAAACTCTGGCTGGAGCATGAAACAATGGGGCCCGTGCAGTAGAAGTGGGAGCCCAGGCTCGTTCACCTCCGCAGACCAGGAGAGGGCTTCCTTCTCCCACAGCAGAGTGGAGTCCTGGCTGTTAGTGACAACCGGATGCACTGAGCTTAGTGGAGTATGTTCAATCCGCTCTGCTTAGCAGATGAGCATGAAACATCTTTAAAATGTTTTCATCTCTAAGATGTTTCCAAAAGACACTTGTTAATTAAGGAACTGACCTTTGGGTCGTGAGGAACCTCATTCATTCAGAATTAACTGAGGTACATGGAGTGAATTTGTGCACATATATACATGGATGATTTATAAGTAGATATAAGTAACTTCATACTTGAAGGCCTAGAACAAAGCTCAAGCCATAAAGAAATCAAATATACTCTGCCCTTCTCTCTATTCTCTTTCTACTTGGATTTCTTGGGAATTCACGTTTGTGTGGGCTGACGATGTAAATCCAGCAGTGGGCTTAATGAAAACCACCAAGTGCACATAAATTCACAGCAGATCTCTCCCCATTTTTTTTCTTTGTGCTCTTTTCTTAGGAATCGGTGTCTTCAGGAGAATTCTGAGCAAAAAGCTTCATGTCATTCTAGGTCTCCTGGCTATCCTAGCACCGTGCAAACTGCCAAAACTATTAGTAATCATTCTGGGAAACAGAAAGATCATAGTAATAAAAATAAAAGCACGCCAAATTAGCTTGTTCTTAAATTAGAAACATGGGAACATAAACTAAGAATGTGATAAGCTGATATTTCCCTACAAATAGTCAAAGGAATATTTATCTATAGGGTACAAGGCGGGATGGTATCTGGAAATACTAACTCACGTGTCTTCTCCCCTGGCATTTCCTTGTATCCTTTCCTCAGCCCAAACAATTGGGGCGTCTTACCTTCACTGCAGTATGGAATGGTTGTTGAAGCTGGATACAGGTAAACAAAAGAATTCAACTCTTAGACATGTTTTGAAAGCTTACTTTGAATTGAGAAAATCTAGATTTCTAAGAACTCCAAGCAAAAGTTTAAGCCATAAATAATAGATTTGGAATAATTCACAAGTCACATTTTTACCTTCTGTTATTTATACTAGGTATCAAACTTCACATCCATCAGGACTAGATCTGACGACGCATGATAGAAAGCTCCAAACGTGGCTTAAAGCCACAACGGTATATTCTTTCACATCAAAAATGAACAGCAGGTGGCTCCTGTTTGCTGCTCCACTTTCCCCCTCAGGCTCGCCTCACAATCCAAGATAGCTGTCGGTGTTTCAGCCATCCTGTCCACACTGCAGGCGGCGGGGGGGGGGGGGGGGGGGGGGGGGGGGACGGCAAAGGCAGCAGCTGCCGGTGAGGCAAGGCCTTGAAGAAGTCTTGCTGGAAGTCACATATGGTGCCTCTGCTTACCCAGAATTTAGTCTGATGACCATATCAAGCTTCGAGAAGCGCTACAACATGTACTATTTATTCTAGACAGCAACGTACCCAGGTAGGAAATTACTAAGACAAATAACTACAAAGGAAAAGCCTGGCCTGGAAATTAGGTAAACACTCGGTGATCTCTACCGCCACCAGCTTTCCTCTCTCCAGAGGATTTACTGTTCTCTGGGCTGAGGGTTAAAGGGACTTTAAAGGAGACATTTTGAGTGAGAGAGAGAGAGACTAGAGCCTGAGATAAATCGAACCAACCAGAAAGGACCAAGTGGGCAAAAACAAACAAACAAACAAAAAATCAACAGAAGTTCTTTGAGGGTAGAAACTTGCTCATTGGAAGCTCAGTAAATATCGAGTTTTGTGAAATGCAATTCAGTATTCAGAGACTCCCCTGGAACAGTCCAGTGCGCTCCAGGGAACAATGCGGGAGCAGAGTTCGTGCCCTCTCACTATGCAGGTTCATGCAGGTGAGCACCACAGTTCACCATGAGGAGCTGGTGAGCTAAGGTGCTAGTCATCCTGCCCAGCGGTTTCTGGCAAGAGCCTCCCAGGAGCACAGTGACCTATTTGTGCACCAGAAGGAAATGTGCTCCTCTAGGCCCTGAAACTTGCCATGGTCTGGGTGAGCAATCTCCCTTACACTGAGGACATTCAGGAGACCACTGAAGCAGAAATTATGACACTAAACATCAAGATGGGTTCTGTGATCATAGGTTTGGTTTTGTTTAGAGTTTTTTTAATATACATTCATACGTATACAAACCAGTCTTTTCAGAATACAGAGGAGCTGAAATTTCTCTAGTAACACCCTTTGTATTCATTTCACAGTGAATATTTACTGAGCTTCCAATAAGCAAGTTTCTACCCTCAAAAAACTTTTGATCTAATAGTGGGGACAGTAAAAGTCCACTTAAAACTATAACATAAAGTACAGTATATACTAAGAAAAAGGAGGGGAGGAGGAGGAGAGGGAAGGTAAAGAACCTCAATGAAGTTTCTATTGTGAATCTTACACCGCGTTAGGTGTACTTGCACATCGTTTAATCCAGTGACAAGTCTAAGAGATAAGAAAGTGGCATTATTCTCACTTTGCATATGGGGCAACTGAAACTTGCTACAAGAATTGAGACCAGAGAACAATTACTGATCCCAGAATGGGGATTGAACTCCTTACGGGAGAAAAAGTTCTAGAAACAGAAAAAAATGTCAACATAGTTAACGGAAGAATGGACAAGAGAAAAAGATATTTCAGGGAGAAGGATGAACCTGAGTATACGCAGAAAAAAGAAATTAGGAGTATTTATCTAGTTTAGCTAGGGCAAGAGGATACTCAGAGGATGACAGATCCAGAAATAATAGCTTGTAATCAAATTCAGAAGGCATCTGAAAATCGCAGAGGGAAGAGTTTACAACAAATCCAGCAGGAAGCGGGACGGATGTGCTTCCTTGGGGAAGATTTATCTACTTCAGGTCTACCAGTCTGTAGTCACAACTCCAAAATCCAAAAGTTCTAAAAATCAAAAATACGGAGGTTTTTACTAATTTATTTGGAGACAAAAGCCAATCTGATCTTTGGCATTAAAGTTTAACATGAACAACAAGAGACTACTTACTTAGACCATTTACACCATTATTTAGCTTACTTAATGTGAACATTCCTGCATTTCACTACAGAAATAACAACTCTTGATTACAAGATGCTGCCCAGTCTTTATGGGGACTTTGTAATATATAGTATTTCTCCATATTGCCTTTCTAAAACTCCAAGAGTTAAAAAGAAAAATCTGCATTCTAAAATAAGTCTGACTGCAAGAATTTAATATGAGATATTACTAACTGTAATGTCTAGCAACGTATAAGATGGGATGGAGGCACAAAAGTGAGAAGAATGGTTTGGACACTTCCAATAATTCTGGCCAGAAAAAAAAAAAAAAGTAAAGTATGGTAGCTGTGAAAATGGAAAAGACGGGTGAATGTAAGAACCACTGGGAACTAGATTTGGCAGCTAATTTGATGGAAGAGAGTGAGGAAGTAGTCAAAGGAAATTCCTGGGAGCCTAGTGGCAGTTTCAATAACAGTATCAACAACAGCAAAAGTGGGTTCATTAATGAGTTTGTTCTAATCATACTGGGTTTACGATGTCGGCAGACACCATCTAGGTTGTGAGTCAGGCAGAGTTAGTTACAGGCTTTTAGAGTTCAGGTGAGAGGTCAGGACCTGAGGCACAAATCTGAGACTCAGCTACATAGAGGGGATGCTGAAAGACATGGAAATGGACGAAATTCCCAAGGAATAAAGTGAGAGATGCATAGCATTTGGGGAAATCAGTAGCACTTTCCAGCCTAGTTTTCTTAGTTGCATGAAAGGTCTACGGCTGAAGCTTAGCAGAGGCTAATCATCCTTAACAACGGGGAAGCAGCGTTGTCAGGTGCAGCGGAATGCACCGGGCTCACAGAGCGAGGAGCACAGCTTCAGAGTTCTCTCCTAATGACACTTCGGGGCGTCTGCTGCCAACAGTAAACTGAGCAAACACTAAGTTAGAACTCTGGAAAGATGCCCCGAAGAAGATGAGTTCACTTTTTTCTAAAATCAATATATGTCCTTGAGTCCACATTTTTTATTCTCCCAGGCTAGGAGAAATGTAGCTTTCTGTGGAGTCTATTACTGTGGCCAGTTCTGTCTCAAACGGGACCGTTCAAGCCAAAGTAAACTACAGTTTGTCAAGTTGTTAGCTTACTTTGAAAATGGTATCTTTCTTACCAGCGCTACTACAGATTCATACTGTAATAGGGAAGGACAAACCCGACTCCATGTTCGATCTGCTCTTTAGCTCTGCCCCTGTGCTCTGCCCCCTGGGCTTACTCATTCTGGTCCGGCAACTTCTGTAAAAGAGTGCTGCCTGCAGCCTGAAATACACAGGAGAGCCAGTTCTCAGGGCTCTGACCTTCAAGGGTATAACACTTTTCCTTTCATACAGAGAAAAAAAGTTGCAGAACAGAGGATAATAACATTTGTCTTTTTGGAGGTTTACAGGAACATCATGACCTGACTCCTACAAGAACAAAGGAGTCCAACTCCAAGAAGTTTGCAACAACCAACCACGTGCCCTCCCTTTTTCCATATAAAAGGAGCCTGAACTGTAACTTGGGTAAGATGATTCTCTAGGATATTAGTCCCCCATCTTCTTGGTCTGGTGGCTTTCAAAATAAAGTCATTATTCCTTGCCCCAACACCTTGTCTCCCAATTTATTGGCCTGTCATGCAGCAAGCAGAACGAGTTTGGACTGGGTAACAATATCAGTATTTAATGTTTTGTAGCAATGAAAACATGGTAAGAATAAATGGCAATGAGTTAAGCAGATATGAACGAAAAGCCACATTCCTCACCTCTAAAAACAAAGCTACAGATGAGATATTTCTTGACAGGTATGAGAGCTAATCTTATGTGTCAGCCTGGCTGGACCACATTGCCCAGATATGTGGTTAAACATTATTCTGGATGTTTCTGTGAGGGTGTTTTGGGGTGAGATTTACATTTAAATTGGTGGACTTTATGGTAGATTGCCCTCCGTAATTAAGGCGGACTTCGTGCAATCAGTTGAAAACATGAATAGGACAAAAGACTGACCTCTTAACACGAGGGAATTCTTCCAGCCTCAGCCTCCAGACTTGAACTGCAGCACGGACTCTTCCCTGGTCCCCCAGCTGACAGCTCTGGGCCTGGAGCTACTGCCTGGGTTCTGCCTGTGCCGGCCCACTCTGCAAAACTTTGGATTTGCCAGCCTCCATAATCACATGAGCCAATTCCTTAAAATAAATAAACGTATGTCCTGTTGGTTCTGTTTCTCTGGTTAATACAAGACAGGTGGAAGGAATGAAGCTACTTAACTTCAGGCGATACGAAGAAATCGGAGAAACTGAAATTTGTGATTCAGGTTGTTTGGGAAAAAAGCAATCTAGTCAAAAGCCAAATGGTAGAAAGCAAAGTGATTGGGGCATTAAAGTAGTTGAAATAACAAACTGATCAAAATTAAGATTCCACTCCCTGACTTTTTTATTTCTTGATAATTTTTGTACATCATTGGCAATTTTACAACCTTTAGACGTTTCTCTTTTTTCACAATATGAGGGAAATGCTCCTATTTTTAATTTTTTTTATTTCAAATTCACCTTCCTGTCCAATGCAATTTATGTAGTAAAAACTTTAAAAACAGTTTTTCATTGATCAAATTCAGACTTGTGTGCATCAACTTACAAACAAATCAGCCATCATATGACAATTCCAAAATTTCAACAGCACCTTCTTCTTATGTAGCTGTATTTTTACAATTATCTAAATGTTACATTTTCCCTTTTGTATAAAAATAAGTGGAAAACAGCAAATTAAACGGCCAAAAATAATGCTAACAAGCAAAGGTCTCGTAAAGGGAGCACAATTGAGAGAAGATGGAGATCATGTGGCACACAAAGGGGGATGACAGCTTCTATCATGCAATCACTCATCTTTACTCAGCTGAGTGTTAATTATGAGACAAAGAGCAAGATTAAGAATATGTGAGAAATGCTAGAAATATACGATCAAATATTATTTGATAGACAAGGGGTAATTAAGAATTTTATAATATGTTTAGCCTCCTGGGCCTGGAATGCCCTTACAACATGTATGTCTACAACTTTTCACATTCAACCTCCTTACATATTTTAGGAACATACGACTATAGGATAGTGCTTCTCAAACTTTAATCTGCATGCAAATCACCCTGGGATCTTGTTAAACTATAGGCTCTAGTTCAGTAGGTCTGGGGTAGTGCATGAGATTGTGTCTGTGAACCACACCTTGAATGGCATGGCTACAAGAGACTCACACTCAGAGGTGCACACAAACATTGCAAAAGCTACTCTGTCCATGGTTTACCAAAATTCCACTAGATGAAAACTAGTAATTCATAATACTCAACCCAAACAATTGATTTTAGAGCAATTTTTTTCATCCAAACTGCTTTTGGAAAAACTATTATAAATTATATCATTTGATGCCAGAACTTACATTTGTTAACTTGTTGTTGGTTCACAATTTGGCCCCCGTACACAGAGAACAAGGAGAGACCTACGAAAGAGGCAGACCACTCCAGATTAGTAGGTGGTGGGTTTTAATAAGCAAGTGAACTTACATACAAGGCTTGTTGCGGACAGCCCTAAGACAAGTAGATCTCTACACCCTGCCAGAATCTTAACTCTTGTGGGTTCAGTCACATATTCAGTCCAGGTGCTCTTAACTGCACCTTACTCTCTTAAGGCTGCCTCCTTGAAAGGGATCCTAGTTTAGGAACAGTGGGGAGAACATACATTCCAAGGACATAGGAGGGTTTGAGGGGTCCAGTTCTCGGGTCAACCAGCAGTGCACGTCCTCTCAATGACCTCCTCCAAAACTCATTGAATTCATTTTTTTAAGTCCTCTTTTCCAACAGACCTAGAATGGCAGCAAAGAAGAGGCAAGGAAATATAACAATTTCCTCTAACACATCTCTCAAATATGCTTCTTGCACAGACCCCAGTAATTCATAAGTCGATGGTACCACCATTCACCCAGCTACTAAGGACAAAACCTAAATATAATCTTTCATTTCGTTCTTATGCATCTTCAACCTCAGTCTGGCATCAAGTCTGCTCAGCTCTATTTCCAATGTTTCTAATAGCTGACCACTTGTCTCCAGTACCATCACAACCAGACCATCATCATCCCTCAGCTGGACCATTTGCTATTTGCTCTGTAACAGCCAGATGATCTTATTAAAGTGTAAATCAGATATCACATCTATTTCCAGTGCAATGAATTCCCATTACATGTAGGGGGGGAAGAAAGTCTTCCATTGCATTGTAAGACTCAACAGGATCTGGCTCCCTCCCTCTCCAAACTTATCACTGCAAACATACACCTTAGATGTTACCCCATACATCACTGTTTCCCACAGAGGCCACTCTTGGCTCTGACTGTTTCAAACAGGCCATGCTCCTCCAGGCCTCAGCTCTTCCACACCTACTGTTCCTGCTGTCTGGAATTCCTGCTGCCTCCTTTTCCTGTGGTTGGTGCCTTTTTTCCAGGTTATCAATTCTAATGTCATCCCCTTACAGATTTCCCTAACCACCCTACTTTAAATAAACTACACTTCTGCACCTAACTTACAATTTTGTTCATGGCTGGGCCAAACGTTAGGATAGAAATTGCTATTAATGACAAAGATTTAAGAATTATCTTCAATATTTTCCTCATTTACCAAAATTTTATAACTCTGGCATTTTTTAAGCCAAGTTTACTTTTATAGGGGAAGAAATACAGAAATATGCACTAAAGTAAGTGTATAGTTTAATGAATTATCATAAATGAAGTGAATGAGAATCAGCACCCTGGTCAGGAGGTAGAACGCAGCCATCTCTCCCACCCGCCATGTGCCTTTTTCCAACCTCATCCTCTCCCCATAGGCAACTGCCATCTTGACCTTCACTGTATCAACTTCTTTGCTTTTTTAGTTTTAGCCCTTGAGTATGCATTCACAATTCTATGTCATTTTGCCTGCTTTTGAACTTTCAGAATCATATGGTACATATTCCTTTTGTTTTCTTCATTTGTTCAGTATTGCTTTTTTTAAGATGAATCCATGTAGCTCTGTGTGGCTATGACACCCTCATTTAGTTTTGCTGTATAGTGTTTCACTGCATGAATGTAGCACAACTTACTTGTCTATTCTATGTTCATGGGTGTTTGGGTTGCTTCATTTGACCTATCAAAAATAATATTGTTAGGAACATTCTTGTACGGGTAACATCACACATATATGCACACATTTCTGTAAGGCATATGCCTTGAAGCACAAATGCTAGGTTATAACATATGGAACTTTCATTTTTCTAGATTATGCCAAGTTGTTTGGTCAGAATATTTGGGCTGATTTATACTCCTGCCGACGGTGTATCAGTGGTGCCACTGCTCCACTTCTTTGTCAACTCTTGCTATTAACCATCTTTTAAATTTGAGCTATGTTGGTGGGTGGCTAGTGGCATCATTGTGGTTTTAATTTGCCGTTCTCCTAATTACTAATGCAGTATTACTTCATCCATGAAATTATGAAGTTGGGCATGTGCAAATGAACTGATACGTGCAAGATCCGGCTCAAGCAGGTCCTGAAGGCACCAGTAAGCGGCATGATCAAGCTGCTAGGAGGCCTACAGCGACTCCTGAACAGCTGCTTGTTCAGTCTACACCTAGGGGGTCCTGAGGACGCCCAGAACTTGTTTACTGAGGCAGGAAGAACTCAGGCCTGGTATTTGGATGGTTCTTCACAATATTTTTTAGCAATTACCATTCCAATCTAGAGTGTCTCTGAAAGGTAGAGGTGAAGAGAAATCTCAGTGGGCTGGACTTTGAGCAGTACTTCTGGTTGTCTGCTTTGTCTATGTAAAGAGAGGCCCTCACATGTAAATCTACAGTATTTCATGGGCAGTGGCTAATGGGTTGGCCAGGTGGTCGGGGACTTTGAGAGAATAAGATCAGAAAACATTTAATGACAAGGAAATCAGGGGCAGGGATGTGTGAATGAATCTCTCAGGATGAGCACAAGATACGAGACTATCTGTGTCATATATGATGGTCACAGAACCACCACTGCAGAGAAAGTCTTCATCCACCCATCCTGCGGCTGTCAGTGATCCTCTGTCCCTAGCACCCCAGAGTTTGCTCAGTGGGCTCATGTACAAAGTACATATGGCAGCAGGATGGAGGTTATACATGGACTCAGCAACATGAAATTCTCAACAATCCTGATCTCACTATTGTCACTGCTGAGTGCCTAACCTGCTAAGAACGGAGACCAATGCTGAGCTGCCAGCAGGGCCTCACTTCCTGGGAGACACCAGCCACCTAGTGGCTTAATAACATTGGATCCCTTCTCTAGTAAAAGGACCAGCAATTTGTCCTCATGAAAATACTTATCCTGGGTATGAATCCTAAGTCCCTTCCCATAATACCACCAACCATAATCTCACAGACATGGTTCTCTCTCACAACGTAACTTCTAAATGAGAAATTCATTTCACAACAAAAGAAATGTAGTAATGAGCTCATAACTATGAAATTCATCGGTTTTTCCATGTACCAAATCACACAGAAGTGGTTGGCTTGATAGAATAATGCAATAACCTACTAAGACTCGGATATTCGGCCAGTGGGAGACAAGCCCCTGAGTGGCTGAGGTGCTATTATGTAAGACGTAGCTACACTCTGAACCATGATTGGTATATGGTATCACTTCTCCCACTGCCAGAATACATGGGTCCAAGAATCCCAGAATAAAAATAGGATGGATTTCTCTCAGTATCATGTTTGATAACTCACTCACAGAATTTTTAAATTCCCATCCCATAAACTTGGGCTATGCTGATTTGGCAGTCAGTTCCCATGGGGGAAACAATGTTCCTACCAGGGCACACGAAATGGTTCGGGTGAATTAGAAGACTGACACGTGAATATGTTAGGCTCCTTACGACACTAAACCAATAAGCAAAGAAAGAGGTTCCTGCCGTGGCTGGGGTGACTGATCCAGATTATTACAAGGAAATCGGTCTTCTGCTATGCAGTGGGGTCAGTAAGAACTACGTCAGGAAACCAGCAGGTTCTCAGGTTGCCTTTTTGTTGTTGTTGTTCTTTTTTTTTTTTTGTTAAACATTTTTTATTGATTTATAATCATTTTTCAATGCTGTGTCAAATTCCAGTGAAGAGCACAACGAACACACATATACTCATTGTCACATTTTCCTTGCTGTGAGCTACCACAAGATCTTGTATCTATTTCCCTGTGCTATACAGTATAATCTTGTTTATCTATTCTACATTTTGAAATCCCAGTCTCAGGTTGCCTCTTAATATTCTCTTACTAAACAGTGAAAGTTAATAAACCACCAATGCCTAAGGACTCAGATCCTTCCAGAATGAAGAGTCAGCCACCCTACTAGGTAAAGAGCCTTGACCAGCTAAAGTGCTGGCCGGGAACAAAGTAAACGAAGTAGACGAAGAAGTTGTCAATATAAACTGCAGTTTCATGACCAGTTACAGAAATAAGTACTTAGGCAAATTTGCTTCATTGCCTGTTCCATGCATTTTTGTGCGTATTAACTATTTTTTTCTTCCCCTACCCTCTGTCAAGTTATATAAGAAATGGTGGTGGTAGCAAACCTGACAGCTTAATCATCTAGGCAGGATTGTGACTGAACTAGAAAAATGAACACCACTACGGATAATAGTAACTGATGGGACTTTATTTCTCCCCTTTTTGGGAAGAAGATGAGAGTTTCTTCATTTGTATAAAAGATAGTCACGTCTGCATAGACAGAAGCATAAACCTGTTGTCATACAGGAATTTAAAAATGGGTAGAAGGCTGTGTGTGGATGCTCAACAGCTAAAAGGGGAGGTCGTGCTGGTTCCTTACAACTGGCACTCAGCTCCCTCTCCCCGCACTTCCCATGGCACACCCACCCCCCTGGGGCTGGGACATGCAAACTACATTTCCCAGCCTTCTTGGCCAACGATATTGCTGTTGGGCTTGGCCAGGTGGGGGTGTTGCTGGGAAGGCAGAGTCCCAGCGCCCTGGCGGTTGCTGGCAGCTGCTGCGGTGGCACAACGGGGGTGGAGTGACTCTGACTCCCAACTGCCAGCAACTGCAGCTCCATTTGAGGCAGCACCATTCCAGTAGATCCAGGCTCAATGACAACAGCCTCCGACGCTGCAGCCGCGGGCGCAGGCTCCTTGTGGCTTCTGAGCCCCGAGAAGTCACCCTCCCGTAGAACCACCTGGCTGCACTTGCCAGTTCTCCAGGAAAACATCATCAACACTCTAGAGTGAGATAAAGGAACCGAAATCCCCTCTCATTAACGGAGCCCCATAAAACAGTCAACAGGTACAACGGCGCCTGAAAACGAGCCAATCAGATCAAACTGCCATAGTCACAGGACAGCCCTGTCGAGAACGCTGCTCAGCACGCCGCACGTTTCCTCAGTTCTCTCTCCCATCAGTTATAATTTTATAATGACATCACCGTGCTTGCAGTGAGAGGGATGTGCCGGGCCTTTCTTACATCACTTGGCCCCTTATTCAAAGCACAGGTGGCTTCATGCACACAACTATCCTTTTTCAAACATGAGTGCCTATTTATGCTTGTGGTACAGATTTTAACACAAGCTTTTATTTTATGACTTCTCTCCTCAGGTCATAATAAATGCATTTTGAGGTTATCATACTTTAACAAATTTCGTAAGAAATAAAAAATAGTATCTCTATATAATTTCCTCCATCCAGGAAGCCAAGTTAATTTTGTGTGAAACATTTCTCCCCTTATAAAACTAGAAGGTAAGTATTTCAAAAGAGAATTTTATTTTAAATTGACTCTCCAGTCCTATAACTACCATGCTATTCTGGGACCCCAAAGAAAGAAATTGTAAATCAAGTTCTATAGAACTTCTTTGGTTTGTATTTAAACTAAGCATTTATGCAATTCCACAAAGAAAATCAGTGTTATATTTTTCTTAACATTCAACTTAAAACATTAGACATAATAAGCTGAATGGGGGAAAATCGTGATCAAATGCTAAACATGTAAACATGAAAATAAATCTCTTTTTAAAAATTCATTTAATTACGAGAAAATTGGCCAGAAAGTAGCGCAGTTCCAAACAAATCCTCTGTATAAACACAAGGGCTCATTTACCATCATCTTTTCATATTTATCTTTCAAATAACATTCTATCTATTAAACCAAGCCTTTACTGGCAAAAATTAGAATACACAGTTGTTTTTACTATTTAATATTCCATAAACAGAATTGGCTCTTGTTCCTGAAGTTATGATGGTGTCTGTCATTTTGCTTCAGAGAAACTCTAAAATTGTTCCCTTATGAGTATTTCAATTAGCTACTCCTCAAATCCAATACAAAAACAACAACAACAAAAACCCCACCGCTGCTTCACTGAAAGACTCCTGTCTCCCATTTCATTTTACCAGCCCAAGTACAAATTCGGAGAAAAGCTTCTTAAGTCCTGCAGTTTCAAATTCCTTTTGTAACTCATCCAACGATGAATACTCTTTGACTTCAAATGCCAGAAACCTGCATTACACAAGAGAAACTCATGAATATGCTTAGATTTGTCAGAGTATAATTATCGATTCAGTTGCTTTTCCATCTGCAATAGTCCTAAATTATACCTTTTGTGTTCTGTCTGTACTTTTGTTTCAAACAGTACACTAATCATTTTCTCTTTGCATTTCTTTCCACTTGAGTCCACATCTACTTTGGAGGTTTTCTGAAGAATCAGGTACTCCTAAAGGATAATGCAGTACGTTAAAAACATACCTTACTCTGAATTTCAAAGTCCTAGTTTTACAGGAGCCATAAACCTGCCGGCTTACTTTCATGCTTACAGAGTACTTACTTGCTTTCCGAACCAAGCAGCGAGAGTCACAGTGTCTTTACATCCTTGGATGCATAACGTACTGGCGAGTGCTGAAGTAAAAGGAGGATGTAAATGAACTACATAGGCTTAAATCTAGACTGGGCAGCCTGCTAGGTCTGATCCTGGCACTCGTGACAACAACCCTCTGGGCCTCAGTAACCTACTCCACAAAATGGTGCTCATAACAACACCTACCTTACGGGGCAGCTGTGAGGATTAAATGGGTTAATACACGTAAAAGCACTGAGAGGGGCGCCTGGCACACGGTGCTTAACACAGCACCAGCGGCTGTCATTACTGTTACCACTTCAAGGCCTGAATGAAATTAAGAGGTGCACAGCACCTAACGCCCCAAATTGATGCCGTCTATAAATATGTAACTAATTCTCCTGATACACAACCATAAAAACTGAAGAGATATTTACGTTAAACGACATTTCAGGGACAGCTAATAAAAAAGAAAGAACTCTTTAAAAAGTACTCTGCAGTAGCAGAGCTCCAGCCATACGATTAAATGCATGGTAATTAATTGATGGATCCAATCTGAGCAACAACATCTGAAAATCAGCCGCCCTGAGCCTGATGCGCCTGAGCTGGCTTAAAGAAAAAGCCGAGGCTTTTGGGGAAATATGAGCAAGGAAATTAATTTGTATTCACTTTGCCAGCCAGTATTTTACCCAAAAGGATCAAGTTTTGTACATATACTATAAATCACCTTAAAATATGTGGCTCCTTGGCCAGACCCCAGCCCAGGATCTATATAAATCTGAATTACTTGTTGTGCCTGTATGCTATAACCTAGCACTACTCTGGTTAGCTGAAGCTACTTACCAGCAAGTTTTGTGATGAGAGCCCATCGTGAAAAAGCTAGGTAGTTACCCTACAAATCTGTAAAATGATACGTTGTGCAAGATAAATCCATAAATCTGTTTTAAATAAATTCCACTGTAATTATTGCTGACCCACCCCACCTGGAAGCATAAAAACCTATTGGGTTATTTGTAGCTCTTTTAAGATTTAAAATGCAATAAGCAGCTTGTCTTGTCTGGTCCCACACAGGTTAGTTGAGTTTAGAATGAGAACTTGAAACACGGGAGGAAGATGATGACTTTGAAAGCAGCTGCTGAGACAAGTCAGGTGGAAAGCGAAAGTTAGGGAGGAGGTGACAAGCTGACAGCGCTAACGACTCTCCTTCCACTCACGCTGAATCCTGGTTAGCAGGGACCAGCTCCTCTTTCCAGGTACTGCACACACCAATTCAAGTGTCAGAACGAATCTTTAAATGCCAAAAAGTTAAGATTTTTGCAGACTACTCACAAATACACACTTTGCTGTGCTTAAGAAAAGAAACAAAATATGCCCAAACTTTTAGGGCAAATTTATATAAAGTTTAGGCTCAACGCTAATTACAGAAACAAACACTCATGCACTGCAGAGATTTTTTTTAATAACCTATCACTCTCAGTAAGCGGCATGACTTTTAAAACATAATCTTCTACGTATTCTTTGCAAGTCTGTAGTTTTAAGTAGAAGTTAAAGATATTCTTTAAGAAGAAAAATAACGATCCATTAACATGTTAAGAGTGAAAGCAAAAACATCTTAATGATTAATCGGTCTCACTGTTATAAAACACATTTATACATTAGACACACCACGTCAGCAGAAAATGGCCAAATTCATATTCAACATTAAACTGTTGGCACCTTGATGTTGTTTCTGTCTCCTTGCAGTAAAATCAGTATTAGTTTACCCATGAACATCAGTCTTCCTGTCAGCCTTAAATCGGAAGCCCACTTCTCCACAGTCTTGACATATTTAGTCTTTGCTCTCATGTGATCTAAATGCAAAAGAGTTATCCACAATCCATCATCCGCAGTCGTGCTGACTGTGGAAGTACACTTTTCGCTGCCACTTCCAGTTTCGGTTTGCTTAAGGACGTGCCTGAGATTTTGTTGAATCCAGAGGACTAGTTCATGAACCATAGGTTCCGACAAAAGGCTCTCTGCTTGCTCGAGTAACTTCTCTTTCACAGTCAGGCACTGGGCCCTGGTCAGGTGTTCGGAGTTAACCACGACACCAGGTAGACACGATGGGTAATTGACCGGTAAATGGAACACCAATTGTAAGGATATATCCGCATCCATAAATCCTTCGGCTTTTGCGAGAATTCTGAACACAGTCCCATCTGTCTCTGGAAGGCATCCAAAAATAATGATTAGCTGTGCCTAATGCAATTTGAATGGAACACTAACAAGTTAAAATTTTTGTTTCAAGTGTTGATTTATTGTTCATGTGAAAACTCATTTCTTTAATGAAGAGACACATCATACTCAGAAAGCAACAGTTTACAGATTATTTCCTTCAGCCATACATACATATCCACAGATTCATGCAGACCAGCACCCAGGATTTCACTGGCATTTACAATTGCTATTAACCCATTTTTATTAAGTTTACCAGAAAGGTTTCTCAGCACATGGTTTTTTTCCTACCCAGACTTAGTTGATAATTCTGAAAATTCCTAATAAACTCATATGAACATTCAAAAAAACAGTATCGTGTATATGTAAAATCAGTAATTAGTTTAAAAGTTATACACGAAATCCAGTGAAAGTCATTTTGCAGTAAGTCCAAGTCACAGCAGACACTGGATCCCGCGTGGCTGTAGGGGTGCAGAGGGCGTGATGACTGTGCACGACTCGGGAACTGCCTGGACCTGCTCTTCTCTCACTTCACATACATTAGGATCGGGCGTAACACGAGGGCGGCGAGAAGAGCTAAACCTGGGCGGACACCAAGTCAGCCGTTTATGGCCCCCAAGGAGGAGGGGAAAGCACACCGAGGAAAGAGATGAAACACCCCGCTCTCTTTCAGATTTGCTCCACTTCACCCCCCTGATGTGTTCCACACCACTTCACCCCACTTTTCAAAAGCTGATAAAACGTCAGGCCGATTCATTCTGCAGGGGGCAGGAGCACGCGGATCAGAAGAGCAGAGGAGGAGAGAACTGGGCGCAGACGAGGCTCTTTGAAGCGAACCTGCCTCGTCGGCCCCGCTCCTTCCCCCACAGCCCGCGCTTCATTCTGCCTCACAAGACAGGCAGTCAAATCGTTCTCATTTTCATACCCGGACTGCTGCTCACCAGCCTCAACAATGGAAACCTGAATGCCTCCCCATTTTAAAGAACCTAACAGAACATTAAAATGACTCTCTAGCCATCCGATTCCACTTACATAAAAAGCGGTTGCTACAGACATTGATTCGTACCGGGCCAAACACATCTGTTATACAGGGTTTTTCTTTAATAGAAACTTCAGTACCAGCTGCACAGCACTGCTATTTTAGGACACCACCCTGAAACCCAGGCAGTAACCATTCTAAAGATCATACTAAAATGCTATAACTTAAATTTGTATTATGTAAGTAAAACGTGTGTGCATAAAGATCGTCCAACCCTAACTTAGTACATTCCTCTAAAACCCAACACCGTTTCCTCAAAACCCTTCTTTCTTCCATCTTTTTACTTATACTTTTTAAAAAATATTTTATTATTAAAGTAGGCGCCCTATATGTCAGTTAGATCAGTACGTTTCACTAGGTGAAACAGGCATTATAAACGGACCTAGAGGCAATGTACGCACACGAGGCTAAATAAACCCTCCAGAAATCACGGAGGGGGCCCACCTTCCCTCTCAAGGAGGAGGCATGACTTAAAGCTCTTCATTCATCCATCATTCAACAAGTGTTCACTGAGCACCCACGGGCCCAAGGCACTGTACCAGTCTGTGAGAGGAAACAGTGGGAAGGACTCATAGCCCTTAGCCTTAACTCAACCCAGTTTCATAACATCAGACAGTGGACAGAGCCAAAGTGGTCTTCCTCACCTTCTCTACACCCAAAAATGTCTTTACTTACAAACATATCTTCATATAATTTCTATAAACCTGTATATATTTTTTAATCTCCATGGAGATTACTCTTCATGGGAGTGGCATTTCTGAATATCTTTTGACCAAGGAAACTGACAGCTTTGGTCAAGGGCATGTGCATGATGGACAGCCTTTGAAGCCAATGTGCTGCTCCCTGCAGGCCGGGGAAGATTCGCTTCCAGACCAGAATAATAAAGATAACATGATCAAGACAAAGGTTGGGCAGGATTGCTAACGGCTCCCTTATAAAACTGGGGGCTCCGTGTTCCTCAGCTGTAACAAAGACCCCCAGTGTGTCCTCGTGGCCCCATGGGACTTGGGGGACAAGGGGAAGCAACATGAGCATGAAGTGGATGCTGCCTGTGGTGCAGTGAGTAATACACTGGCGAAGTCCACCAGGGCTCACTGTGTCCCGACAGAAGTGCGCCAGCCCTCGCGGTGGTCAGGAACGCCTGACCACCTGACAGTACGTTCGTTCTCCCCAGCGTTTCACTCTCCTTTTCACTCTTCTCTCTGAGAAGGAAGTGTCTTCCTCCCTTTCACGGCAAACCCCACCACCTCTCAGACATGGCTCCAAACTTGATCACTTCTCCTGTGCCTGCATTTTCCACCACTTCCTCTAATGTTTGCTTCCTTCTGCTTATAAAATATTTACCTTCTCCTTGCTTCAAAATAAAAAATTCAGTGCCACTAATTCTCTTAGGCTACAGATCTTTCTCTGTCCTTTCATTTCCAATCTTCTTGAGCTCTCATTTTCACCCCTGCCTAGCTACCGGTACCGAGGCTTCTACCATCACTTCTCCCGGAAGCTCCTTTCCCAGACTCTGCCAGTGGGCTCCCAGCCACCGCCATGCTGGAAGGTAACCAGCAGGCCCGGGGTGCCGGGACGCCGCACTCCCTAGGAAGGCCTGTCCTCAGGTCGCTGGCTGGCTCCCGAGAAGTGAGCGATGAGCCCATGGGATATTCTGCCTGATGGGAGTGTCTCTTGTGTGGCTGTGGCCTTGGGCAACAGGGCACCGATTTGATTGAGCAGTACATGCTAGCAGCAGGTAACTCTCACTCTGGCTGGAGTCTGAGCAGCTGAGGTCAGCCATGCAGGCAGAATGCCACTGTGACTGCCTCCCAACTCGCCCTCTCCACACCCAGGCTCAGGGGAGCGCCCCCCGTTGGCGACACCTGTCACGTGCTGCCACACGTTGCCGAGAGAACTGCGCACGTTTGTGTGACTCCTGAGAGCTCACCCTGCTTTCTCCTGGGCCTCAGTCCAGGCACCCTTCCTCTCTGCTGACTTTACCTGTCCTTTTGCTGTAATAAACTGTAGCCATGAGTACACCAGCTTTGCTGAGTCCTGTGAGTCTTTCTAGCCTGAGGGGGCCTGGGACCCCGATCCAGCCACGTTCGATGGCCTTTATCCTGCCCTACCTTTCCACGGCATCTGGACCTACTGCGCCAATCTCCTTCTCAAAATCCTCTCCTCCCTCCCCTCCCAGACGCCACACTGTCCTGCTTCTTTCCCTGCACCTCTGATCTTTCCTTTGCTGCTCCATCTCCTTTTCCTCACCTCCTAGGGCATCCTTTAAAGTACAACCCCATGAACTACTTTCACGGTCCAGTCACCCAGGCTTAAATTCTTAAAGCCACCTCGGCCTCTTTTTTCCCCCATTACTTCACACTTAACATTCAATTGCCAAAGTCCCACAACAAGTTCTCTAGAATTTCTCTCCTTTTCATTCATACTATCACCACCCTAATGCAAGCCTTTCTGTGGTTTCTGCAAAAGTGGGTTCCTCACTGCCAGCCCATCTCTCCCTAAACCAAATTACCCCATGCCACTCTCCCGGACTGAGAAACGAATTACAGACTCCTCCACCCAACGCCGAGAGCCAGCCTTCCACCCCAGCGTCCTCTCTCCTTACTTCAGCTAACCCATTTCTTGCTACGTCCTGAACACAGTCTCTGGTTTCCCATCTCTGGGCCTTGCTCCTCCTATCCCAGCTCCCAGAAAGGTCCTTAACTCTCCGCTTTCTGCCACTTTCTTGTTCAACCACCAAACTGCTCTCTAAAGCCTGTCTTATGAGTTCCATGGTACTCTGAATTTATTGTGGTGTTTTCATACCCAGAATTATTATGGTCAAACCAATTAACTATTTTCTTCACCACAGGAATATCTCAGTTTTCTTTTTAGACAACAACCAAGAAATAGTTTTATAATTTGTAAAAAAAAAAAAAAAAAAAAAACAACTTTAAAGTTTTACAGTCACGCAGCTCTGAGCACTACGCCACTAGCTTGTAGTCATGGTCTCCCGGGTGAAGACGTCCCTGGTTCCTGTGGTAGGCCAAAAATTGGCCCAAAGATGCCTCCGTCCTCATCCCCAGAACTCGTCAATGTGTTCATTCACATGGCAAAAGGGCCTCTGCGGATGTCACCAAGTTAAGGATCCAGTGGACTCTAAATATAACCCCGAGTGCCCTTACGAGAGGCAGGGGAAGAGGTTACCATAGAAGAAGGCAATGTAATCACAGATTCTGTGCTGCTGGCTTTGACTATGGAGAATGGGCCACGGGCCAAGGAGGATAAAGAACGGAGCTCTCCAAGCTAGAAAAGGCACAGAAAGGGACTCTCCCCTGGAGCCCCCAGAAGGGGGGCAGCCCTGCTGACTACTTGACTGCAGCCCTGTGAACCTGATTTCAGACTTCTGACCTCCAGGACCGTAAGAGAATAAATATGCATTGTTTTAACACAACACATTTGTGGTTAGGTGTTACAGCAGCCGCAGGAAACTAACAGTACCTGTGCCCAGAAGCAAGCGTTTCCCTCAAGCAAGACTCCCCTCTGGTCAGAACCCTGAAACCCACCGCGTTCCCCAGCCTCTGCCATACACACACTCAGCTGCTCCGCCCAGTGCGGGGACAGAGACAGGCAGTCCAGGGAGAAAGTCCTGAAAGGCCACTGAGCTGGCCGTTCAAATCCTTACCAACTTCCTCTCTTACTCATTTTCTGGTCCTAGTCAGCAAATAGACAAGCAATGGGAGAAAATTCTGACTTTTGCCTCAGAAAACTGTGAAATTATGTTATATACTTAGAAGAAAAACTGCTTCAATTCTATCAAAAATTGGGAAGGATTAATAGTCTTCCTAATTGGTCTTCTGTGTGACTCCTTGCATGTCTGCACACACACACACACACACACACACACACACACACACACACGCAGGAGTTGCAAGCTGAAATTACACAAAATGATGCTATCTCTGTAAGAAAATGAAAAGCCCATAACATACCCTATTTTACTAATATTTAATGTGGTAATAAAATTACAGATTCTTTTAAAACTCATTTTCTCCCTATAACTCTAGTAGTTTATCTATTACTCTTCCATTTCTCATCTGCCTTGGTTTGTCCATGCAATTAAACTGGCTCTTTTTTGCTTCAGAATTTTTCATGTAACTACATGCACTGTCAGTCTGATTTCGGTAGTTTTTTTTTGTTGTTTTTTTTTTTTCATAAAAAAGAAAACAAGGTTGTCCCTATCTGCTTTAAGATTATTAACAGCTTAGAATCAGATTGATGAACAGAAAAATAATGGCGCTCTACATCTAGTGCTAATCTCTGGCCTCCCCTGGCCCCGCAAAACTCCAGTTATTAAGTTTAACTCACAAACTTACTCTCAAAAATCATCTACACCGTAGAAAACCTATGTCTGCCCCAGAAAACCAAAATTTTCATAAGTTCCAAGACTATTTTCATCTATTCTAAAAGACCCTTCCAAAAGATGTAAGTCTTACCTCTGGCTGAAGTTCACCCGCATAACCCCTAGCTTGGGCTTGTTTTCTGTAGAAGTCATGCTGCCTTAATACAGTACAGCAATTTCATAACCGAAATAGGGGTATCAAACTTTATTCTTCCTCACAAGCACATGAAAGACATTATGCTCCTAACCACACTCCAAACAACAGAAATTCAAACAGGAGAAACTGAACTGAACTCCAAAGTCCACACTAATGTTATTTTTTAAGAATTCACCCTACTCCATAATTACACACAACAGAAACTCAATAAATGCCATCCAATAACAGAAAACGGTGGAAAATGTAAAGAAAACGTAGGAGAATGAGTTCTTCAAGATTTATTTTGAGCCCATTAAGACATTATTAAATACCATACACAATTGACTTGCCCTATACTTGCTTTTATTTTATTTTTTTGCAGTCTCTCTATGTCCCCTTAGGGTAAGACTTTGCTCAGAAAAGCACTCAAAAGCCCTCAGCACCCTCTCTTACTTCACTGCACAGGATTTTCTTTCGTCTTACTCCCAGGCAGCTCCCCACAAGTACGCATCCACCAGTGCCTCTTTTCATGTTACAGCTGGAGTTTTATATACGTTTAAAGTGTGGTTACAGGGGAAAAAAAACTAAAAATAAGTGAAGCTAAAAGTGGCAATCCCATCCTTTAGAAGAGAAGTTCAAGGCTGAATTGGTTTTAGTGGTGACCTCAGTGCCGACAAGCAGCAGGAAACAGGGCTGAGCAGATTTAGAGAGGTCAGTGGGTGACAGTCACGATGCATTTTGCAAGAGGGCCCAATCCAATCTGAACATCAGTGTTAGCAGAATACAAAAATTCACTCTGAAGCTACTGGACAAGCATATTTTATGAATTGAGTCTTGTGACAGCTCCCATTTTACAACTTTTTGATCTGTAAGATGATTTTCAGAAACACAACTTCATGTATAATGAGCACGGACTATGGGAATATCACCTCTGTGACCCTCAATTACCTCATCAGGACCATGAAGATTTGTAACAATACCAACCCGACCTGTCTCACAGGTGCACACCCACAGGCGTGCACACACTGCCCTTCGGAGCTCTTCTGAACAAGCTGGGTCACACCCGTCTCTGCTCGGGGTGCCCCTGCTCTCTCTTCCCGGACTAGTGTTATCCCTGCTCTAAGAACTGTCCTGAGACAGCAGCCTCATCTCTACCAAGGCCCCCGATGCAGCGCGAGGGTCCGTACACTCTGGGGCCGGGTGGTTCCTTAACCAGCCTGAGCCTTGGTTACTTTCTCTGTAAAATAAAGTTAAGAATACCCCTCATCAAATTAAACATACGTAAAACATTCAGAACGATGCTTGGCATGGAGAAAGCACTATGTTAGTGTCAGCTGCTCTTACTACTGTATTCCTGTTTATCATTACCTTTTATGCCCAAGAATTATTACTGAGTAATGTGTTCCTAGCATGAACCTCTATACCTAGGCTGGATTTTATTTATATAACATTCAAATAAAATACTGGAAAGAAAAAAAAAAGAATACCCCTCACCAAGTAAGACGCATTTAAAGTATCAGGTACACGGCAGGTGACCCCGTTATTATGCCTGGCACCTCGCCTGGCTGCACTGCACAGGGAGAAACCAAATACCCCTGACCTGTCTACCCACAGCCCTCGGCTAGACAGGAGTGGGCGCTTACATAATTTGCAGCCGTACTAGATAGTTACACCTGATGCCTCTTACTATGAGCTTACTACAAACCATCGCAAAGAGACCACAATGTCCATATGTCCCCTGAAATTCTCAGCATAAATTAGTCCAGCTAAACTGAATCCAACTATTCAGACTCTTCAATCTAACGGCCTTACCAGATGACCTTTGATTTGGCAGCCTGAGCCTTCTCATACCAGAAGTGCAATCCTACCCAGTGTGAACCTGATTCCAGTGGTAACGACGTGAAACGTATCTGGGGGGTGGGGATACGCCAGGAAGGAACTGATGGTGTTCAGAATGTTCTGGTGTTAAGCTTATATCCTCCAACCCTAGCTGACAGTGACCATGAGAGTGGTGGCCAGCAGCCCCCTGTCTGTTTACTGTGGTCTGTTAAAGTCCTTACCTTACCCTTATCTCCCAGTTGCGAGAATCAAACATCCCTACTTCAATCCCTGAACTGTTCTAGTCTCCAATGAGCCTTCCAGCAATAAAATGTCCTCAGTTGTTACACTGAATTCTTTTATAACTCAATTACTTATTGATGCCAGAAGACTGAGTTAAATTAATTAGGAGGCATGGCTTGAAAGTCATGCTCAATTTAACAGCAGATAAAGGGTCTACAGTGTTCTTCATATTAAGAAACTGCTTTCTTTCTATGCTTCCTTTTTTGGGTTTTCTCTGACCCATCAGCAGTGTCATATGCTCAGCCGTGTACTAGTGACCCAGACCACTACCACTCCATCCTCTTTCAGGTGTAATGAGAAATCATAGGTTCATTTTTCCAGGATATTCCCAGATGAGCCATAATAAAGGAATTTAAGAAAACTGATGATCTCTTCAAACAGCCTGCCTCCGGCAGAAGTAATTAGCAATAAAGAGAGCAGCGGAGACAGCAAGTAAGACGATGAAGAATTACAAATGCTATCCAATCAGTAGATGGGTCACAAGAAAACACTCAAAGTGGGTAAATCCTTTCACATGGAGTTTGAACAATTGTTTCAGAAAGCTACGAGACAGGCTAGGCACTAAAAGCAAAGCAGCTCCACTACAAGAGCTGGCTCACAAGGCCCAGAACATAACCATGCTCAGTGAACGTGTGCAGACGGCTGATCAAGAAAGAATACATGAAAAGGAGCCAACTCCTGCTCCGTGTGTGAATTAACACTCCACATGGATATCAGGAACAGATCCTAACCCTTGATGGCTTTCTCACAACACCCAGCACATTTTAGACTACCTCTTAAAGGTTAACCAATTTATAGTCAGATAACTTTAGTAGTAGCTGAAACATAATTGACGTTTAAATCTCATGCCAAAAAATTTACATAATGTATTTGAAAGCTAAGTGAAAATTGAAAATTATCTGCATCACTGCACTTTTTCATAAACTGCAGTTTTGGCTTTTATTTAACAGAAGCCACAGACAGGGAGAGAATAAGTTTTAACTATCATCAAAATACGGCCGGAAGAACCTTTCTAGACTGTAAGCTCCTAGAGGACAAGGGTGATGTCTATGAAACCCTGTCAACGTTTCCGGGGAATAAATAAATGTGAGTTGAATAATTAATGCGCCCCCAAGACACCTTTCAGCAGACTAGAAAAGGCGTAAGAGAAGCAGTCAACTTGGAAACGTAACTGAGAAAGAATTCTGAGCTTTGGTCGAAATCAAAAAATTCATTCAACAAACATACTGAATAGCTACCACGTGCCTGGCACTGCCCTAGGCGCCTGTAGTTTTGTGACTGCGAAATAAACAGGGTCCCTGCCCTCATGCAACTTGAGACAACCAAGTTAAAACTGTGGTGGGTGCTCTGGAGGACAACGTGAATGGTGCTTACGAAGGACTTAACGCAGCTTGGGGAAGCTGGCTTTAAAGCGGGGGTGTCAGGACAGGCCTCTCTTTAGGGAGAGATGAAGACTGAGTGCAGGGTGGCCAGGGAGGGCATGGGGGAGTGCCCTCCAGGCGGGCACGGCTGGTTCGCAGGGCTGGGCGGCCGGCGAGTGGGGGGCGAGGGTTGTGGGCACGAGCGAGCGGGGGACAGGGCGCAGGGGGCAGGGGCAGGGGCGGCCCGCACGAGCCTGGACGGCAAGCTGTCGGTCTGCTGCCGAGTAGCGAGCAGGGGCGCGGCGCTCCCCACGCGTCAGGGGCCGCCTCCTTCACACGCCCAGTCCCGGCGCGTGTCATTCCGTCATTCAGCCAGCCGGGCCGCCAGGGGTGGGCCCGGGGCAGGGAGCCCAGCCTCCGCGGTGGGCAGGAGAGGGCGCCCGGCCCCTCCGCGCGGGGGTAGTCACCTGAGCGACTCAGCACTTCCCACTCGTCGGGCCCGCAGAAAATCGCGGCCAGGGCTGAGAGCTCCTCCTGCACCGGCTCCGCCATCGTTGCACCGCCCCTTCCGCCGGCTCGGCACCGCCCCTTCCGCCGCCGCCGCCGCCGCCGCCGCCGCTCCCGGCCCAGAGCAGCGCGCCCGGGCGGCCACCGGGGGGCGCTTCGCGTCTCCACAGCGCGCGGAGGGCAGGAGAGCCCGTCAAGTCCCGCCCACCAGCTCCTGCTCGCTAACTCCAGACGGTGGGCTCAGCCCCTTCGGGGAGACTCTTCTCCGAGGGCGAAGGCCCCGTGGTCCCGGCAGGGTGTCTGCTCGAGGCCACCACGCAGCTCCCCTGCTGCCTTCCTGACAGGGACGCCTCCCCGCAGAGCCCGGGATTCTGGGACTGCAGCCCACGCCTTGAGGGCGCGCCGTTCCCGCCCAGACTTGGCCTTGAAAGGGTCTTGGAGGTTAGGAAGAGACAACAGGCAGCCAAGTGGCCAGAAGACGTTAGCCCTTGTCTGGCTCAGAACTGACCCAGGTGTTGGGGACACTGTAGCTAACGGAGCAGTCGAGATTCTCCGCCCTCGGAAAACGTCCGGGCGGTGACAAGTTCCAGATGCTGAGCTGTGACTGGCTCTGGGACTCTGGACCTGGACCAGATTCCTGGGACCCCTTCCTCTTAACGGATGCAGAAGGGGAAGGTCCGGCCTGTCCGCCCTGACATTCTTGAGGGAGCTATGCACCAGGGTGCTGGGCAGCATCCTAACGTTCCCGTTTGTCTCCAGCCTTCACAGGGGACAACCCTGAAGACATCGACGGGCCTTTGGGGGTACAATCAAGTGTATAAATGCAGCAAACGCTAGCCCTTCAATATTACTTATTTTGTGATATTCGGTGCAAACAAAACAATGTAATTCTTGAAACATAGTAAAGAAATGATCACCCCTGAACTCAGCGCTTAAAATTTAAAAATTTGAGGAATACCAACAGAGTGACAGGATTATCAGTCCATTCTGTTTCAGCTTTGAGTTCGTGAACAAGGTTGCAATGATTGTGTGATAGTTCTGTCAGTCAGCATGTTTGATGTGTCTGATTTGTCCTTTTGTTTTTAAAATCACAGTTCAAAATTTTGCAGCCCCCAAAAGTAGCTGGTCTAGCTCATGGAGGTCCCACAACTTTTGTTTGTATTGGAGATAACATTTTGTGAGATAAATCAGGGAAGTCAGATGGCTACACAGTGACTTCTGTCATTGACCTACAGAAGTCAGAACAAATGGGGCTGATTTTAAGACTGAATTCAAATTACCATCATCACCATCATCCCCACTGCTGCTAAAAAGTGGTTTTAAAAAGGAAAAGATACTGGCTTCCAAGACCAGAAAGGAAATCTAACAAGATAAGCTGCAGGAGAAATGCTTTTCAGAGGATTCCACGGGATTTCAGTGACCCCAAGTAATTAAGGGCACTGCTGTGTACATAATTGAAAAGACAAAGGTTTATTTAAACGCATAATTATCTCTGACGTGGCCAATTTGTTTAAAAATAATGCTAATTATTCCTTTGAGTTATTTCCAAAATAGCAGTTCAGTAGGTTCATAATTAGCTGCTAAAGAATTTGGTGAACAAAAAGAATAAATTTTTCATTTAAAATATCATTAAGTTCTGTTTGATTTTAGCTTGAGGTCCAATGTTAGTATTAAAAGTGATAAGAAAATAGTAATTTAGTTATCTGACTTATTTATTAAAGATACTCTACAAAAAATCAAATAGTTCATATATTAGTTTTAATTTCCCAAATTCAATATATGACTGAAACAGTGTGAACAGTAAGACTACAACTGTCAGAAATGTTAGGAGGCAGTCCCTGAAGCCTGCTGTCAGCAAGGTGTCCATGAAATTGATGTAAGAGTGCATTAATCTATTTAAAATGTTCTTGTCAATAGATTTCTTCTTTGCTCTTCCTTTCTTCCTTGATTTCTTAACCCACTTTTCAGACTCCATTTAGCATGTTTAAATAAGAAAGAAGTCGATGTGAATGTCTTTTAAATTGACACTATCCTAAGGCCCTGAAGCTCCATGAATAAGTTTCTGCTCTGACATTTGGAAGTAATCATCACAGAGAAAGCATAATGTCAGCTTGATATTTCTCACACTATGAAAATATCACTACATGTCAAATATCTAAAGCCTACCTTAATGCAATAAATGTTCTTGTATTCACAAGCTACTGAAAATTCTAAATATTTAAATGTGGATGAATGTCTAGTCAGAGCACGGGTCCCCTTCTCTCTCTCCACTCCCCTGCCCCGAGCAGTGCACGGTTTCCTAGAACGGTGTCATTTATACCTGCAGCTTTTCTAAATAGTTGCTTTTCCAAGGCCAAAGGAGCAGCTTTCAATCTCTCACCTCCAGTTAAAACCACTAACCTGGGAGATAGTTCTTTTAACTTATTGGGGAAACACTTCTACTCACTTTATCATAAGTAGTATGTAGACAGATACAGATCAACTCTGTGTCTGAAATTTTAGGTCAGACATCATAGAATTGGGCATAGAAGCGAGAACATACAATTTTAAGAGCATTAAGAGAAGTTAAGTGTTAGCATTGTGTCAAAAAAGCTGAGAATCCTAATTCTGAAGTGAGAGGGGCTGGCGATAAGGAAAATGATCGTATTAACACTATGAGACAAGTAAAGATGCTTTCAAGAACCACTAAGAGTGCAGGACAAAAGAGGCATTAAATGCCAGCTTGCTAAATGAACCTGAACTCCAGTAAGCCGTGCTGCTGGTTTTGTGTTTGCTCACTTCATAAGTGTTCTCGGGCGCCGGCTGACCTTGGCCTGGCTCCGCAAGGTGAGCGTTAAAAGCAGCAAGCTCTTGCTTGCGTCGGTCCTCATGGGTCTACACAGGTAAACCCAACGCGCAACAGGTACCATTCTTTGATCACGCTGAGGCTACAGGAATTGTCACGTATCCTGTCATTTTCCTGGTGTGAAGGTCACTATCGTGGTACAGGTGGAGGCAACGGGGCGCTGGGTAGCGTGTCCCTCCCACAACTTCCCGGAGGAGAAACATGCTTAGGAACGTGGTGGGTTTCCAAAAGTATGTGAAGTCAGGGGTGCTGACTGGTCACAGTTCTTTTTGTTCTGTTACTGTATGTGGGTCACAGATTTATTTTTCACCCAGGTAACATAAATAAAATGTGTGAGAATTTGATACTGACTCTGCAGTCGTTATCATGTTGTGGAAAGATCTGCCTCTACCTTGTCCAAGTAATCCGTACTCCCTCCAAAAAAGTGGTTCATTCTGCCCGTGAGAAACGTGCTCAGTTCTCACCTACGAGTGACAGCAAAACAGTTCCAGCTTGCTTTGTGAGAAAACAGCCACATGGCCCAGGGCCACTGACATAAAAATCCAACGCCTTATCAGTGTTATAAAAACAAGTCTTCACTATCAGTAAAGTTTTAGAGATTTTCTGGTCAAAATAACACTCAACACTTAATTTTGGTTACTACTGTAAGTGGATTCTTTTTATTCATGGTATTTTTCCAGTGTGTGTCACTAGTCTAACCAGTTTTTATTACCTGAGAGGGCAGTTAGGGTCTGTGCGAATTTTATAAAAATCCTTTTCTCCAAACTCATAAAGAGATTATAAATGAGTAATGCCGCCATTGTGGCAAAATGGATTCTCAGTGATTGAAAATTGAAAAAGAGAGTATGTCAGAGAATCACAGTTGTGATTTCCTTAAGGGAAAAAGGAGTGAGGGTCCAACAGGCAGAAGATGCATTAGATTCAGACAGAGGAAGGGGAAAGGGGAGAGAGAAGGGGAGAAAAGGAGGAAGCGGGAGGGGCAAAGAGGGGAGACAGAAAGATGAACGCTTCAGAAGGTGATTGAGAAGGATGGTTTCTTAAACTTTTAGGTTTTTGGGGGGGGGGGTAGGTTTGTTAGTTAGTTAGTTAGTTTGTTTGTTTGTTTATAGTGGAGATACTGAAGATTGAACCCAGGACCTTGTGCATGCTGAACACATACTCTACCCTTGAGCTATACCCTCCCCACAAAAAGATGATTTTTATGAAGTGAAGGAAACCATGAGTTAGGAATTTGGCTTAGTTTCTAGAAGGAAATTGATTATCTGCTTTTTACACAACAGAGAGTCTTGAAACTTTATTCAGTAATAATAGGAGGTCTGAGGTTTGCTTCAAAATCATGCAGGAAGGGGGAAGAAGCTGGGGTGTGGATGGGGAAGTGGACCACAGGTTAATCACTGGAGAGGCAGAGTTGTGGGTACTGAAGGATTTGGCATTTTATTCTGTCTGCTTTTGTATATTTTATATTCTCTATAGTAAGTTAATTTGTAAAATGTTTTCAGTAGATAATATATCAGGGTATTTTAATTTTGCATAATCAATAAAGGGAAAATTAGGAGGGAAGAGAAAAGAAGAAAAGAACCAGGGCTAAGTAGAGAGAACAGAGTTGGTAAAAGACATTAAGAGAGAAGATGACGGGTTCTGAAGTGTTAAGTTTAGCAAGTGCATGACTGAGGGTTTGTTCAGGTAAGAAAAGCACAGAACTGAAAACTTCAGCGTCTTTAACAAGATACAGGTGGTTTTCTCTTAGATGCTCAAGTAGAGGGAGGCAGGCAGAGCCGTGGGGCTCCTCCGTGTAAGACTCCCAACCCCGTCTCTTCTGCGGCTCCGCTCTGCACATCCCAGGTCCCCAGGTTTGTGTGTGGTCCAGGGTGGCCACTGGAGCCCCAGCCACCAAGTCTACATGTGGTCAGGAGAGTGGGACTCAGGCACGCCCCGTCGGCTAGAATTTAGTCCCATGACTGCCCCCAGCTAAAAGGGGGACCAGGAAATAACATTTTTATTGTGGGAGGCCATGTACGCAGCTAAAAGAGGCATGAAGCACCATTGTTATTATCCCTTCCTTATTGTGGAGAGTGGGGGAACAGCACTGAGATGGCTGGCAGCTTCCACCACATCAAGCTGAGTTTTGGCCAAGAGACGAAGTCGTCACGTGACCATAATTCTGTAGAGATAATCCTTTCCGCGTCCTTCGACCCCCACCACCCCTTATGCTTCATTTCACTGTCCCATTTTATGTTTCTCATAAAATTTACCATAACCTGAAATCTCCTTGTCTGTTTGTTTACATGCATCTTGTGGTTGCCCCACAGAGAGAGCAGGGTCAGTCTCCCACCAGTCCCTCCAAACTGGTTCAGACGTCCAGAGTGAGGAGGACACACAGACATCGAGAGGGTCTGAGAGGGTTTGCTGCTCACAAGCTGAGGCTTTCCGGGAAGAGTCGGGCAATTCAAAATGGCCTGAATGAAGGCAGGGGTGAGTGGCTCTGGTGTTCATCTGGCTAAGAGGTGGGGCCAGGTTGGAGTTCTCCTCTGCACGATTGGGGTTTCTGTGGTCTGAACAAGGGAGGGAGTGCCAGACTTTCTTACTCACTTTCTCAGAGGCAGGACAGAAAGGAAAAGGGTGGGGTGGGCTTGAAAGCTGTGGACAGTCGAACATCAAAAACAGAGTCAGACATGCCTACTCTCTGTCTCCACTAGAATTCCAACTGCCACAAAGCCAGGGGTCCTGTCAGTCTTGTTCCTGTATCCTCCACATCTAAAACAGCAGCTGGCAAATTAGGAATTCAATAAACATTTGTTCATACAAATAAACTCACTGTAAAATTTATAAACTCTTCATACAGTGGCTCATTCACCAGGATTCTGGAGTGCTACTGTGTGCTGGTGACTTCATGAGGTCTCAGGCTGAGTAAGACACATGACTGCCCTCCTGGAGCTCTCAGTCCAGTCTGGGAGAGGCATCACCCTTCCCCGGGGATGGGTGATGAGTGTCCTGCAGGTGCATGGAGGGCCATCAGAGAAGGTCCCGGACGCCTGGCTTGGCCATTGTGTTAGAGGTTCTCCATCACAGGGTAAGAGGGGAGGAGGAAAGCTGCAGGAAAAGATGGCTGGAGATAGATCTCATAGATTTTATTCTTCAACAAGCATTTATTAAGCACCTTACTACGTGCAAAGTATTACACAGGGTCCCAGCAAATCTGTGGTTGTAGTGAAGTAAGGGAGATGGGTCTTAAAAGGTCATACACGTGGTAATGGGCAGCCTGTTGAAATCATGGGAGTAGACAAGATGGCCTGCTTGCATCTCAAGAATTTCACAATGATGGTGATGTATTTCCCAGCAATGGGAACAGAGAAGCACTGGTTTGTCAGTTTCTAACAATCTGGATCAAAACAACAGTCGCTTTGTGGTAGTGTCTCTGTATTTCCCTGTTGTTTTCACTTGTTCGTTTCATTCTGTGTTTAGTGAGGAGAAAAGTCAAGCTGAGAAAACAGAAAAAAATTTCTTCTGTAGCACTGTTACCACCTGGAAGGGTCTCTCTGTCTCTGTCTCTCTCTCCTTACAATAGAAAGACTCCCTAAGAATACAAGACTGGGCTAGAATATTTTGTTGTTGTTTCAGATAAAATCCTGCTATATTTATGTGATTCTTTTCTTTTTTCTTTTTTTATTTTCTTTCTTTATTTTTAATTGAAGTACAGTCAGTTTACAATGTTGTGTCAATTTCTGGTGCACAGCACAATGCTTCAGTCATACACATACATATATATATTCCTTTTCATACTCTTTTTCATTATAGGTTACTGCAAGGTTTTGAATAGAGTTCCCTGTGCTACACATAGAAATTTGTTGTTTATCTATTTTATACATAGTAGTTAGTATCTGCAAATCCTGAACTCCCAATTTATCCTCTCCCACCTCCTTCCCCCACTGGTAACCATAAGTTTGTCTTCTAGGTCTGTGAGTCTGTTTCTGTGTGTGATTCTTATTGCCCTTTGAAACACTGGTTGGCCAGACATTTCTTCACTGGTGGCTTTATTAGTTTTAAAAGGAGTGTTACATTCTAGGAGAAGCATAGCCAGGGTTCCTACCGTTGGGCTCATATCACCAAATACTGTGTCCTTAGCGCCTTCTCCTTTATCGTTAAATACTTTCCCACCTCTTTGTCTACTGAATTCTTGTCCATTCTTTGGGCCTGAATCCCACTCCTCCTTCTGAGTCTGATTGAGGACCCCTCCTTGCCTCCCCACCGTCTATCATATTTACATACTTGTCAGGCTGTATGGTAATCGCTCACGTGTCTGCAACCCCAGTAGAGTCTGACTTTCATGAGATGGGGAGGGTTTCTAGTCCACCTTTGGAAGTATCTCCAACTCCCAGCACAGTGACCTGCACACAAAAGACACTCAATATTTGTAGAATAAATAAAAAATGAGTGAATGCATGGTTGTAGTGTCAAAGTAAATAGACTGCGTTTTGTTTTTCTTGTCACCTCTACTCTGATTCCCACCAGATGTTACTCGCCCTCAAACATGTCGATACACATCAACATTAAGCAAACATGATGACCCATGGCCTTACCTGAGTCACATTAAGAGGTGTGAAGAAAGCACAAAGGGCAAAGGAAGCAGTGGGTTACTCCGAACAGAGAAAAGGAGAAGTGTATCGCCTCCTTCACAGTAACTTCTCACACGTGAGCAGCAGCCGTCCACAGTCACCACTTTACTTGACTATTTTGTAAACAAAGGAAAAATGAATTCTAAAGTAATTATTACAGCTAATGTACTATATAAAGTTTTGACATTACTGGACTAAGTCTGGAAATCACATGGTAGGTAAATCTATATAGTGTCTGTGTCCCAAACTGAAAGGGGACACCACCTGATACCTGATCCAGGCCGGCTAGAAATATATCATATTGCCACCTAGATGTGTGAGTAGGGCATGTATTTTATTTACTATTCAGGTTAATAGTAATCATTTCAAAAATCAAATAGTCACTTGAAGACAGAGTATTATATATAACAATGCAGCTGTTGTAATTAATTGGAAGTTACGAGAATCAGGTTTTCCATTGTGTAACTCATAATTACCTAAGAAGTTTCTTTTCTTTTCTCTTTTCATTTTCTGATACTTCAATATGTTGTTGACCCATGACTTAAGTTAAAAGATAGATTATGTTGAAAGGGACACGGGGAATGATTGGAGAGGGGCCCAGGGAACTTTTTGTCACAATAGAAACATTCTATTACTTGATTGGGGTGATTTTACTTGAGTTTATGCTATTTAACTTTAAGAACTATGAATTTACTTTATGCATAATATATCTCAATTTTTTTTAAAAAAAAGAGTATTGGGAAAAAAGAAAAGTTAGTAAGTTTATAATATTTTCATACATAAGATTTCTTTTTTTCTGAATTTGAGCGAAGTATACACTCAACTTGAAAATTGAAGGGAATTATTCTTTTTAAAAATCTTTAAGCCTTGCTGCTGCTTGGTTTTTATATATAACAACGAAGCCTGGCAAGAAAAAGCTGCAGGTTTCAAGTATCTTCAAATGGCACCAACTTGTCTCAGTGAGTGGGATGCTAACAGAACTGAAGAAACCATCCCTTCACTCAGGGCAAGCTGTTTTTAGCCTAAAAGTTCAGCCTACCATTGTCTGTTGATGTAAAAAAAAAAAATGATTGATACAAGTACACCTCATTTTATACAAACTAAAGAGGGGGCTATTCAAATACTTTTAATGCACTAAATGAGCTCCTCATTTCAAATAACTTTATGATGGCTTTTTTGGCTAAGTGAGGGACCTGTGATGATGTAGACGATCTACCATCTGTACATCAGTTCTTAGATGCACACATTTTTAATATTTTAACGTCTCCAAAATTGAAAAGCTTTAGACCACAGACGGCGCCTCCCAGTGGCCATTGGCCAGGCAGAGGCAAGACCGATGTGGCTCACACAGGCATTCATTTGGTTGTTTTCTTGACTTGACTTCTGGTGAGTTCATGAAAGTAGCAGCATCAAAATGTGCAGAATGGCAAAATGAGTATTAGCAACTTGGAAAAAATCCTAGGATTCTACCATTAGTGGAGCATCTTTTTTTAAAGAAATGCTGCCTCACTGATGCTTTTGTTGGAACAAAGGATGACATATGTGGAAAAAGAGACACTGAGTTGATATATGATTCAGTCGACAGACATAGAATGTGAAGTCATTTTAGGAATACTTTAACCAGTTATTTTGGTTATACTGTCCTGTTTATGTACACACAAGAGTGATTTGATCATGTGCATCTAAATAAGTCCAAAAAAGCTTTTTCAAGAAATGTAAAGTAGAAACTTCCAGTGATAAGGAAGTGGGCCATAGTACAACTGGCAGCATTTTTTCTTTTGCAGTGGCCCATAAAATAATGGCCCATCTTACAAGAGACAGCATCTTAGAATCTATTAAAGCTGCTCTTTGCACTTTTTGTGTGTTGGCTTTTCAGGCAACAGCGGATGATGGAAAAGCAGGCAAGAAAGACTTGTCATCAGATAGTATCTTAAACTGATAATCATAACAATACTGTGTTTTGAGTAGCTACTGTGGACCAGCTACTAAGTGCCTTATGTACATCATTACATGTAATCGCCCCCAAAAACCCTGAGAGCCAGTTCTTACTGAACAGAATTTTATCTCTTCCAAGCCATAAAATAACATGTCCAAGTTAAGATTGCAAAGCTGAACTGGAACCTAGTTTTGACTGATCCCTAAAGTTCTTGGTCTTTGTGTAGTAGATTCTTGCCCTGTCTCTCCCCAACCCCACCTTCCCCACAAGTTCAAAGTGAAGGCTCACAGAAGGTGGAGAGAGAGAGAGAGAGTTAAGTACCCCAGCAGCATTCACCTTCTGTTCATGTTGTTCTTGAAGACAGCTTCCTCCTTGATTTGGTGAGGAGGTTGTTCCTTCAGTTATGTGCGACAGCCCAGAACCCGAACATCAAACCAGCCTCTTTTCTTGCCCTAGCTAGTTCTAACTGGGATTTTTATCAGTTGCAATGAAAAACACGCTACTATAATCATTCACAGTTTCAATACTTTACACATTTTTCTTGTAATAATAAAATATTACTTCTAACACAGCCAGAGTTTGAGCCCTGTTGGCTCACTTCATTAAACCGCACAAGGAATGCAGCTGGCTGTTTCAGTTACACCTGATTCTCTCTGGATTAAACAACGCCCTGATCTGCACAGGGCAGAAGCAGCGAATGCGGCGTAAAGAACACGGGACTGTGAGCCAGCTCAGGTTTTCCTCCGAGCAGCTCTGTGTTTCAGGACAAGTTGCTTAACTCTGATGGAACTCAATTTCCTTGACTGTAAAAAGATGCAAATTACAAGATGGTTTCTAAGAGTCTTTCTGATTTTGAAATTTTGGCTCCTACAGAGATTAAAGACATTCAGATAATATATAGGTTAGTATGTGTAAGGAAATCCAATGGACTTCAGGGCCAGTTTTACGCCCAGTTCCTTTGGTAATATGTATTTTTTTCTTAATAGAATTCAAATTCAATATTATTAGGTGATATGCTTAAGAAGATTAGAAGATAATAAGACAGTTTGCTTAATGGCAAAAAAAATTTTTTTTTAACTTTTAAATACTTATGGATGAAATAAAAAAAATTGATATTCTAAACATTATCTCCAGAAACTATCTCAAAATTGTTTTCATACTATAAGACTTGTGACTCAGGGAAGGAAAACCACCAACTTCTGGAATGGTGCACTGAGCTTTTTATTCTTAGCCAGAATAACAGTGTACATCCTTGAAATGGAAGTCAGATCTTTAAGCGATAAGAAGGATGTGGAAATGTTTTTGTTTTTCTTATGGACTATTGATTTCAAATTTTAATACCAAAATAGAATATATAATTACTTTTTTCCCCAAGTGATGACCTTCAAAAAACCCACATTAACAAGTGATTTGCAATTGTTAAAAATATTTATGCATTCAATCTCAGACAATCAGTACAATTTTATGAATCAAAAACTAAACTCTTTAGCCAAAATGTTGACTTGGAAAAACAAAACATGAAATGTGATTAGAAAATTATGATATTAAGTATTTCTTCCAAAACTAAGCATTTTTTCCAACAGAAGTGGAATTCTGATTTCAAGTTAATAAACTGATTTCAAGTTAAATAGACTGTATTTGAGGAGATAGGCCTCAATATTTTTTTTTTTTACTGGTATCATGTAATTCCCTGAAACAGCTATTTCTTTGTTTTTTGTTTTTGTTTTTTGCTTTTTTAGAGAATAAATATCTTGTTGTTTAAGCCACTCAGTTCATAGTGTGTTTTTTTAAAGACACATTAAAAAATTTTTTTATTATTTATTTGGAAGGGGGGGGTAATTAGATTTTTATTTATTTATGTATTGTGATGGAGGTACTGGTGGGTGATTGAACCCAGGACCTTGTACATGCTAAGCACACACTTTACCACTGACCTATACCCTCCCCCCGGAGGAGCCATTTCCTAACTCAGTTCAAAGACGGCTTAGAAGTTTTTACAGCTTTCTATGACATCTAACTTGCTCGTACTCAAGAAATTATTCAGGGGCATAATTTCCCTCATGTGTTCGGTGCTTTGGGTAACATTTGAACAAAAGGAAATTAAGAAAGGGAACAAAACTGCCCTTCTTGAACACCAGCGATGTCCACTGCCTTAGATGTCCACACCAACGGATGCGGGTCCGCGGAGCCACACGCTGGGAAGGGCTGCGCTAACTCGGCTTGCCGGCTCAGCCGCAGCGAGCACGCCTTCTGCAAGAGGAAAGGTGGCCTTTCAGAATCCCCACCCCCGGATCTCCAGGCGTCACAGCATCTTAATTACTCACATGTTGCGAGGCCCGGATACTGTGCTCGTCCCAGCGGTACACAAATAAATGACGGCCAGGAGGAGGCGGGCTCTCTGTGCAGCTCACAAGCGGCTTGCAGCGGTGATATTCAGAATATTAACCATCAGTGCAGCTTGGGCTCTGACCAGCCTGACATACATTAGGCAGGAGCGTGTGTACCGGCCAGCAGTGCACCCCAGCTGAGCGTCAGCCCCAGGAATTAGTAGCTTGAGTAATCAGTGCAACTTTAGACGTTACAAATATAGTTTGAAATACATTCTCACTTAATCTTCAAAAATTCTGTTATGTAGGCATGATTCGTTTTCTAAATTATAGATTTACAGAGATTAAGTAATTTTCCATAGGTCACATGGCTAGTAAGTGGTAGAACCTAGAAAAACTACCTACAGCTGCTTAACACAACCAGTTAGTTTTATTCTGCGGTTTCTCTTTCAATCTCAGTGCCAATTATAAGGACAGGAAACTCACTAACTTTGACTTTTTTAAACTGTTCTATCTGTTTAGAAATTAGAAAATGATAAGTGGCAAATAAAAACGTTGACTCAGTATTTCAGCTGCATGTTGTTCAAATCACTCAGCTATAAGCAGTTCCCATTAAATGACTTCTTTCTCGGCCTATGGAAATGTTAATGACTAGCATAAGAAATATGTGAATAAGACACTTTCAGTATTATTACATTTTTTTATAGAATCTATAGAATATTTATTATTTAAACCATCTAATCTATAGATGGCTTAGTATTTAAATTTAAAGTGTTCACCTTTCTATAAATGAACTTACCAGCCTTGGACAAATTATACCCCCCACAAAATTTAGTGTGAAGGGTCTTGTTAGTCAGACTCAAGGCTTGGTTTTCCACCTGCAGCCTGCTCAAGATAAAGTGTACCCCAAGTGGATATATTTTCAAGCACACCAGAAAGCCTCTTTCTTCCACAGAATCATAATGACGCAATTGCTAGTTATCATTAACTTATTAAAGACTTTCCTTCCAGCCTAGATTACTTACCAATAATTAAACAATATTTTTAAGCACCAGCTTGGACATAATGTGTTCAGAGGGAATGGGGAAGAAAGGTTAATCAGTACAGCATCAACCAAGTGTTTCAAATGCTTCAGGACAAACTTTTAAATCTAATACTCTAATACCAGGGAGGGTCACTGGCTTTCCTTTGGACAGTGGATCCCAGAAGGGCCCAGCAGGAGATTTTTGCTCATTATTTCCCCTGTAAAAACTCTTAGTCTTTATACCAAGCTATTGTGAAAGCAGTCACCAGGACCGTTGCCGGTAGATGTGACCAGTGTCCAGGTTCTTGTCCCGTCCCAGAAAGAATTCAGAGACAGGATGCAGAGGTTAAGAAAGTAAAGTGAGGATTTATTAAGGGATGGATAGGACACTCTTAAAGGGAGGGCGGGCAGGCTCAGGTGAGTGGCTGCCATGAGTTTCTTTGGCAAGTTGGTTACACAGAGTGTAAAAATGAATGGGCGGAAATTTCATTAGGGAGGGAAGGTTTGGGGTTGTATTCCCTGATTTTCATCCCAACTCCACCTTCCCGATGGGAGGAAGGATTTTTGTCCTTATTTAGTCTGGATCGGAAGTGTCATGGCTTTGGTGCATGATGGGTACTTCTAATCTGCAAGGCTAATTTTCTTTAAATGAGGACATAACGAGCAAAAGGTTACATTCAGACACTAGAGATTCCTGCCTTTCCCCACCTTTCTTTGTCAGCCTCCAGGCTGCTTGTCACCCCAAAATGTGTGACTGCTTATCAGCCCACAGACCCCTGCTTTTCTTTCTCTGCCCAGGGACCCCTGGTGCTCACATGATGTATGGTTTCCTGCATTTGGCCTGTGCCCCCCCTTTCTGCCCAACTCCTGCCATTTGGCCTGTACTCCTCTTTCTCTGCTCATATCTAGCTATCTGCCTGCTATAATGGGACCACACATTCATACAGTTTTACTTTAAGTCACCTTTTTATTCATGTACAGCATACAGAAGTTTGTACAAATCATACGAGTTTTCACAAAGTGAACTCATCCGCATAACCAGCACTGAGATCAAGAAACAGAACATGGTCAGAATCCCAGGCACCCTCATCCTGCCCCTCCTCAACCTTACCCAGCCCTCAGCTCTCTCCAGTGTAACTTTTAACATCATAGACTAGTTTTGCCTGTTTTTGAACTTTATGTAAGTGGAAAATTTTTTATCAGACTTCTTTTGCTCAGCAAAAATATGAGTTCATGAGAGTCATCCATATTGTGCTTGTAATTGTAGTCCGTACATCCCCAGTGCCGTGTGGTATTCCATTGTGGGAGTATACAACACTGGTTTTCTGGTCTATTATTGATGACACTTGGGTTGTTTTCAGTTTGGAGCTATTCTGAATCGTGATGTTACATCATAGTTTCAAATCAAAAGTAGAGGCGGAGGGTATAGCTCAGTGGTAGAGCACATGCTTAGCATCCATGAGGTCCTGGGTTCAATCCTCAGTACCTCTATTAAAAAAAAAAAATGTAAATAGGGGGAGGGTATAGTTCAGTGGTAGAGTGCATACCTAGCATGTGCAGGGTCCTGGGTTCAAGCCCCAGTACCTCCACTAAATAAACAGGTGAATAAACCTAATTACCTCCCCCCAAAAAATATTTTTAAAAAATAATAAATATAAATAAATAAATAAAAATAAACCTATTGCCTCTCCTCCAAAAAACAGCAAAGAAGTCTTTTTAAAACATAATATAATCAGTTTGAATAAGAAAAAGTTTAACAGATTCTTTGTTTTCTCATTATTATTTTCCTCTAAAAAAAAAGGGAGGCTATTGGATTAGATAGAGCAGAAATGAACCTGAGTCTAACAGTCTATGATCATATGGTATTTTAATAACACATCCTTCTTTTCATAAAAAAATAATCCTACATAGCCAGTTTAGCTACTTGATTAGTTTGTGCTGCTGCTGTAACAGATTACTGCAAATTTAGAGGCTTGAAGCAGCGCAGTTTGTTCTGTTACAGTTCCAGAGGTCAGAGTCCAGAACAGGTCTTGAAGAGCTAAAAGCAAAGCATCGGGCAGGCCTGCATCCCTTCCGGAGGCCCTGGGGAGCCTGTTTCTGGCCTTTTCCAGCCTCTGGAGGCTGCCACGTTCCTCCTCCCATGGCCTCCAGCCTGGAAGCCCATCGCCACCAGCTGAGTCTCTTGCTGCGTCTCTGACTCTCATGCATCTCTTTCTCTTTCTCTCTAGTATAAGGACTTTTGTGGTTACATTGCCCCCCGCCCCCGCCCCGGATAATCAAGATCCTTAATCACATCTGCAAAGGCCCTATTGCTAGTAAAGTCACACATTCACAGATTCCAGGGATTAGGGCATGGACACCTTTGGGGGACCAAGACAGGCGGGAAAGGGGCGGGGCACAACCATGGAAAGAACGACACAGCAATTAGCACCAAGACAGTGGAAGATTCAACTCCCAGTAGACCTTGAGCTTCAATGTATGCTCACTGAAACACAATAGCTACTAAATGGAACTCCCACAGGTGCCTGGACAGTTCTCAGGCTGACCATAAAAGGGTGAGTGGTGGCCCAGCTCCTGGGGATCCCACCCACTTCCTCAAAGTAGCTGGAAGAACCCTCCCACTTGTTAGCGTACGGAGCTTCTGAGCCCATAAACTGACAGCCCCCACACCTCGCGGCCCTCCTTTTGCCTTTTGAGACTGGCTGCACTCTGTCTATGGCATATGTATCTCTCTGAATAGATCTACTTTTACTCAACGGTGGCTTGCTCTTAAATTCTTTCCTGCGCGAAGCCAAGGACCCACACTTGGCGGGGCCCATCCCAGGGCCTCTACCAAGACCTGGGACGTGGCCATCCTCTCGCCCCACATTTTTTCCTGTATCAGGGCTATTATTCAGCCGACCACACCAACCCTCTGAAATTAAGTTCAGCTCCCATTCCCCAGTACACCTTGCCCTTGCCACTTCACCAAAGAAAAGCAGACCCTCAGTGTCCTTTCACCATCTGATCTTAACTGGAAGACGTTTACAACATAAGCTCCTGGAGAATAGAGGCTGACCGGCTTCATTGCCTTCCCCCCACCACCCGAGTAATCTGTGATACTCAGGGGGCCCTCAGTGACTTGCTGAATGAACACATGACGTTCTCCCGACATCCTCACATCATGTCCCTGCCAGTGAGGGGCAGCTGCGTGACACTGGAGGACCTGCAGCTGTGGTTTTACTCAGTACTCTGATCTCAGCCACAACACATCAGGTCTCTCTGTGCCTCCTCATCTAATAAAGGGCGTGGCTGGCACAGGTAATATCTAGAGTATCCGGCCACCATTCGTATTAGTTTTAAGTGGGAAGATGCTTAGGATACACTATAAAGTGAAAAGGTCAGAATTCAAAATTTTATCAATGGCAGATTTAAACCGACTGTAGAATTACGCACCATGCTAATAGAAATGTCAGTAATAGGGGAAGTGGTTTGGGGGTACGTGGGTACTCTGTACTACCTTCATAATTTTAAAGTAAATTTTAAACTGCTCTAAATGAAAAAAATATACTTTGTTAAAGTTTCTTGGCAGTGAGATTAGATTATAAACTGCTTGAGGGCAGAGACCATGTTCTCCCTTACATTTGTTTACATGAAGTCTGGGACAAGGCTTCACACAGAGCAGTTGCTAAGCGCTAAGTATGAGAGATTTTGTTTTTCTTTTTTTTTTTTTTGGATTTCAGATGACCACAGACACAGTATCTAACAGTCTTGTAGGAACCGTGAAGGCAGCTTTGCTGTGTGAAAGCTGGCCTGCACTTGACGGAATCACTTCTCACTGAGGGATGGAGTCATGGAGGCGGCTGAGAATTACGGAGCCCTTAAAGGGATGCGTCAGGACTGGAAGTGAAGGAGGCCAGAAAGGGCACAGGTAATTCAGACAAGCATGTTTAATTATTTTATAATTGAAAAATTTCTAAAGTCTCTGTTTGGAGGGTTCTCAGTGGCGACAAAGATGCGTGTTGAAGAGACTGTGGAATACAGTCGGCCCTTCGCATCCTCAGGTTCCACGTCTGTGAATTCAACCAACCGCAGATTGAAAATATTCAGGAAAAAAAATTCCAGAGAGCCCTCCAAAGCAAAACTTGAATTTGCCTGTGGGCCAACAACTATTTACATAGCATTTACATTGTATTAGGTATTATGAGTAATACAGAGATGATTTAAAATATGCAGGAGGATGTGAGTAGGTTATATGCAAGCACTACGTCTTTTTACATAAGGGTCTTGAGCATCCTCAGAGTTTGGTGTCCTCGGGGGCTCTGGAACCAATCCTGCATGGTTACCGAAGGACAACTGTACAAATCTGCAAATACCAGCACAGGTCCAAAACTGCTTAGAAATTATGATGTGATCATGGGTTTTTAAAGTTTGAAAAACATGGGACTAAATAATTGGGCTCCTCATTAAAATGATTTTATTACAAAAATGAAGCTACTCACTCAGCATCAATGATCATAAACTTCTCTGCCTCCAAAACTACTGATTATCTCTAAACTTCTTATTTAATTCCAACCTTAAACAATTATCTTTATAAAAGCAGATGCAATGACCAAAAAAAAAAAAGTATATAAAAAGTTACATTAAGGAAACGTGAAAAAATTAACCATCGTCATTTTTTGGTGTCTAGACCATGGATCACATTTCTTTCCCTTTTGTTTTAGTAAGTGGGTTTTATTTCTATGACGAAAATAAAAGTAAACATTTAAAAAGTATTTTTAATTTTAAGAGTTTACAGAAAAAGTTTTTTTTATTGTTGACTCGTAATTTAGTAATTAATATTACAAATCTCTATGCACACTAACATCTATGATCAGAATTCTTTTCGAAGTGTTCAAGCGATTTCTCAATTTGCTCTTCACCCCTCACACATATCCCTTCCTTGGCCTTCCCCATTTTGTGATATAGGACCACCATCTTCCCATTCGTTCAGGCCAAAATCGTAGAAAATCATCATTTATCAGGCTTTCCCCCTTACCTTCCCACAAATCTATAACAACCACTATCAACTCTGCTTCTAAAATATACCCTGAATCTGTCCATTTCTCTCCATCTCTACTGTCAGCACTTTCGTCTGGACCAGTATTTTGCAAACTGTGAGACACCACCCACTGGGAGTTGCGAAGTCAGCCTAGTGGCTGACCACCAGCCCTTCTACAGCGCGGCTGAATAGAAACAGCACAGCCCACCACCCACGGCGAGAGTATTGGCTCCTGAAACTTCTGTTTATGAATATGTGTTTATGTACTGAGTCACCCCCAAAATAGGTTTTGTCTTGTGGACTGTCATTTAAAAAAATGTCTGAAAGCCTCCATTTAAGTCCCCATCGTTTCTCACCTGGACTGCTGAGAACCTGGAACACCTGTTCTAAGCGTGTCGCGAAGCCGAGCACTTTATAATGGCCTGAAGGCCCAGCACGGTCTGATGGCTGCTTCCCTCCCCACCGCGTGGCTTCTCCTGCTAACCACGCCCTGATCACACTGGATTTCTTTTTCTTTCACACACCGAGGTATCCTCATCTCAGGGAATTTGCACCTGCTGCTCCCTCTGCCTGGAATGTTCTTCACCATACTTGCAGATTCCACCTGGCCTGCAAGGGTCACCTCTGCAAAGGGGCCTTTCGAAACCGTACACCCCCCCCAGCCCCACTGTCTTTTCTTTCTTTCTCAGCACTTACTTTTGCCACCTGAAAGTACCTTGTATACTTATTTATTTTCTTCAGACTTGTTCACAACCATTTTCCAACTACTAGCATGTAATTTCTAAGGGAGCAGAACCTTCCTTGCCTGCCTTGTTCACTAATGTATCTCCAAAGCCTAAAATAAAGCCTGGGACACAGCAAGCACTGACTAACTGTTTTCGGATTGAGTGCCTTACTGTCTGTGAAACGGTGTGCTAGATCTGGGCTCAAAGAGGGAAGACGCGGCCTGCAGAGTCGCTGACGTACCACAGGCTTTCCTGTTCCTCACCTCTCGAGCCCTTCCATCTCTCCCAGGGCATGGACGTGATAATGCTGCTCACCGTTTACACCCTCTGCCTTGCATGGGGCCTGGCCCCTAGAGAATAAAGCCTTTGAAGTGGACGACCGAGATCGTGAACTTGTGCTGGCTCCAGTGACACAGGGTTGAATGATTTCTCAGCAGGCCTCTGGAGCCTGGGTCAAGCATAGGAAATGTGTGTATTTGTTTAGAGTCAGGATAAGGATACTTAAAAGTTGAAACTAATGATTGGAGAGTCATGAAAGGGGCAGACAACAGAGTGCAGACTTCTTCCTTCTGGCTTTGGTTTTTGGTTTTTTTTTTTTGGCATTTTTATTTAAAAACTAGGCCCCTTTTTAAAAAGAATGGTCCCAAGTTATAGAAGTATTCCTTTTAGTCATTTTTAAAGAAAAAATTAACACAGGGTCACATCCATTTTCTCCTCCATTCTTCAGAACATAAATCCTAGTAAATTCTAACATACTAATTAGTATTTCCTTTTGCTCATTACAATGCTGAGGAATCACTCGCATTTCCCCCTAGAGCAAGGCAGACTGCTTCTCACGTGACTTTTCTTCATGATACAGTGCCTGAGACAGTCCATCTACTGACTGTAAAAACCTGGAGTGGATTTTTACTACAGATAATTCCGTCACCAGTCAGGTAAGACCAAACAAGTTGCAGGAAAGAATTAAGCGTACCACCCAGCCAAGTCACACACAATAAACATTGTCAGAATAATTGCCCCATCCCGGTTCATCCTGCCTTGACTCTGCGCAAAGCCCACCAGATAACCCGGGCAGCCCACATTTAGGGTCGCTAAGAACACAGAAATCTCACGGAACGTCTGCTCACTCAGTACTGAGCCAATCAAGGCAACCGACCCGTTAGTGTTAGGCTGACTTCTCAAGATAATTGGAGGATTCAGATTTTTTTTGTTTTGGAAAGAGGAATAAATAACTTACTATTTACATTTTCTTTAGTCAGATACCTATTTCTTTTCTGGTGATATTTTATCGTGGGAAACAGAGAAAATGGATTCCATATTTGGATGCCACGGTCGGGATGTTTACATCTTCCAAAGGTTAATACTACAAAGAGGGTTTTAAAAAAAAATCAACTTGGCTTCAAATGTAATGGGAAAGTACATCATTAAACCTTTATCTGTTTCCCCTGAGTGTGTCCAAGCAATTAGCAAACACTCAGCAAACACTCAGCCTTTTGCGCTAGGTTCATCGATCGCAAGTGACACCGTCTCCTCTTGCCAGTGGGGAAGACGGAGTCATGAACAAGGGGCCTCACTCATGGGCACGTCGTCACCGTCAAAATCAGGATTTAAGCCGCCTCCGAAAACTTACACAACTTAAACCAGTATACTAGAATTCTGTCTGCCATACCCTGGGCTAGATCCTAACCCTGATTCTAATTACTGTTACAGAATGAAGGACTTTGAAAGAAAAAGGGCCTCCAGTTCACCCAGTTCAACTCCTCGCTTTACAGACGAAAAAGCAGACGCCAGCAAGGCGAAAGCGCCTGGCCGAGAGGCTCCCGGCCGCTCGTGGGGCTGGAGCTGGACTCCAGGTTTCCAGGCTCCCAGAGGAAAAGTCTTTCCACTGCGTTACTCAAAGCCCTCGACGTCTGTGCAGAAACCTGGGGAAGGCTGAGCTCCCAGTGCTTGGCCCAGCCAGTCGGGCCGGGTGAACTAATTTCTTCGACTTTTAGGCTGAGAGAAAACATGACAGCTTGGCTCCGGCTTGGAGGCTTAACAGGACCGGACGCTCTGAGAGCCAGGCTCAGGCAAGAATGAGCTTCTTTATCCAGGTGCTCGTTTGGCAGTGCAGCCAGCGCTTAATAAATATTAAAATGATTCTGGGAACTTACTCCTTCCAACTCGGCATGAACACATTTGCCTGCTCTGCTCTTAGTACGGAGAAAGAGCCAGCTCCTTAACCGTGTCCTGAGGACGCGCAGGCGGCAGGCCTGTGGCAGGCAGGAGGCGCGGCGGGGAGAGCGGGCGGCAGCCGCGGCACCAGCTGGCGGGGCTTGAGCTCGGAGCTTCGGGCAAAATCACCGAAAACCTTACATTCGGTTTAAGGACTTTAGACTTGGGAGTAGTGTCGAGCAGGGCTGTGACACAAATTGAAGGTGCGTTTTTAGATGTGCTGGTCAGTGTCGGGCGTAACGGACGAGCAGGGAGAGGGTGGAGTGGGGAAGACCAACCAGGATACAGTCCGAGAGGGCCTGCCTCCCCCTCTCACCTCACAGCAACTCCCAGACGGGGACCGGAGACCTGGCACCAGCGCTGCAGCCTCCCTGCCCCTGCTCCGGGGCACACCAGCTTCTGCTCCACCCTTGGAACATTCGTCCCTCCTCTCGCCATCCAAAGGCCACCTCAGCTAAGGAGTCAATCCCACCCTAAGGACTTCTTCATAGACCTGCAGCCAGACTTCATGGAAGGGCCTTGTTCTTTGGGCCCCCTACCAACATCTCTAGGCCGTTTCCAAGCTCTTTGACTGGACAGTGCTGGGCAGACACCAAGGGAAGCAATGATTCATGAGGACAGGGTGGAGAGCCAGAAATGGGTGTAAAGATAGCCTGGGTCAGCTGCCAGTCAGGAACCTGGAATGAACAGACACAGGGGTCAAGGCAGGACAGTGGGTCCGACACAGAAAAGCATTTGAAACCCCAACAGTAACAGTGAGGCACTTTGAGAGTCTTTTTCTTTCTCCCACATTGAATGAAGTCTACCCCAGACTCCATCCTGCCCTTCCAGCCACCATACCTTCTCCTTCCTCATTCATGGCGAAATGCCTCTGACCTGACTTCCCTCTTTTTCCTCTCTCATCCGTGACATCCCCCAAGAGCTGCCTGCTCTCCAGCCTCCCGCTGAGCCCACGGCTCCCCACATTCTGATGTCACAGCCACGAGCATCTGTCACCCTTCAGTTCCACAGACTTATTCGTGAGCCACGTTCAGTCTTTCTGACCCTTTTGGCTCCCCCCTGCAATCAGCATTTATCAGCTCTGGCCCGTCCACTTCCCTTCCTTGCCTCGGGCACACGTCAGGCACACCTAACTGCATTTGTGGTTGCTTGGCCGGTGTCTCCATCGCTAACTTATCTCTGTCCTCCCACTCACTGGACACCGAGAATCTCCCTCAAATGTCACATCCATCACATGACTAAGCCTTACATCTGCGCTCGCTCCTTCATAATTGCTTTGTTCAAATTAAAGCTCTTACGAATTGGATGCAGGAGTTGGAAGGAACGTCAGAGATACTTCAAATGATATTTTACAGATAAAACTAAGAGTCACAGAGATTCAAACACTTCTTTGTGGTTAACCTTAGGCTCTCTGGCACCTCACTCTTTCCAAATTGCTCTTTTCTAATTTCCCATTCAAACAGAATCCCACCCTCCGGGGCTGCATCCAGCCTTTCTGTCCACAGCGCGGTAGAGTTAAAAACTGCTCCTCCTCTTCTAAAACCTCTCGTGATGAGGCTGCCTGATGACACAAGTCATTCCAAGAAGCTGAATTGTTGGGCCCAGCTTGGCTTTTGGTAACTACAGCAGATCAGGACTGCAGGCTCAGGCACCCACAGGGACCACTGCTCCACAAAGGCCACCTCCTCATTCCTGCCTCTGATTGTCGGCAGTGGGTGAAACACTGCTCAGATATGCTCTCTTGTGTGTAAACACACACACACACACACACACACACACACATCCTCACACATACACACATATAGAGAGGAATACAGAATGAATAATGTGGATATTGCATCTTAATATAGAAATGACATAAACATTCTTACACCGTGTAGGGAATTCCACTCTTTCCATTTTTCTTGATAAGTTCACGTCACCCCAAATTCAGTGCACGTGGGCACAGCATTTTCCTACTTTATTTTCCCAATTCTCCGAAGTCCTTCCTCCTTCCCTTTCTGTGTCATTCTTTCCAAGTTTCCATCTCTCCTTGAGCTTTACCCTCAATAGAAATGCAGCCCATCTTGCCTGTTCCTCCTCCTTTCTCCCTGCAAGTCCCCTTTGAAAGTTCTGCTCAGGCAATTTCTGGAGGAGGTGAGATGATGAGACTAGGTGTGGCAGAAACAGGTAGCTGGAGGTGGGGGAAAAGAGGAAGGGGCTGTTTAGCCAGGGCAGGGAGGACCTAGGAGCGCCTGCCTTAAACCACAATGGGCCGCTCAGGCAGAGGGGTGCACACGGGTCGCAGGTGAAGAGTCCAGTTTGCGGGGAGCCTCCAGAAACACCTGTCAGATGATCAGTTCCTCGCGTGGGCAAAAGTTGGAAATCCACCATTATTGCTTATCTTGTGCACGTCTAAGGACCACCAAAGGGGAGGGCACACAGTTAAGTCGGCTTTGATGAAGATTAGAAGGTAGGAGGATAAAGAGAGACATCCCTGACAGCCGGAGGGCGGGAGGGGGCGCCCATTCACTCTTGCTGGGAGGGCTTCTGAATCCTCGGAATTTTACCTGTGGCCTGTCTCCACTGTCAGCTGTGACTGCTATTTTAATTCTGAAATGCAGCTGCTCCTTTGCCAGTCTTGACACAACCTTTTAGGTATGTTCTGAAGCATGACTCATGCCACTCTCCAAAGGCCAAACCACCCCAGTGGTCTGTTCAATCAGCCCTCCGCTTCCTGGTCTAGGGATGTCCTCGGACCGAGGTGCAATCTGAGCAGGTAGGAATTCCAGCCGAGACACTTGGCAGAAGACTCTAGAGACCACATGAGAGGCCTCAGGGACAAAGGGAAGGAGGTTAAAAACGTAACTGCCAAAGTTTTACTTAATCTAAAAGAGCCTATTGATTATGTAGCACCATTCTTTCCACTAATAAGCAGGACTGAAATGTTTGCTGAGCCCTCGATTTGCTACAGGGCTGGGACCTGAGGGAGAGAGGGAAGGAGGAAGGGAGGGAGGAGGGAGGGAGAGGGGGGTTAACAAACTCCACAGGTGTCTTGGAGAGCACATATTAACTTCAGGATTCCGATGCTAGGACAGGTGATTAAGTGAGGACAGTCACTTTTATCATTCATTAATTTCTATTAAAGTGTACACCTTGCAGACTCCAACTCTCGCACTGGATCACTGTGACTTTATTTTTTCCACAAAATACAAAGCTTCACACCACATTATAGTAGTGTTCTAACACAAGAAAACCCCAACATTTTCATGAAGGGGTGATTTATATATAGGATATTGATTTTATACGTTCTTAAAACAATGAAATTGTCATGACAAAGTAATGCCAAACTTGTATAACATGCAGATTATTGCTTAGAACTTGCATATACTTGAAAATGACACACCTACAAAGTACACAAACATTTCAAAATTTTAAGGGAAATACCTCAAGGTGTCTATTAATCCCTCCAAATAAAGCACAACCAGAAGCAAAAAAGGAAAGAACACTAAATTGCTGTTTTACTTGCTGATAAATCTGAATAACACTGATTTGTAAATTACCAAGTCTTGTATTTTATAAATAAAACCAAAGTTCTTCAGCCTTAAGGAAATACACTGGAAGGGATGTTCTCAAAATGTTAATAAATGTCTTCTGAAAAACTTCCAAAATCTGTCAATTAAATATTAATGTGATCTATTACCAGAAAAAACTAGGTATATATCACTATTGCTTTCATATTTACTGCAGTTTTCAAGTAAATTTTTCAAATCAAATCTATGTCTAAAATTATTATTGCAAAATAATTACCAAAAAAAATCTCATAACTCATCCCAGTTACAAGTTAGTAAGAGAGTATTATCAATGCAAAAATTCCTTGAGTAAAAAGTAGACATAATCATATCAGAAGCAAACCAAGCAAGGAACAGAAAAATACATAGCATATTTCATTTACAGTTATATTTTTAGGCTTCATTAACCAAAGAAGTAGTAGATACCTTGATGCACACTTAATTACAGAAAGAATTACACAAAGATATAAAGGAAAAAGGTCATAATCATACAGATGATGATTAACCAGTTTTCAGCCAGAGGTATTGTATTTATAGTTTTGAGATTTAGAAAAATTTCTCTCTCTCTCTTTTTTTTTTTTTTTTGGTCTCAAATATAGGGCTTGATTTCAAAATTGTCTACTGCTCAGAGGGAATCAGTGTAAACATTTTCAATGCAAACAAGCCAATCGTTAGCTTCACTGCCATCCAAGTATCTTCCAAGGAAAGCATGACCTTATCAAAGCTGATAGAGACAGTTTGAGGTCTGGGCTAAAAAGGGACAGGGCTCAGGTCCTTGGCTGTTGTACTTTGGAAAACACCCTGAGTAACCCATCTGCTGGTAAGCTTGTTTTTAAAAGAAACAAGATTAAAGAGCAGGACACAATAACACTGCCGTAGACCCGCACACCCTCCTAACGCAGAGCACCCTGGACTCCTCCTCCCCCCGTCCTGGGATGGGAGGAAGGACGCTTAGATAACTGACATGCCTACAGCAAACCCCCGGCTGAAACAGGCTATAAAGCTCTCATTATTGCTAAACCAGTTTAAGAGAAAGAGACTACAAATGTTCCTCAGTAAAACCATACCATCATTAGCTTTGCTTGGTGTTGTAAACTGAGCATTATTACACGCTAAACGGCTTCCTATAGCCTCTTAATAAATTATGGTTTGTCTGTTTGCTACTCAAACTTACTGCAATGCTTTTTTTGTTTCTCAACAAAAGAACATATTTGTGAACTTTTAAATTTGCCTCAATAGACTGGGAAGCTTACAGGTAAGGGGAGTCCCCAAAAGTTGACCTAGAAAGGTGCTGGCAAAAAGAAGGGAGGTGCTGGCGAGGTGCTCACGGTCATCGGAGGAAGAGCTGGATGCTGGACGGGCTCAAAAGATTCAGAGAGAAAACCAGATGGAGGGACCAGCATCGCTGCTTTTAAGGGCAAACCGGTTGGTTGTGGTGTCTCCTCCAACCGCAGGTCCTGCTGGGTTTTCTTTGTTCTAGCACACAGCACATATGCTTCGTGTCAGAACTCCCTTTCAGGACCTGTAGTGTGCCTTCGTCAGCCGGCTGTGGTTAGGGCTGGGGAGGCGTGCGCCCGGGGCCCCTGAGCACGGTGGGGTCTCGGGGCTGTGCCGGTGGGACCCGTGGAGACACGCTGTGCCACATTTCTGATAAAACCGCATGAGATGGCTTCTTACGGAATCCAAAACACACACATACATAGTCTTCTATGAGGTGAAGTGTAACTGATGATTCAACAATTACACGGACTTCCCAGTGTCATCCAACCGACTAAACCACTTAAAGCCAATTCAAATGCATAGCTGCATATTTGGAGTTAAGAGTAACCTAGAAACTGAAATTTGCTCAAACATTTATTTAAATAGTGTCTTTTGGAACATGTTTATTTTCCTTAAAAATGAAGCAGAACAAACATGAACATAACAACACACCTTTCCCCACATATCTCCATGAGAAGAATATTTCTAAACACATCAGAACAAATGGTGTTACCAACAGTAAAGGTGGCTTTTCACACCAGGGAAGAACCATTCTCCACATGTCCAATGCACCTCAGAGAAAGTGTACAATTTAAAAACTGATACGTTTAGCAAAAATTTGATTTGAGTCAAATAGGTTAAAATTTAGAAGAGTTTGATTCAGACTTTGATTACAACAGTACGGGGTCATCCACAGTCTATCAGTCGCCCTTAGGAATGGTGAAGACATTATTATTTCTCTTAACATAGGGCAAGTCCATAAGACAACAAAATTGAACAAAACTTTGAAATCAAAATTGCATTTCAACTTCCTATAACATATCAAGACAATTTAAGCAGGAATTCATTTCTTTGCATTCATATATAACTCCATTTTGAGTTTTAAATAAATGCAAATAATATTCATTAAAAAAATTTTTGATACAAGAATGCAAACTCTATAAACTCAAGCTCAAAGTTTTAAATTCTCCCAAATAAAATATAGAATGCAGTCTATGACCTTGCATGCTGTTTAGCTAATTTTCATTCATTTTCAAAATTTTGTAAGAATTTTCATTTTCTAGAGTACTACACATCCAGAGAACGTCTTGATAGTTACAGGTTGTCACTAATCTTTTTCTACAAAAATAGAGTTGCTTAAAAATTTATACCAATTTGCTTTCATTTTCTATAAATATTTTAACAGTTGTTAAATATCAGAATGCCTAATAGAATCGTTTAAATTAATCTATGTAGTTCAAAGATTTAACATGTAAAATGTCTAGCAAAAGTTTGTCATTTAATAAATGAAAACTTCATCATTTAATAAATGAGATGTCCTGTCTTTAACTACTTGTATCTTAGGGAGGCGGATACAATCACAGCACAGCCGAGTGCAGCTCCTGTCACGATCTGACTTAAAGGAGCACAGCAGCTTGCGGTGTCTTTTCCATCTCACGTCTGTTGTGTGAGGTGAGGAAGTATGCACAATCCACTTCTGGATACTGACTCTGGACGTTAAATGAGCTGTCGCAACGCCAGCATAAAATGAGAATCGCCGACGAAGGGAATAACAAACTTGAGCTCGACACGTTGGTACTTTAAATGCACCTACTTGGAGAGGGGCTACCCTACTGAAAGGTGCTGCAGTGAAAGTGAAAGTGAAGTCCGAAGCATGAAATAGCAACTATAAGAACTGAAGCTGCCATATGGAAACTCACTAAGGTAATACAGCTTTATACTGTCTTCGTTTTGACGGTGGGTTTAAAATCTGTGTTCAGAAACTATAGAAATATCCAAAGAGTCAAAAATATTTATTTCATGTTTTGTTTCTTTCTAAAGGAATGTATTTCCAAAATAGTTTTCTAATATAAATGTTTTCCTTTTAAAAAGCCATTTTTCTTGCAAAAGAGCGAGAAAAGAACAAAATAAAACCCTGTGCTTTCCTACCCCTCGGAACAGTCAGTACATGTTTAAGTGCCGATGTGGAGAAGGCACTAAATGTAGTAACAAATGATCAGTGTACAATTAGTAAACTTAGAAACAAATACCTAAATTTTTACATTCCTTTAATTCTTTCAAAAATTAGTGTACCTGGTATAAGCCAATCAACTTCATTGTATCCTTTTGTTACTGACTGAGATTTCAGTTGCCTTCTTTAAATGTTCTAAAACTTACCAGGCTCTATCTGCACTGGACAGTCAGGTCAAATCAAATCAAGTGAAATCAAAGGTCTGGAAATATCCAGCTAGCCTCCCTTCGTCATCACAACACGAACAATGAGAGTGAATCAAACCTTCTCCTTCAAGCTGAGAAACTGAACGGATTAGGTCTTTTGGTTTGGGTTCAATTAAATTCAAGTATGTACCACTGACTAATTTTTTTCCTTTAGGTAAGAGCGATCGTTGAAGTCAAGTGCTTGAGAAAAATAAATAAAAGCAATAACAACTAACTATGTAATTCTATATTTAGGTTGTAGGGACCAAAGCGAAAGCGAACATAAACTCACACAAACAGGAGGGAAAGAAAAGTCACCAGTCACTTAGCCTCACATAAAACAGTAACATTGATCATCAGAACACTTGGATTAAATTATCTTTTTCCTGTCCTTTCGGAAGGATAGAAATTCAAACACTCAAAATGCTGATTAAGCAAGCATGAGTGTAAATTGTGAGTAAAATATGAATACTGATTTTTTTTTTTTTTTTGTAGTTTTGGTCTCATCAAGAAGAGGCCTAGTTTAGAAGCATGAAAAATACATACTGCAAAAGACTTTGGTGCTAATGACGCTGGATTCTGAACTCAGGGGAGGTTCTGCAAATAGAATAATGTTTCTCATAGAAAAAGTGCAAAGGAAGCAGAGAGACACAGCAGTGTTAAAGCTTTTTTCTTAATGACTCCTCCTATTAGCCTAAACCCTCATCTATAACATGCATGTTTAGAAGGACGAATTCACCGTTTAAGCTCTATTAGATCTGCCTTAAGCTTTACTACAAAAGAAAAAGGCAATAATTTGACAAAATGTTAAAAATAGAAATAATAAAGTGATGTCAGAAGAAATCAAAAAATGTAGGAAATATTTTCCGTAACTGAACTAACTAAAGATTCCCAAATAAGTAAAATACTTCCTCATTAGTAGGTGATGGCATATACATACGAAAAAAGACATCACTTCTAATGGCCTAAGAAAAAGAACATTTCAACAATTTGGAAATTAAACCTTACCCAGGTATTACAGCCATAGTAAGAAGTGAGTGCAGTACAACAAAATGTGGAGAGCTATTTACAGATTTAAAAGCAGTTCCCATTCTTTCAAAATTGGTGACGTAAAACCAAGTGCACCAAATTAGCATAGTCATCTTTTCACAGAGAAAAATACCAATGCAGGTTAACAGATTGCTAAAAAGATCCATCACCATATTTATAATTTTTATTTAGACCTTTTAAGATTTTATCCATGCTTATAATGCCAAAGAAATTCAAAAAATAAATCTCGGGATAGAAATTAAATTTCAGTTTCTCTTTTCTAAAGGTTAAAAAAAGACCCTGAAACCCTGGATGACAAGTGTAATTAATAAAGAAGCACAAGAACATGCCAAGAATTCACCCTATCAGCAGATGTAATATGGGTAGTAATGAAGTAATGCTTATCAATAGCCCGCTTTTAGTCAAGTTTCCCATTCTGAAGACTCTTTTTGGCTTTCTCTTGTCTGATGAGAGAGATGACTTTGATGCACCCCTTTGAAATTTTGATCATCCACATGACGTTCATCACATCCAAAACTAAACAAGAAGAGATCCAGGTAAATTGAACTAAAACTCCAAGCCTCAAGTAGGCTTCTGTTCCCAACACGGAATATATATAGGCATACAAAGGAGGTATCGAGACAATCCGCACGACGAAGAACACCACTGTCATGAGTATCCCATTGATGACGTTCGCCCTGGAAAACTTAGGATACTTCAGAGCTTCAAAGAACCACCTGGGAAAAAAGTAAAGAACCATCATCTTTATTCTGCATCTCAGAGGGTTAACAATTTTAATTTTAGTTTTTGTGCTTAAAATTCAGTGAACATTCCCCTAAGATTTACATGGCAAGGCCAAGGGCCTAGAATAGTCAACATAACCCTGAAAAAGAACAAAATTGGTAGACTCACATTCAAGACTCACTATGAAGCTACAGTAATCAAGACAGCATGGCGCTGATGCAAGAACAGACAAACAGATCAATGGAACAGAGCAAAGAGCCCAGAAATAGACCCACACAAATATACTCAACTGATGTTTGACAACTAAAGGTAACTTAAATGCAGAAAGATTAGTCTTTTCAACAAACAGTTCTGGAACAGATAGGTATCTGCATGTAGAAAAATGAACCTAGGCAGAGACCTCACATCTTACACAAAAATTAACTCAAAATGGACCACAGACTTAAAAGTAAAATGCAAAACTATAAAACTTCTAGAAGAAAACATAGGGGAAAAAATCTATATAATCTTGGTTTTGGTGATAGTATTTTAGATATAATACCAAAGGCATGATCCATAGGAGAAAATATTAACAATGTAGACTTCACTAAAATTAAAACCTTGCTCTTTGAAAGGCACTGTTAAAAGAAAATGAAAAGACATCCAAGTACTGGGAGAGAATAAATATTCAAAATACAAACATGATGAAGTACTTGTATCCAAAATATATAAAGAACTCTTAAAACTCAACAATAAGGAAACAACCCAACTATAACATGGGCAAAAGATCTTAAACATGCCATCAGAGAAGATATGTGGAAGAAAAAGAAACATATAAAAAGATGTTAAACACCATTTGTCATTAGAAAAATGTAAATTAAAACAATGACATACTATGACATATCTATTAGAATGAGTAAAATCCATAAATCTGACAACACCAATTGCTGGCAAGGATGTGGAACAAGAGGAACACTCATTCATTGTTGGTGGGAATGCAAAATGATAAAGCCAGTTTGGAAGACAATATTACAGTTACCATGTTAAACATATTCATGGCACACAATCCAACAATCATACTTCTAGGTATTTTTCTATTTGATTTCAAAATATATGTCCAAAAACCTGCATGCAAATGTTTACACTAGCTATATTCATAACTGCCCAAAACTGGAGGCAACCAATATGTTATTCAGTAGGTGAATGGATAAGCAAATTGTGGTACCAACATACAATAGAATACTACTCAGCAATAAAAAGGAACAAATTATCAATTGATATAACACCATGGGTGAATCTTAAATGCATATTGATAAATCAAAGAAACCAGTCTGAAAATGCTACCTATTGTATGAATCCATTTATATCACATTCTGGAAAGAGCAAAACTAAAAAGACAGAAAACAGATCAGTGGTTGCCAGAGGTTCAGGGAGAGCAGAAGAGGGCAGAACAGGTGAAGCACAGCGACATTTTAGGGTGGAGAAACAACTCTGTATCACACTGTAGCAGTGGATACATAAAGTTACACATCCGTTAAAACTCAAAGAACAGCATGAAGAGTGTATGCAAATTTTTAAAAATCAATTTTAGGAGGTTGGGGGATGCCAGGCAGAATGTAGACCATGACAAAAGAATCTAATTGCATTCCAAATACATGACATGACCTCACTGAAGGGAGCAGGGTAAAAAGACATGACTTATGTAACTTTGAAAATGAATTAAGACTGTAAGACTAAAGACAAAAGAAACTGTACACAGGCACTATACTCTAAGCTAGTAAAATTGTGTCTCGTGGGGGAACAGGTTAACAATTGTGAAACAATTATATACGTATATTGGGTTTTAACAAGTAAGTAAATTTTGTTTGATGGTGAAGTGGGGACCAGGTTTCTCATGTTGGAGTGGAAAGTTACAGACAATTCAGTGTAAAAGGTTAGAGTGGTCCATATGCTACTGGATTAGAGTTGGAAACTTCAGTATGAACTCATGCTTAGCTTAATACAGATACAAAGATGGACACCTCCAGAAATAATTACAGACATGTGTGTATGCACAAGTTAGTATATTTCCAAGTTGTCATCAGAAAGGGCATAGAACCAATAATGCCCCAGTAGCAGTGAGCACACCCAGGTCCCAGATTTTGGTTCCTAATACCAGTCTCCAATAAAAGGAATCAAGATTCCTTGAGAAATGGCTGATTCTAGGGCTGGGAAAGAGAACACACAATATAAACCTAGAGTATTTTTTAGTGTCAGAAAGTAAAGAAGTGCTCAAAAAAAAAAAAAAAAAACCAAAAAAAAACCAAAACCACACACAAAACGATGAGGTTATGTAAAAGGGATGTAGTAACCATTTGAACTAATAATGTAGGACTGGGTTCAAACCCAAAGGATGAAATACATGTCCATGAAGCCATAGTAATATAAATGAATGAATGAATGAATAAGGGAGAAAAGATAAATAGCCTAAATAATTACCAATAACATAAGTAAATATTTCTCCCTCGTGAAGCATGACTCTTCATGAGGGACTCTGCGTAGCGACTTCCTTCCCAAGAGCTCAGTACAGAGGCAGGTGGGGTGGAAACAGCAGCTTTAAACCTGAGAAACCTTACAAACCCCAGCTCTGCCAGGTGAACGAGGTGAACATCCACAGTGATAAGCCATGTTTATGTACGAAGTCCTGATATAACGTATATGGGAACCCTCTGTATCCCCCTTGAAACTTTTCTGTTAGTCTAAAATTATTCTCAAGTAAAACCTTTATTTTTTAAGAATTCAGTGAGTATTTGCTTTATTCTACTTTTTCCTCCTTAAAAACAAATCTGTCTTGCCTAATTTTACCTCATTACATTTTAGATGTTAAATTGTAAATGCAGTAAAATATAGTCATGTATCTTAATATTGAACTTGACTGAATTAGTCACGACTAAGCTAGAAACTGCTCATCCTCAGAAACTTAACATTAACTGTTAAAATAAACCTGAAAATACTTTACTGAGAGATTAAAATATCAAATAGAAATAACCTGAAGGGTAAGAGAGGTATATACAAGTACATGCAGGGTGAAGCGAGAGGGGTTAAATTATTCAAGGCAGTTAAAAAAGAAACCAGTTAGGTAGCAACGGTCAAATTAATAAAATAATATCACAAATAGGAAAAATGTCACTGAAGCAGTAAAGTCAACATTTTTCCTCTATTGAGATCTCCGATCCCCCAGCTGACTCTGCTCCAGAGATTTTCCCCCTCTTATCCTCAGCCATTCATTTCTCTGACTATACGGTGGCCTTGGGCTTAATCAGAAATGCTACACCTCAAATAACTCTCCCCTTCTTAGCACAGCTCGCAGTTCCCCACATTTCCCACCACTCAGTTGCATCTAAACCTCCTCTCTGACCGTCCACTCCCAGTCGCTCACTACCAGCCTGTGATCACTTCCTCCCCACTCCCTGAACTCGGCTAGCTCCCGGACACGCACCAGCACCCTCAGTTCCCTCACTTCATCTGTCTCACTGTCTTGCCCGTGCCCACCCTCTCATCAAGCCCGCTTTCCTTAGGCAGGGGGGACAGAGGGAAGGAGGGCACCGTGCTCTGCAGTCAGAACGCCTGAGTTCAAAGCCTGCCCCGGCCCCTCAGCTGCTGCGCGGTCTCACCTCTCTGTGTCTGACCTCCGGCTCTCAGTTTTATCTCTGCAACCAGGGGCAACGACGGTACCTCCCTCACACTGTGAAGCAGCTAGGACACAAGGTAAGAATGCCTCCACACTAAGAGCTCAGTTGATAGCTGTTATTACTCAGCAGCACTGATATTAAGATAATGGCACACAGATCATTTAAAGAGATCTGAACTTCAACTGAATTCTCGAATTTGCTCAATGCTGTTCCTTTTACTTGACTCCACAGTCTCCAAAGAATTGCTTCCAAACCTCTGTCTCCCCAGTCAAGCCACTTCCGTTTCATTTGCTTCCACTCCTCAGTCCTATCAGATGAGCTGGCCTCTTCTACTACCAGCTTACAGGCCATCAGCCCTGGGCCCCTCCAGCTCAGACCCTAAGGCCTCGGATCTGCTTCTCAGGCATCTTCTTTTACCTCTGTGTTCAGACGAAGAAACTTCTCTTGCCCTCTCCACGGCCAGCTGCCTCTGCCCCAAGCTGCGTACCGAGGTGGACTCCGGTCCACCACTCATGCCCTTTCCCTTGCTCCAGCTAGTTCCCCATCCATAGATTCATTTTTTTCTTCTCTCTTACCAACATGCCCAGTTCTTCCTAATTCAAAAATTTCTCCTTCTCTGCTTGTCTTCCCTATCAGACTTTTAAAAAGAGAAGTCAACCGTGGATTCACAGGCATTCTTGCTGTGCTTCACATCCTGGTACAATACGATGGCATGCCCCTACAAAAGAAATCGGTCCCCAGGGCCTCCCTATAGCCAAGACAGTGGCTGCGTCTTAGCTTTCACCCCGCGTAGCTTTCCTACAGCACGCGACACTGCCAGCATCTCACTTCCCTCTCTCCTCTCCTGTTTCCATGAGACTGTTTCCTCTTGATTCCCTAACCACACTTACCTAGTCTCCACTTCCTCTGCCTGTCCCTTCGACACTTGTGCCTCCCAAGCACACTTCCTTCCATCTGCTCTGCCAAGGCCATTTCATCCATCCTCAGGGGCCTGAGGGGCTCAGAATGAGCTCCCCAAAATGTGCCACTTCGGCGAGCAGAACATTTTGAGCTGAAAGCAAGTAAGACCCAGCAGACTCAAGAAAAACTCCCACCTCCTCTTTAACCACCTAAAAAGAATATAGACAGGTGGTCTGGCCCACAAAGAGAGCTATTACCAGAGGTAACTTTTTATATAAACAAACTATTTATCTGGATGGCAAGACACACATCTAATTACCAAATATCTGATCTTCTTATCGTCCTGAGAATCAGCCTCCTCCCCAGGCCCCTGTTCCATTCCTTGGCTCAGGGTGGCATAGAAGCCTCTGTTGCCCAGCCGTGGGTCTCACTGTCCTTGTGGGACCCCCATGTGTATGTAATTAATTTTCCTTTCCTCCTGTTAATCTGCCTTATGTCAGTTTGATTTTTAGACCTGCCAAAGAACCTAGACGGGTAGAGGGGAAATTTTTCCTCCTCAAAAGCTCAATGCCCTGACACAAATCTCTGGTTTCAAGTTCTCTCCTAAATTCTACCTGCAGTTCTGTATTTCTGACTTAATGCTGAGCATATTCACCTGACAAATCACAAATTCTCAAATATGCCTAAAACTCAACATGCCTAAAACCAATACCCTACTCCATGCCTAACCTCCCCTTCCCCCATGACCACCACCACAGAAAACGGCCTATTTCTCTTCCAAACCTCCCAATATTAATCAATAAAATCACCACTGACTTAGCCATCCAAGTCAGAAACCTGGAGCCATCCCCTCTAGACTGCCCCTAGTAACCAAGCCCTATCCATTTTGTCTCCTACAATTCTTCCTAATCCTTCTCTGATTCGTCCCATTCCCACTGCGGTCATTAAAATGTTCGGTCCTCGGTGTGTCTCACCGGCTGACCGCAACATCCTAAGTCCACGTTCCCAGCCGTGTCTCTCGGACACCGCGCAGCCTACGTTGCGCTCAGCCCAGCCCACCTCCTGTTCTCCAGCGCCTGGCGCGCTTTCCGCATGTTTGGTTGTCTGGAGAGGCGGTCACCTGCAGAGCCAGACTTCAGGAGCTTGTGCTTTGGCTTTCCTGTGCGGTCACCCCGTTCATCTCCGGCCAGTTTCCCCCGTGATGGCTGCCTGGTCTTTAAGCCAGTCTTTCAGAGGAACCAACTCAAACATTAATTCAAGGCAAAATAACATTTATGTAATTGTCCTTATCTTCCCCTCTCGTGTCAGAAGGACCGCTTATTTTACTGGAATCTCTCTCTTCTTACCTAATGAGAACACTCCTTCAACCCAACAAATAAAGGCTCACAGTCTGTGAGTAGCTGTGCGGAATCTGAGAGGGGAAAGGAGCAGGAGGAAGCAGGAACACAGGCGTGTGGGGAGGAAGGAGAGAGGGAAGACAGTCTTTCCTCCCCACCCACAGTCACTACTCGGATGGGCGTAAAAGCCAGCAGGTTGCACGTGTTTGTAATCTTTCCCGGCCCTGTGGAGACAGAGCCATCTCTGGTCACCCAGCACTTCTCCCTCCCGCTGCTCTTCTAAAGGACCTTGCGGTTAAGTTTCCTGGGAGTTAATTGTGCAGAGTGTGGTACTAACTACAAATGGTGTGAAAACAAGGTATGAGCTGGTGGAATTCACATTTGAAAAGAGGGGAGAGGGCTTCCTGTAACTAGAGAAAGAAAGGGGAAAAAAACGAGAAAAGAGGATGGAGCGGAGACTCAATCCCTACGTGGTCCTGGTTCAGTGAGTTTTAGGAGCTGAGAGTCGGCAGTGCGAGTGAGCTCTGGGGAAGAGGCAGGGTCCAGGGGATACTGTGAGCTCAAGAGCAACAGAGAGAATTTTAAGAAGTGTTGCTGTAACAAACTGGATCTTGGTTGACACCCTTGGAAAAACTCCAAATAAAGATGCAGATGCTGTACTGCTTCTGGGATTCTCCACAGAGACGGGGCCATGAGCTGACTCCTGGTTTTATCTTCGTTGCAAATGTAATGCTTTCAGGCATGTGGACGTTTGTGTTTAATAAATATTAACTCTGGAAATTAAGGAGTTCAGGAACTCAGTTTTAGAAAGCTTGTCCTCCATCCCAGTATTGTTTTGCCTCCCCTTCTACTTCCAAAGTTTTCCTTCACTGTACCTACTCTCCCTTCTCTCGTTCCTCAATTCTAGACACTCAACTGTATGTTTTAAATACCATCTTTTCTCATGGTTTCAAATGTAACTGTTATCTGATCACTCCCAAATTCCTCTCTCCACCTTCTGCCACGTTTCCCCTCAGATGCGCTGTCCTCTTTCCCAGCATGTCCAAAGCCAACGCGTCATGTTCCCTCCAAGTCTTCCTAATTCTCATCTCTTTTCATTTCTCCAAGTCCAGTGTGGAAGATGATATTGTAAACATGTCTTCTTTCCCTCTATCTTTAATTTCTTATCACTGCCGAATTCACTTTTTCTTCCCTCACAATCTTTATTCCGTCATATCCGCTCTATCCCCCCAGCCTAACTTGGACTCCTGTTTATTTCCTGGACTAATGAAATTCCACTGTTTGTTCACAGAACTGAGAGCTGTATACTAACCTAACTCAACCTTTGGTCTCTTGTCTTACAATTTATCCTACAAATACCAAAAACTAGAATTACTCAGCACTGTTTTCAGAATGTGTTTCTCCACTAGCATGCATCCTTACTGTCCACTGGTCAAGTTCAGTCAGCTCTCCTTGGTGCTCAACACCCTCTCTGTCTGTCCGTTCTCCTCCTAAGACGTAATCTTTGATCCTGCAAATCTATGCAGTTTCTCTTTCATGTGGCATGTTTATTCCACCTTTCAAAAACTCATGTTCACTCCTTTCTCCCTTTGCCATATCCACCTCCAAAAAAATCCTAAAACATTTAAGAATATGTCCCAACTTCTCTTTGAAGACTTATGTGACAAACGTCAATCAGTAACAGGTCTCAAAATGTGGTTCATGGACCCCTGAGAGTTTTGAGGGGTGGTCTACATGGGAAAACTATTTTTAAAATGATACTAAAATATTATCCACCTTTCTCATTGTTCTGACTTCCATAACAATGGTGCAAAGTACTGATGGATAAAACTGTTGGCATCTTGGCACAAATCATGGCAATGGTACCAAACGGTCCTAGTCTAGTCACCAGTGCGGTCCTTACCGTTGCATTTTTACACCTAAAAAGGGGGTGGGGTGGGGGAGAATTTCACCTAAGAATGTCCTTGATGAAGCAGTAAGGATGATTAATCTTATTAACTCATGCCCTTTGACTATATGCCCTTTTAATAGTCTGTGTGATAAAATGGAAAGTACACATACAGTACTTCTGCTGCAAGCAAACAGTTGTCTGGAAGAAAAACCCTTGGATGATGATTTGAATTGTGGGCTAAACTGCCTACTTTTTCCACAGAAGACCATTTCTACTTGAAAGAATAACTAAATAACAATGGTTATTCAGACGTGGGCATCTGGCAGGCATTTTCTTCAAAAATGAACAAAGTGAGCTTGTCAAATCAAGGAAAGAACTTGACAGTATTTACTGTCGATGACAAGACATGAACTTTCAAATGACAAAAATCAGAATTTTGGAAAATTTGTGTCTGCCACTGTAAATTCGATAACCTCCCAATATTTAAAGCTTTTCTGATGAGATCAGTAGTAATACTAACAAATGTGGGCTTTTTAAATATTATCTAATAAATGTATCAGCATTTATTATAAGACCTACATAACTCAGTGAACCAGTATTTTCCAAATGATCAAGGCATGATGATACAAAATTATGCATGGGTAAAAGATTCAAAGCACAGGAGGGACGAATGGATTGAATGCACAGTGTATGAAAAGTTCAGCTGATATGGTTTCAGATTCCACATGTAACGAACCTTTAAGAAACTACCTCTTGGTATATTTTGGTGCAGTATTACAAGAATATCCACAGTTATTTGAAAAGGTTGCTAAAATACCCCTCCCTTTTCCGACTACACTATTAACTCTGAGAGGCAGATTTTTTTATATGTTTCAGACAGAACAACATTTCACAACAGACCGAAAAACAGAAGCAGACTTGAGAATCCAGCTGAATTCTATCATGCTAGACATTAAAAAGGTTTGCAAAAATGTACAATAATTCTGTACAATGACAGAATGACTGTTCTCATGGAAAATTTTTCATTTTGGCAATGTAGTTATTTTTCACATACACAAAAAACATTATGTTAACATGAAATGTTACAGTTAATAGTTAATAACTTAATAAATATTTTTAAATGTTTCCCTTTTAATTTCCAACCTGGTAACTATCAATAGCTATAAGCCTACAGGAAATAAGAGTTTATTCAGGTCCTCAATAACTTATGAGATAAACAAGTTTGAGAACAGCTGTTTTATATCATTAATGCCAGCACTTTTTTCCTGCCCTTTTCCACATAATGTCTTATTTTTACTAACTTGTTATTTTATGTTTTTAAGTCCTATGTTCTCAAACACAGATTTGACACCAGACGCTCCCTTGAAGCTCCCTGAGGCAGGGATGAGGACATTCAGGTATGAGATGGAGTCAATAAATTCTGAATGAATGTATTAAGGGGCTTAGGTACAAGTTTTAATAAGGTATTTAATCTTAATCGCAATTCAAAAATATGTCCTCATGACAAGTAAGGGCATTCGGCAAAAAAGAAGTTACCATCGTTAAGTTACTTTTTATAAAAAGAAGCCTGATGCGTGAGTGTAACCCAGCAGCAGAAAGCTAACTGAAGCCCAAGTGTCTAAGCTTCATACTCCACCACATGCATCCATGCAACTTCTTATACCATACAAAAGTCTAAAATAGAATATAAAAATACCACCAACTCTAAAGAAAACAATTAAACTGTGGGAAACTCTAACAGCGCTTATGTGGCTGTGCTAAACTTTGTTACACTCTCCTTGCTGCTCCATGATACCATCTCTTGCTCATCTTCCAACCCCACTTCTCAATTTCTTAATCTGCAAAAGACTCGAAGCTTTTAAATAAAGGTACAGCATAGCTTTTTACTATAAAATTAAAGAATAAATTAAACTATCTCTAATACTATGATTTCTCAAAAAGAGTTTCAAACAAAAACAAATTGAAGTTTCTTTAAGGGTCAAAGTTGATTCTTCTCCTCCTTCAAAATCCACATCTCAATCATATTCAAGAGACAGACCTTGCTAAGGCTTAACGGATCACCTCTCAGGAACCATGCATCCAAAAAGCAACTAAATAACTGCTATGTGCAAGACAGTGTGTGGACGCTGGACCACACAAAGTTCAACAAAATATGGCTCCTGACCTAATGAAAGGCAGAGATAAATAAGAAACAGAAAAGAGAGAGAGAGAACATTACAATAAAGTATATTTATCATAAAGGTACAACTGTGCGTCGCTGTTACAGAAGCACAGGTGAGGGACACCCAAGCCAGCCTGGAAGAGATGGGGGTTGGTGAAAGAAACGACCCCTGGGCTGAGCCCTGAAGGGTAAGTGAGGAGCCAGGAGGCCTTTCCAGCAAAGGAACAGGTTGGAGCGAGAGGAGATTTTTGAGGGAAAATGTGCAGAAAAAGAGAAGACAGCTCCACCTGGAGAGCTTTCCGTCACGTGACAAGCCCATACTTGACCCTGGAAGCGCAGGAGCCACTGGCAGGGTCTAACCAGGGGAGCTACGTGTTCATTTTTACGTGTTGGGGAGATCGCCGTGGAAGACAAGAACACAAAAGAGATGAGAAAGGAAGGGGGTGGAGGCAGGTAGCCTGTCTAGAGCAGGAATCAGCAGGCTTCTTCCAGAAAGGGCCAGAGAGTAAACACAGAGGAAGGGGCCTTGGAAGCTGCGCCGTCTCCGTCACAGCTAGCCAGCTCTGCGCTGCGGGGTAAAGGCCGTCGCGGTGCACGTGCAAGCCCGCTGCGCTCCGGTGCGGCTGCACTTGCAAAACAGGAGGCAGGTTTGACCTTCAAGCCTCAGCTTGCCGACCCCAGTCTAGAACAGCACTGTCCAAAAGGGCTTCCTGCAACAACGAACCGTTCCACAGACGTCCTGCCCGATCTGACAGACACTAGCCACACGGGACTCCGAAGCGCTTGAAATGTTACAAGTTAGACTGAGGAACTGAATCTTTAATTTTACTTACTTTTAATTAAATTGCATGTAAATAGTCACATGTGGCTTGTGGCTACTCTACTGGGTGATACAGGGTTAGAGGCTGGTTCAGCACCCTGGGCAAGAGACAATGAAGCAGGGCACTAGAGATGCAGCAGAGATAGTGAGGAGGAGGCCAAGGCAAGAAGTATTCAGGAGATGATATGGTCGGACCTGGTGGTGGGCCAAATGCAGGTGAAGGAGAAGCAGTCAGATGATTCCCACATGTTAAGAATGGCTGGGCCACATGCTGAACAGGAGAATACACGAGAATACAGAGGGAAATATGTTACATTCTATTTTAGACATGTTGGACCCGAATTGCCACCTGGGAGAATAAAACCCCTGACAACAGTATAAAGAAGTGGATAATGTTAAATGTGTTCTTTTTATAGGGGAAGCCACTGCATCGCAGGAGTGTTACGCAACCCACCCAAGGTCAGAGCAAGAAGGTGGCAAGGTTAAACTGCAACTTTGCATGATTCTAAACTCCATGCACAGTCCACTACACCACATTGAGCAAATGGGTAGTGGCTAAAACCTTGCAAGCACAGCTCACCCAGAATGAAGCACAGAGAAGATCAGCGGGTCCAGAAGAGAGCCCTGGGGAACACCAGCATTTAAGGAACTGTCTCTTACAAAGAGGACTAAGAGAATGGCCGGAGAACTACAAGAACCGGGTGGGAGCGGTGTCATGGAAGCCAAGGGAGCCACGGCACTAGAAGGAGGAGGGGACCAACAGCATCAAGCCCACAGAGAGAGGCAGTAAGACAGGCACCAGAGAGAGTTCTCTACAGTTTGCAACGGGAAGTCACTGGGACCTCTAATGAAATCATTCCAGCAAAACAATACAAGGGGAAGCTTAATTTTAATGGGTTAAAGAACAAAAAAGACATGACAAAGTAGAGAAAGCAAACATAGGCGATGCTTTCGCGGTGTTTACTAGGCGTCAGCACACTGAACAGCTGCTACACTTAGCACTTACGGCAGTACTGACTGATGAGCACCCTGCCAGGTGCCTTACGTACGCATGTAAACATACATGTAACAAGACATACAACCTCACAGAACCTTCACAATACACTGTGAGGCCTGTAGGTATGAGTATCTTTGTTTTACAGGTAAGAAAACTGAGGCTCGGAGAGACCTGATCATCTTCCACTCATACACAGTGGGAAGTGGGACAGCCTGGATTTGAATCCAGATCTCCTGACTTCAAAGAACATGCTCTTTGCTCTCTATACTATCACATTATCAGAGTCTTTAAAAATCACAGATGAATTATTATCTGTAAAATTTTAAACATCCAAGTCCAAGGAACTTAGTATCTTCTTGAAGAAATAAGATTGTAACACATGAAACGCTGGCAAACAAAGTAAGACAGTACATAAGGACTTGCGAAAGAACAGGCTGAGCAGCAGATCTGTAATCTGATTTCTCCTGTTTTTGGGAGGAAGGACCATCCCTCCCACCCCTGGCAAGAAAAAACGGTCATCAGGCTAACTGCTTGGTAAACATACTAGTGGCAGATCTCCTGATAAAAGAGGCTAATGGTATTTGTAGCAGAAGAGTCTTCATCCATGGAACCCGCTTGGAATATACCTAGTCTGGGGTTGTTTATGATACATGAACCTAGAAAGTATGGATTTGTGGGTCTGACCGCCCTGGGGAATGTTACATAAGCCATGTAACTATCTGAGTATTAAATGGAGATGTTTCATAACCAAGACGAACTATACACATCACTTACAGACCTCACAGGAAACCTCATTCCAGAGTGTGCCCAAAGAAGACCTGGAGAGCCATGCTGATGGTCCTGAACATCACTTTGTCTTGCCAGTGTCTCGTGATTACTTGTGCCCTTGAGATTAGTAGTAAGGCGGGATGCAGGGTAAGCTCCCTAACTTGCATGAGTCTGATTTGACTCCCAATTCTCTGGGTTACCTCGGCACTAAGTTACAAAAGGCTACATGTAATCATGGGAGCCATTCCCTGGGTTTGGGAGTTTGACCTAAGACTTGAAAGATAGGTAAATTTTTCAAAGATGCAGGGAAAATGGAAGATATGAATAAAGGAAGAAAAGTTAAAAAAAAAAAACCCACAGAGGCATGAGGCAGTAAGGGTACAAAACTAACTCAAATGAGCAGCAAGAAATAAGGCTGGAGACGTGGAGCACATGACAGAGAACTTCAAAAGTCAGGGAAGAATCTAGACAGGATGCAACGCTTAGTGAGAAAAGCAGGTGCTGAAAGTAGAGCCTAAGAAAGATGACCTGGGAGCCCTGAGAGGGACGGATGGAAGACAGGGTGAATCTGGAGTTAGGGATGTCAGTTAGAAGGCGACTGCAGTGGTCAAACCGCGGAGATCCCGAAGGCCCTAAACGAGGACCACGGATACGGAATGAAAGGAGCAGCTAAGCATCACACAGGAAAAAGTCAGCTGACCTTGCTAAATGACAGGATAAGGGTAACAGAGGATAAGGTACGATAAGTCCATTGTCAAGAGTGAGCAACTGGGGCGGCCATAGCTCAGGGGCAGAGTGCCGGCCTAGCACGCACGAGGTCCTGGGTTCAATCCCCAGTACCTCCATTAAAGACAGATGAATAGAAACCTAGTTACGCCCCTCAAAGTAAGAAATAAATAAAAGTGAGCAACCACCTCCCTCCAGAAGGTGGAGCTTCACTTTCTCTCCGCAAAGTTCACACCTGCAGGGACCCCACAGGGGTACCATGCAGCTCCTGACGCGATGTGACGAGAAGGGCCGTTCACCTCTATGGGGCTCCTTCTAAAACCTTTGTCGAGCCATGAGAAAAACAGACAAAGCGACACTGGAGGATGTTCTACAGGATAACTGGACAGTCCTCCTTCACACTGTCAAGGTCACGAAAAACAAGGGAAGACTAAGAATACGTAGCAGGCCGGAGGAGACTGGGGGGACGTGGCAACTAAACGCGGCGCAGCGGCCTGGACTGACTCCTGGAACAGAAAGGAGACACGAATGGAAAAACGGGTCGAGCCCAACTAAGTCTGGCGTTTACTTAATAGCAATGTATCAATGCTGGTTCCTTAGTTTTGATGAACGTTCCCTGATAACGTAAGATGCCAACAGCAGGGAAAACTAGGTGACGGGTAGTGGGAGGTGCTGCGCCGTCTCTGTAACTTTCCTGCAAACCTAAACGACTGCGGTTTGAAGAGGGACTAAGATAACGTCGGTATCAGAGTTTGCGAATAGGAAGTTGGTGTCAAGGACCGTGACTGGACCCGAGACAAATACAAGTGAAGCAAAGCATCATCGTACCACAAAGAGAGCTGGGTCCAAGAGCCAGCGCCGCTGCCTTCTAGCCAGGGGGCTTGGATAAGGTTCTCTAATCTTTCCAAGGCTTGGTTTCCTCAATTGTACAATGGTGATAATAATTCATATCACATATTCTCATTTTTATATCTAGGACCTTGGAGAAATACGAAACAGCCCAAGTTTAAAATAATTAATAACAGTAACCTACCGCTGGTTCACAAAAGGGCTGGAAAGTTCTGCAAGCAAGCGAAAATTCCCAATGTATGCCAGCACTCCATACCTCTGGATGAGAAACAGAAAACATAACGTCAGGAATAACATTCTTATCAAAATTTCCAAATATCGAAGAAACATTCAGCAGCTTCTCAGCCAAAAATAAAGATCAATATCAAAACGAACCAAATCTGCTAAACGAATTTTCCTCTTTATGAACACTTAGAAATAGCATTAGGATTCTACAATATTTTTAAAAACAGCATATTGTGCACTTATGCTCACTTATGTATATAATGTTCACTTAGAAAAACAGATTTCAAGCAGTTGTCTCCCGTTGAACTAGTAAATTCTGCAAACAGCCATTAGTAATAGTATTCTCAACTCACTGTAGAAATAATGATCAGAGTAGCATGAATTTCAGAAGTTGAGGAATTCTACAGCAATTAAATACCTAACAGGAACATATTTTTATACGTTAATAGAAGCACCATAAAAATCTCAAATGTGTACTTAACATGCTAAATAACTATATATAAGCCTAAGAGCAGATATATATTTGCCAAACAGAACAACACGTGCTAAATCTTATCTGTCATATTTGACCTTGAAAAAATTTTTTTATCAATCAGAAGATACACACACACTTTTGGGAACTTTTTGAATTTAGAAACGTAATGCCTAGCACCTTCCACTAATTTAATAATAGGAAAAGTATAGTAGAGTTAGTAAGTGTTATAAAACCAAAAGTATACATTCCAAAACTTTCATGTAATTTTAAAAGTGTTACTAAGGAAATGGAGTCATTCCAGCACTTCCAATTAAATCAGAATTATGATTACCTACTGAAGGAAACAGTCCCACCTGCCCCGAAACATTAGATACATTTGGAACTTGGGAAACATTTTCCTACCAGTTATACACGGCTTTCCAGATGGGAACTGTATAAAGCAATAATAAAAAACAACAATGCATGGACTTTTTATTTGAAGATCTTCAGCACTTCTCTATGTAAATTATTTTAGGGATTAAAAATTCAGAGCTGGTTTCAAGAATTAGCCTTTCCAAAATGAATCTAGAACGTTTTATAGCCTCAAACTCACTGTCCGGAATGAAGCTGAAAATGTGTGATGAGGAAGAGGGGAGGAGGACGGCAAAGAGACAAAGACGGCAGCCACAGTGAGTGCCGTGCACAGCAGCACAGGGCGAGCGGCATTTTAGAGCCGACGGGACACAGCCACACCGGTTCGAAGACACGTGCCCGTGTGTGCCAAACAATCACATCCGTGTGTTATTACTTCAAGACAGGAATATGAAGAAGAGGTGTGTATTTGAAATTACATATTATTCTGTACTATTCACTTTTCAGTTACAATAAAAGCTTTTATGTTAAAAAAAAACCAGGACTAGTTAAGGTGGCCATTAGTAGTAATTAATAGTGGGACTAAACAAATAAAATTGGGGAAAATATAGTATTTGTATAATGTTTCTTTCTGCCCTTTTACTTAACTCTTTGTTGGATATTTAAATTTAGTAGGCTATATTATTGTATGTTTTTAAGAAGCATGAATGTAAGACTTTTTAAGAGGAGAATGTAAATACAGACTAATTAAACAGTTACTACCTATATTTAATTAAAAATAATAACGGTATCTTTCTATCCATGACAAAGCAGGATGTTTTTACTCCTTGTTTTCTTTTCCAATAATACTTTTCTAAAATGCCTGAGGCCTTCAGGATTTCCCTTTTTCTTGCAGGAGGAAAACACCTACAGTTAAACTTAAAATTCATTTGGACTTGTAGCTCTGCTCTGAGAGGCCCGCATTACTGGCAGCAGTCCAATATGATGATCTCAAGCTAAATATTTTCTCAACAAAGGTGTTTAAGCATAGAATACATAAAATTTTACTAGCAATAACAGGCTTGGAGAGTTACAAGAATTAAGTTTCTGGCTCTCTAACAACACCCATCTACCTTGTACCTAACAGGCTTGTGCTGGTAGACCAGCTGCTTGGTTTGCAAGGTCCTTTGTATGTACAAAGCCATCATGTGGGCCATCTATTTCTAAAACAGCCATCATGTTTAAACACTCCAAAGCACACTGGATGGATTCCAATAAGTTACTGTTTGAGATTTTTAAAAAATCCTATTTAATGTGGCTACTCTTTCTGGTAACACTTTAAGCAGCAGTCTTACTTCCCCAAAATGAGCCATTTTTTCATTGTCTGAGTTTTTGTCACAATCTGCACATAACTTCCAACTACACAGGTACAGACAGTCCATCCTTTTCTAGCTCCTTATGGCTCCTCGACAGTCATCGGTTTTGCAGAACTAGTACATAAATATTTCACTGTAACACTTTCCTGCATTCTCCCCCTCAACTTATTTCCAAACATTCTTCTTGCCTCGCACTTTGAACACATGATTCTACAGCAGGCCAACCCTCGCTGGCAGCGGTCAGAGCTCTCTTGTAGGCACACATCCACGGAGGTCATCTCCTTCCATCTCCACAAAGTCAAAAACCTCATTAAGTGCTCCTGCAGGTTTTGAGGAAACTAAAGGTGAGAAAGAACTTTCACTTTGAAAGCCTTGATCTCTGCGCTGAGCCAACCACGCCCCTTTTCAGCAGCACTGTATGCAAGGTGTGGAGGACATCCAGCAGGTGGTATCTTCTCATTGTCTTTGGTAAGAAGTTTTTAGACTGAATGAACTTTGCAAAGTTTACAACAGCACTTTCTGCTAAAAAATGCAGATAGATGAGCAAAATCCAATGTTTCTGAACAAGATATCAACAATTTCTGTTTTATGTGGTTTCTTTATAACCTTCATAGAAATCAAAAATTCAATTTGAAAATCCACTTTTCAAACCATAGGACCTAAGGTCTAGGGGAACATCGTTTCGTTGCTGTGATTCAGTGCATAACTTGCACGCTGCAGAAACAATGACCGCGGGTAAGATCCGACAGAATCAGCTCTACACACTGTAAGAAGCCAACGTAACTATTATCCAAACTTCTCCCTTCTTTCACCAGCGGACTATCGTTACTCAGCTTCATAGAGCAATCAAGGGAACAATAAAATGCTTACATGCATGTGGAAGGTCCAAACTAATTCAACGCCTACTTTCAACTGAGCATGGGTGTCTTCTTAGAAGGTGAAAAAAGGACAGATTGACTAAGATGTCCCTGCCCGTCTCATTCCAGACTCGCGGGATGCAGTCTCTTTAGGTGCTTTTCCATCCCCTTCTCCACCAGGCCTGGGTTAGCTGGCCAAGCCCCCACAACAAAGTCCCACAGACCGGGCAGCTTCAGTTCTGGGTCTCCTGAGGCTAGGTCATAAGAAGCCACCCAGCTTCCTCCTGGGTCCACTGGAAAACTCACTCCTGAGATGCTCCCTCGTGGAACACAGCTGCCAGGCTGGGAGAAGCCCCAGCCACGCACGGAGGGGCCGCTGAGAGGAGCTCTGGGCAGCGAGCACTAGGTCACAGCAGGGAGCCCGCATCAACTGCCAGTTCCCTGAACAAGCACCTTTCAACCCCGCTGAGCCTCTGGATGACTCCAGTCCCACCTGTCCCCAAAGAGCACCCACATGCGAGGCCTCACGCAAGGACTGTCCAGCTTTTGTCCTTCTTCTTTTTTTTTTTTCAGTATCACTAAGAATTTATGAGTCAATGGGTTTCAATGGCTGAAGTCAGTACTCTAACTGACAATCAAAATGTCACATTTTTAGCCAGTGGGAGAGCCACCAGGCTGGTTTTTGTGTCCTTTGGACACAGTCCCATTAGTCTCTGATAGGTTCCTTGCTTTCTGACACAGGATTGCCAGAGTTCTTCTGTTGTATGCAATACTTTAAGATGTAAACGAATTTCAACTTTTTGGTTTTGATCTCATTTTTATTCAAACACAGAATGCTAATTTTTACTTATGTACATACACCAATAGGATGCATTCCTAAACGTAAATGGTAATTAAGTAAATATAAATAGTTAACCTCTGGGTTGTGGGATCCGGGCATTCTTTTTTTCTTTTTGCTTGTCAAAAATTTCTGTCCCTCAAACTGAAATGAATGACCTAAGTTTTCCAAATAGCCCCTGCTTGAATGTTATTCACCACAGCCTTTTACTCACAACGTTGCTGTAAGGCGCCTAAACCAGTTTTCTTTCTCCCCTTCTGAAGTTCTCCTTTGCCTCTTTTAGAGTATCAGTCTTCTTCTGGTCCCTGATCCTATCCACAGCATCCCCATAAAACTGTATTTCTGTAAGGACCCTTTCCCCTGAAATAACCTTGTGTCACCACAAACTCCATGACCTCCAAAAGCATATTCCGGCCCAAACGGGTTCTCCCATTTTCTTCAGGGTCTCACATTCCTCTAATGCCCTGGGTCATTTTACCCTCTTCTTTCCCTTCATTCTTTGAAATCCAAATTAGTCACCAGGATCTACTGACTACAAAATGGCTTTTTAGATTAGTTTCTTCCTCATTAATACAATCACCAAAATTAAGTTCTTCATAATCTATCACCTACATCACTCCAATAACCTCCTAAAAAATATCCTCCACCACATAGATTTTTCCCCACATACCACCATCAGTTTTATCTTTCTAATATGTCAGCTGTATCAAGTTGGTTTTTGGCTAAAGGTCCTACAAGAAGTCTGCGAAGAGTGAAAATGCCAGGCTGGTGAGTTGGAATGTTCACTCCGTCGGGCAGCCCCATCTTACTCATCCAAACGTGCAGCCACCACCAGCCCACACGAACCCCGCAGGCGGACAACCCAAGTCCTTACTACCACCCGTGGAGATCTGAGCCCCCCTCCTCATGTTCTCTGACCTAGAAAGCCTTCCCCACTTTATTCTGCTGACCTAAACATGCTCTTTTTTTTTTTTTTGGAAGACTAAGTCCCATCTACATCAAAAGTTATTTTGGAAAATTCAAAAAAACATGAACATACACAGGAAAATTTATGCACAATTTATATAACTGCAAGAATACACGTAATACTGTCAGCAGAGTAGTTATTGCTGGAGAATAGGACTTAGAACATGTTATACTTACTAAGCCCTGTGTTTCTACAAACTCAGAATTTTTTAATAAATGCCCATATTCAGACCAAAAAAATAACAGAAATGAACACATTCATCTTTCCATTTCCTAAACTGCTTTATATAGCGTTACTGATTTACCACCAGGTGATGCATTACTTCAATTTTTAAAAATAGTTTCCTATATTTAAATCCTAGAACCTGGAGATTTAATTAGGTAGTTATCACATCCTTATGCCTTCCCTCCTGCCTCCTTAGTTCAGAACCACTGGGAGCCACCCAGGGCTGCAGAATTAAGCTTCCTTAGTGTGACGTCCACATCCTCTGATCCTATACATCACTGACTCCCAACCTGTTTAATCCAGTTCACCTGGGAGAGTCAGCGCCACGTGCGGCACAGGTTTCCAAAGGCCCAGGTAGCCATCAGATGGGCTTCAGGTTATGTGTAATCCCTCATCACTTTATCCCCATCCACCAAGAAAACCTACCAGAGTATAAGTGACTGCAGGTGCTCTTAAGAGGACAGGTTTAGTCATTTCTGATACATGACAAATTCTGATACTTCACTGTTAGCAAATGACGGCAAAACTCACAACCGACTTCCGGTCAACACGGTGTTTCCATGTCTGCCATCTACCTTTAAAGAGCTTGGCCTGCAGTAAAATTCATACTGGCCACAGCCTCTGTGTGGGTCTGGGAGGGAAAACAAAACAAGACTTGTCTGATCCTTTCCAGAGCTTAAAAGAAAATTCTCTTTTCAGTCAGTGATTATGAAAATCTGGATTTTCTTACCACGGGAAATTTAATTTTCTAACAGCCAAGAGTGGCTAGGGTCAGGGGTTTAGAAGGTAAGGGAGAAAGATAGGCAAAATTATTATGCACCTACTGCTGCCAGTGTGGCACTAAACACTGTGCCACTGTCAATGGCTTGGAGTGGGATGGGCACGATGTCCCACCATTAGGGCTGTATAACTGGCGGGAGGTAAGTTACCGGCATCCCAAAATGGAACCTTGCATAAAAATGTGACTGTGCTGGGGAGGGTATAGCTCAGTGGTAGAGTGTGTGCTTAGCATGCACGAGGTTTTGGGTTCAATCCCCAGTACTTCTGTTAAATAAATAAATAAACCTAATTACCTCCCCCCACAAAATGCAAAAATCAAAAACAAAATTAAAAACCAAAAATGTGACTATGTTCTACTGCAGCAATTATGAGGAACTTTCTTCTAGGCTATTTAGACTGACCCAGAATCTTAGCACATTTCCATGGGACACCCTTTCAGAGTACCATCCATCTGGAAATGAGATTTGGGGACCAAATCCACCCTATATTTAATAGCTCTTTCCTTAACTTTAATCATTCAAGGTTTTTGATGATTTTACTTACAAGACAGAGTGGAAGGTTTGAGCTACACACAGGATTGGATTGCCAAGTCAGGTTCATGTGAAACAGTGGTCCTACCTAGAATTAAGCTTTGCTAACTGGATAGAGGATAGAGGCTATCAAATAACTCAGAGCGAGCAGAGAGAGGCTCGGGGCGCGAAGGGCAGTCGGAAAGCCAGGTCCTTCCTGTGCTGAATAAGCGGCTCTGGGCCAGAAGTGAGGTTCACAAAGTTCCTCACACAGCAGTGAGAGTTTACCTTATACGACACCTCCATTGTATACCTCCAGAAAGGTGCACAGCCTATATGACATTCTCCAAGGAGCCAGGCCTCACAGATCCAGGACTGTCTCTCCTATAGGGGATCCTAAGCCAGGAACAGGCTAAGGGCATTTCAGGGTTAAGATCTCTTTCTCCTAACAAACGTCAAGACACACTATTTGCCCAAAGGTCCTGTTGACAAGGAGATTAGACCTGGTCACTTGCCTTCCTTTCTTCCCCTCCCTTCCTCCCAAGGAAGTGAATGGATTTGCAGGCCAGCTGCTCTCACCCCTTCCTCCCAGGGTTACTTAAGAACCTGGTGACATATCGGAGCTCATTCTTGCTTGCCTACTGCCTAGCTCTCCGGTATTAGAACGAAGCCAAACCATTTCATCAAAACAACTGAATCACAGACTCTCAGAATAAGAACAGAACTTTAAAGATGATTTAGTGCAAGCTCTTGCCCAAAGTTTCTACTTACTGTATCTATTTTTATATCTATCTGATTGAAGGTACCTTATGATAGAAGAACCACTTTACAAGGCCATCCTTACAATCTTCTATGCACTGGGACATCCCTTTTGTAAAACAGAAGTCTCCCTTACCCCTCTTCACCATCCCCACTGGTCCTGGTTGCAACGTCCGAATTAAACCAGAATGAGCCTACTTCCTCTTCCACTTAACAGTCCTTTCACATTTCCAAGGACATTTCAAAGCCATGTAGACGTCCTACAACTTAGCTTTTCTAAGCTGACCTCTCTGGGTCCTTCAGTTGTTTGTCACAGGACAACAGCCACCTAATCTAATCTCCCCCTCCAGTTACCTGGCAGCCTACCGCTGGACTTACAGTTTTAGAGGCTCCAGATGATGTGGTATGCTCTAACTAAGAAACTGTAATTTTGTTTAAATTGGATACCGTACCTCCCCCGATAGAGTATACATATTTAAATAGCTCTTTTGCGGGGGTGGGGTATGATTAGGTTTATTTCTTTATTTAATGGAGGTACTGGGGATTGAACCCAAGACCTTGTGCGTGCTAAGCATGTGCTCTACCACTGAGACGTACCCTTCCCCCAAAACAGCTTTATTTTTTGGCAGATGTGACATGCTATTGGTGCCACTACAATTGTGATCATCTGCCACTTCCAGGTCACTCCTCCTGTTTCTCGACATTCTTTTTACACATTACACAGAATACAATGATGATTTGTGACCGATGTTCAGAGACCATACTTCTAACTTACAGCGTGATATGAAAGTCACATAGGTACCCACGCACATTCTTCCCAGAGTTAACCAGTATTTTGCTAGTCAGTTCCACATCTTTTCAGCAAAAGCATTTAGGAAACAAAGTGCTATATTCCAACTAAGACTTGTGTAAGGTAGAAGTCTGTAGGTTATAACTAACTGTAAACTATTAAAATTTAAAAAGAAGACAAGGAAATAAATAGTAGTAAATGCCAGTAAAAATAGCCTATTGCTTCAGAAAACTAAAGTGATTATGGACACCTACTGGGATATATAAGCACTTATTTATAACATTAAAACTAGCATAGTTTTTTAAACACTCATAATAATTATTTAGACTTATGAGCTCAAATGCGTGATACAGCGAGATGCTCTGATATATCCTATTCTTGCAGAAATAGTGCCAAATTGATGTCCTATTCACCAGCTATCTTTGTGCAGGGCAATATAAAGAAAAACAGAAGAATATTATGAATGCATATTTGTATGAGTTTTTAAAAGCCCTCAAAATAGTCACAAATGTTCAATAATACATAGATTTTAGCAATACCAAATAAGAAAAAAAAAAAGTCAGTGGTTACATTTACACTTGAAAACAGAGAAAACATGGAGTGGCATGCAGTATGTATCACATAAAGTGTATGCTATTCTAGTTTACACGTGTTTATTACTTCCCCAAAGCTATCTTGGGTTTGGTCGTACACCTAAGTTGAAAAATAACTGATTGAGGAGAAACCTAACAAAGACGCAAGGGATATAAAATTGCTAGTTCACAAATGTATAAAGTAGAAAAATAATTTTAGATATAAAATGAATACGGGGGTGTGGGGAGGAAGGTACAGCCATGGGCAGAGAGCATGCTTGGCCTGTATGAGGTCCTAGGTTCAATCCCCAGGACCTCCATTAAAATAAATAAGTAAGTAAATAAACCTAATTACCTCCCCCACAAAAAAGTAAAATTAAAAAAGTTAACACATATTACCGCCTGAGATTTGCTATATCCTTTATGAGCTCAGTTTTGGAATTTTGATGAAGTCACCGCTCCAGCCTACCTAAATGTAATTATGCGTGTACATGAAATTGAACAGGAATTAAACAGAAGAAAATTATTTCAGCCAGTTATACAGGAACCTATACCTAGCTCTCGCTGTTAAAACAGAAATGCATCTAGACAGAGTGACAAGCATCAACAGCCACGCGATCCTAAATTAGGGTTTTAAGTGAATGTTTGGGAAATTGGGGTCAGCTGCCTTTCTCAAAGTTTATGAAGCCAAATAGACCCATAAATGCAAACACACAAGTAAAGCTATTATTTTTGTTAACAAACAAGATAACATCACAAGAGTGGTCCCAGAATACATTCAGACTTGGTCTTTAAGAATTGTATGTTTAGATTTATGTTCACCCTTGAGTCGTTACTCCCAGTCCTGCCTGTTTGTTAGGTTACTGTAAGTCCAGGCACTCACCAGGACAAAGTAGTAGGCACACAGCGCTGTGCAATGGTGAATTATAAAATACTTGTCACCGATCACTTTCCAGTACAAAATGAGAATCAACAAATCTGCAAGAAGCAAAAATAAGTAAGAAATGACAAAGGAAGAAAGCTTCATTGTTTTTCACATGTATTTAACTACTACCGACAGCCCGTCACGGTCCACTCTGAGCCCACGGCCCTCTCCCCTGTGTCAGGAGTCCAGCTACTCACTCCACTGTAAGGTATGTGCTTCTGTGTAACTTCCCCCCCCACTACTGTGACTCCTCCGGGATGAGGATCAAGGGTGGGCATCCAGCACTGCGCCTGGCATGTAAGTGTGGAGTGCATTTGTTGAAAGTATAAATGAAAAACTTGTTGCCAGGGTTAAATAAAATGAAAGTATTATTGAATAAAAATAATTTTAAAATAAGCTCAAATTACTGATTTTTGTCACAATTATTACTCAAACAGATTAGGTGGTCCCATGAAAGGTATAAAATGACCAACTCATTTATCACACAAATTCAGCAAAAAAAATTTTTTTAATTAACAAAGAATGTGGTTAAATACTAATTCAAAATAGCAAAAAAGACCCCACCAAGAATTATAACTATTAAGAAAACTTAGGGGCGGTGAGTACAGCGCAGTGGTAAAGTGCATGCTTAGCATGCACAGGGCCCTGGGTTCAATCCCCAGTACCTCCATTAAAAAAAAAAAAAATATATATATATATATATATATATATATACACACATATATAAAAAGAGGTCAAGGCATCAATTTTTCTTTAAAAGATCCTAAATCGACACCATGATTCAGAAAATCACTTCCTTTAATGAAACAGAAACTTCTCAGTATGTTAACACAACTATTTTCTTAACCAAACGGTTTAAACATGAAATTTAGACCTGGAAACAAATGGCATCATTGATGGAAGCCAGAGGGGGATTCAGGTTTTGTGAGTTCTGGGGTTCTTCTTTTATAAAAATAAAAAATCACTAATATAAAACTGTATGTGACTATTTATAAAGATAAAAGAAATCAAATTATAAATTTTAACATGAGAATAAATACCACAAATGTGGAAATCAAGAAAATTGAGCACTATTAGCAATTAATTGCCTGGTACACTTCTCTAGATACATTTTCCCTAAAAATTTTGGCTGTGTACTATTTGCTGGTCATCAATGTATATGGTAATGATCTTGTAATATTTTCTATAGCAAGAATAAAAGAATTCACTTTTCACTCAGCTTGGTTTAGAAAAGTGTGTTTCAGCTCATGACTTATTTTTAAGTTTTTTGGATTATTACCTTATTTGAGAAAAATCTTCATCAAGTTTCTTTCCTACAAGATTTCCTGGCTGGTAACTACTCTCTAAATTGACCATACTCATTAACCAGTGCACAAGGCATACTTCACATTTTGGGTTAACCTTGTAAATGATAGCATTTTGTACCAAATGAGCAAACCTTTTCCCAACGTGTCTACATGATTCACTCTTCTTTTAATTGGGCCATCAAATAATCCAATAGCCTATTCATTATTTCTGTCCCAAATGTATCTTTTCCTCTTAATAAATTACTGTGTTTTGGTTTAATCTAATTTTTGGTTACAATTCATTTTTTGATGGCAGAAAGTGTTCTACTGAGTCCATTACTCATCTTTATCACCTCTGTTTTGTATTCCATTATTTCTATTTGGATTTTCTTTCAGCTGTTTATTAAATTTGAAAATTACAAAATGGAGTTTCCTGCATAAATGTCCAAATTTCTCTCTTGTTTGATTGAGACAGTCCAAAATATCTTTTCAAAAAGCAGTTTAAGTGGCATATTCTCAACTTAACTTCCCCTTTGTCTCATTGTATAAAAGGTTATTCCCACCCCATCCAACATGAGAGGAAAAATGAGAGAGGGAAATGTGGAATAGAATGAGGCCATGATTTTAAACTTGAATCATAGCCAAAATTGCCTACTTGCACAAATTTTACCAAAACAATACACAACCATAATCATGGGAACACATTTCAAGGGCCTTGCAAGTGAGGATCCTGAGGCTTAAACTCCATTACCTTCACAGGAATCGCCCCTGAGAGACCCTTTAGACCTAACAGGGACCATCAGTAGCTAAAAAATGCCCAGACCTAACTGAAGCCCCACCCTGGAGCTCTGATTCTGAGGACCAGAGAGCCAACACGAAAAACGTTTCTTGTGGCACCATCGCAACAGATTCTTTTTTTTCCTCAGTATGGGTCCTAAAAGCCACTTCTCAAATAAATACACCACAAGCATAGCTATGTATTCTTTGCATAATTCCAGAACTAGTTAAAAAAGAAATAGACAGTGAACAACATATCACATACCAGAAATGAGGTAGCCAGTAGAAATAGCAATGTTCACTTGTACGGGAGATGAAATACCCCTATAAACATTAAAAAAAAAAAAAGTTTCCTTTTTTTAGCACACGGCTATAGATGACAGCTACTTTTTTTCTGTTGAGCTTTAAATATAATTTAAATGCTTTCTATAGGTGCTCAAATGGTAACTTGTCATTTGCACAAGGTAGTGTTAGTTATGTAACACTTCTAACTACAAGAACAATCACAATTTCTCATACTTATTAGCCAAAAGTTTTGTGAAAGTAATTTTACCAAAAGACAACATTTTATAAATGTGTTCTCAAATGATTTGTTTGTGAAAAGATTCAAAGGGAATGAATTCCAGGTGTTGGCTGCTGCTGTTTAATTCCTTATTCTAAATCAGAGATTCAAACAGCCTCAAGAAATCATCTGGCCTGCCCCTGATTTTGAGGCCACATACTATTATCACCCTCACTGTACTGAGGGCTGGAGAGATTGTCTGTTATCACACATAATAAGAGAACAATCTAACCCTGCTGTTTAAACCCCTACACATATCAAGATCCCACACTTTTGCCCGACTCATGCTCTTGGCTCCAAGAAACAAGTACAAATTATCAGTCCTTTATTTGACTTCTAACGTGAACTACTGCCAAAAAGAACACAAAATAAAACTGGTAACAGCTAAACTACAAATGGAAATATTTAGCAGAAGTCATGTCTTCTTTACAAATTTTGATCTATAAATATGATTTGGAAACATTGGACGTGTAATAAATTCTGGTATCAAAGAAAATGTAAAAGCAACAAAAATTACAACAGGTAAAAATTTGATAAGGACAAATTGGTCAATGAATCAAATCTTTATTATAAAATTTACTTTCCAAAACAATGGGACTGTTGTGTTCTATTGATAATCATGTTGGTAAAATAAAAATATGGGAAAAAAAAGGTAGAAATTTTTTAGGTAAATTTCATTAAAGCCTGGTCAAGGAACTAAATTCACTAAATTAATTCACTTTGAAAAACATCTTCCTAGGGAGTGGGAGGCATAGCTCAGTGGCAGAGCATGTGCTTGGTGTGCACGAGGTCCTGTGTTCAATCCCCAGTGCCTCCGTTAAGCGGAAAAAATATATATATATATATTCCCAAAGAAAATTTACTAACACTAGGATAATTCTGACTGGCATAATTACATATTTATGAATAAAAGGCAACATTGTTGCAGTCAAACAGAGATGGTCAAAAGACCTGCTTAAATTGCCCCATGTCCCCCAGAGCCCACGTCCACCACATCCCTATTCAGTGCTTCCTCAAACATGCCCAGTTTCTCAAACTAAGCTGAACTAAGCCTTCTCATTCAAATTTTTCAAAAAGAATCATCTTATATAGTGCTCTGTTATTGCTGAATATAGTTATTATTCGTGCTTGAAACATCTCATGTGGTACTAAATTCCTCTCACACAGACATCTGTAATTCTCATTTTCCTATCTTTGATATCAAATGATGGGTCAAACATAAACTTCAAGACTAAGCCTTAAGTGTATCTAAGTTGACTATCCTATCTCAGCAGTAACCAATTTTGCTCAGAACAGTGGCTACAAAAACTTGATTTTACTCACTAACACAGCATAATGTTCACATCATCACCACATTCTCCCTGTTTTGGAGACATTAAGGCAAAATGGCCCTCATTATTTGTATTCAAATCAAAAATAAATCATTCTAATGCACCTTGCTGAAGTAAGTCTGAGCACAAGCATTTTTAATAAATCATACACCATCAATTTGCTTTCTGTTTTAAAGGAAAGTAAGAGATGTTACTATTAATAGTTAACATCAAAACATAAATCAAATTGACTATACTGGAAAGAAACAGCTTACCAAAGTGGATCAGCGATAGTAGCTTCGTCAAACAAGAAAATATATGAGCCAAGAATCCCAACCACCAAAGAATGACATGTAGATACTACCCTGAAATGAGATGAAATACAAAGATTTTAGATTCTGTGCAATAAATTTTAACTAATTCCAGCAAGACATTTAACACTCTGAAGAAGTTAAATCTGGAAGCATTTAAATATAGGATTGGAGTACATCTCCAATGTACAAAATTGCCATTTAGAAATCCAAGGACCCAGCTTTACTTTGGAATCAATAATAAAAAGGATGCCCTACAGGAAGGTCTACAATTTCCTGCTAGAAAATTGATGAATCACTTATTGGTGAAAGGTTCTACAGCAGAAGCATATCTGATGATACAGTCGACAGAGTCTGTGCAAACAGGTGGCACTTGGTAAGCCCACTGCCCTGCCCCCGGCTCCATCGCCAGCAGCATCTCTGCGAGATTAGTGTCCTGCTCCAATCAGTTAGGAGTGACTCCCAAATCTACCGGCTTTACCAGCGCCATCTCTGCGGATCAGAGTTGGAACGGATCATGAAATGAAAACGTATTACCTTGGAGATCTCAGTTTTAATACATGCATTATTAAACTTGATTCTTAGAACAAATGTGTGAGAAAGCTGGGCAGATATTATTACTCTCCACCATTACTATGAAAACACTTCTAAACAGAAAAATGGAGGACTGTGAATTTATTCAGAAAATCTATTTTTAAAAGAAGCACCCAAGTGAAAGCAAAATGTTCACAAGATCCAGGTCGAATCTTCTTTTTATAGAGGGAATAAGGTTTAGTTGAAAAACATCAGTTTCTAGGAACAAATCTTGCTAAAACTTAATGACTTAACCAATTCCCAAGCTCTATGATACACCACTTAAAGAACTGTATGCAGGGTACTGTATAGTTTATAAGTAATGAAGTTTCTTTGCTCTTCATTATAATAAAGGATAAGAAGAATAGTAAAGTTTTCTCTTTAGAAATTAATGGTGTACAACAAATCTCCCTACAATGACCCCAAATCTTTAAATGTAAGAGAAATATATCAACCAATATAAAGCTTGATATTTAAAAAAATCTTACTGTAACTTGAAAAACCAATATACTTGATTTAATATATGCTGTGGTTCTAAGTAGATATATCAAGTTAAATCAAATCATATTTTAAATGCTCAAAGATTCTCACTACTTTAAAGGCACTGAATCCTTTGTAATACCAAAAAATCATTTCATAGTGTGACAATCCAATTTATTTGGCTTACAAACCTGGAATTTTCATGCCAGGACACATGTACTCTGTTTGAACATACCAAAATAAACATGTAAGTTCCTTGATGTCAAATAAAACACTCCATCTAAATAATCCTACAACCAGCTTTCGGTTATCATTCAAAAATTCTATGAAAGGAAAAAGCACAACCTGTTACTAACCTGTTGTGGTACTTAGTAACCTTATATCAAAAGGTTTCCTTTTGGAAAAAAATCTAAATTTTTGTTCCTGATACTCAGGCCTCAAATTCCTTTCTCTGTTGAGATGCCACATGGTAAAAGGAGAGAATCACAAGCCCTCAGCTGATGGAAACAGCACATAATTCATGAGAGAAAAGCTACATGTTACTTGGGTCAAACAGCTCTCTCTGCCATGAACAGGAGACACAAACACCCTGGGCTTATCTGCTACTCTGTACTAAAGGTCTATGCGTTCAGAAACTTCTGTTAATACAAATTTCAAATTTCATTCTTTAAAATCACATTCCTGGCAAAGCAAAATGTAGATTCCTTAATGTCTTAAAAAAAAAACAAAAAACCAAGATGCTACCCAAGATAAAAACTTCCAATTTTTTTTTCCAAAGAAGGTTAAAAAAGAAGTATTTGTGCTTTTTTCAAGGAAACAATGACCATTTTAGGACAGCAACTTAAAGTTACTGATGTAACTGCTCGAAAGCTGTGTGAATATTACCAATAGAGATTATACAGCTCAGTCAGACAAGAGCTGTATTTTGAAGAAGTAGATTTAAATATTAGCAATATTTTAACACAATAGGATGCTCTATACCATAGGAAAGCAAGTAGACATAAGGACAGTTATTTAATTATATAATGTAAATAATATCTATTAACATGTATGTTTGCAGAAAAGGAACAATTAAATACAAGAATTTCTCACTTATAATTAATTAAACTGATCTCTCTAAGGTGTGAATTTTCTGGAGAGCTTTTCTTCCTTCTCTTCTTTTACTACTGGAGGATCTGGGCCACTTACTGTTCAGAGACTGCTTCCTGATTATCAGGAAGAATTAGGTGGGTTGTCTTGATCTGTCTGTTTCTAGACTGGAAGCAGGGTTTGAAGATATGTATGTGTACTTTACTCAAAAAGCAGCCCTTTTTTTTTTTTTCCTTCTTTGCACTCTCCACCTCACAGCTTAAGTCCCATGTCAACTAAGCTGGAATGAGAAACAGGAGTAAATCTGAGAGAGAGAGAACACCATTTGAATAGCATAAGGAATTTTGTATAATCCCAGACTCCTTTTTCCAATGGGAACTCAGTTTCCCAAATGGTCAGTCTGAGAGCTTCATACAATGGCAGTGATAAAACTGAATAATGCAAAGTACTTTTCAATTTCGTCATTCCATGTCATTTTTATCTTTGCTTCAATCTATCTACACCCTTCCTATTTCTTTGGCTTGCAGTTCTCCAAGATTCAAATGCCTTTACCTATCCTAACCATGCTGAAAAGGAAACGAAAATAATTCAAAATTTAGTCGCAGAAAAATGTACGTCTTCACCTTCCTGCACCCTTTCTTCTCTTTCCCACTATTCTATCTTCATGTTAGAAAGGGTTTTACAAAATAATGGTTAGTACCTTTTGTATCCCACATGTGAACAATATCCTTGTGCTATTCTTAAGACAAAAGAATCATACCTCTTATTTTTAAAAAATATGTGGACAAATAATTCTCACTTTTTGGAAGAAAGAGCTGTAACATATATGAACCAGACCAATCAGTATAAGGTGCAGGAAAAAACAACTAGTTTTATTCACAGTCTGAGTTATAAATGTGAATGCCTGCAAAAACAATTTGGCTCAAAGAAAGACAGGGTACTTCAGGTCACGTATGACCATTCTCAAATAAACACTTAGACTTCGAGAGAAGTTCTTCCATTCTAAAAGGAAATTTTAATGAAAAATAATTATAGCAATTTTAAAGATCTGCTGGATTCATTTTCTAGGTAGCATTAACTTCAACTCAAAAACAACAACAAAAAGTATTCCCATAGCTGCTTTAATTCACTGAGGTTTGCAGAGAGGTGTCCGGGCACCTGAAATGCTTTGAAGCAAGAGAAGCGGTCATCAGAGTTGTTCTGTGTTTGCAACCTTGTGAGCGATTAATGAGTTGCACACACAAAAAATTTGCGAATCAACTAATTAAAGCTCCTGGCAGATTTCTATATCCTTAGATGCCTTATTTGTTTTACATTTTTTTATTTAAAAAAAAACTAAAAAGCAGTTTTTAATTTAGAATTATATAAGAAGAGAACAGATTCTGGAGTGTTCTGAATTATAATGAGAAGTTCATTGAAGGAGAGACATGGATGTGCTAACTAGACACCGTGGTCTTTGGTGTGCAGTGTTTAACTGCCCTGGTCGGGCTAAGCCTGCCACTACATATAGGCAGCCCCAATTAATGCTACTTCTCTTGTCATTTCCAAAGAACACGTGTGTGTTATCACAAATATTTCGGAGGAGAATGCAAAACAGTGCTCTTCCAGCCACAGTCAGCTGGAGTCTACTTCACACTTCCCCAGAAAGTGAAATAAATGCTTCCTAACATCTCTCAATATAAGAATTTAAAATTTTTCTTGCATGAGATCTACTTGTCTTTCTTTTCATTCCTAATGTCAAATAAAAAAATGTGACCTTAAGACTTTGCTAGATCCTAGATGAAAAAGACTTTTTGGAACAATTTAGATATTTAAATTAATTATTTAAATAGAAAGACGTAACTTTATCTCAGAAGATTAGGTTTTTTAAATCAATTAATCACATTTTCATATGCTTTACCTTGAGTTCCATTCAATCTTCTTTTCGAAGTTGAGACTATTAAAACCTGGAGAAACTTTTGCTGAAAACCAGTAACTTACAAAGTAGAAAAGAAGCTGAAAGGTGAAAAAGCTGGTAAAAGTAGTGCCGATGACCAGTGAGGGGTTGGTATCCATCTTCTTCAACCTGTTAAGAGAAATGATGGCTATAAATTACCTTAAATTGCTCATCATATACCTAAATTAATTTTTTTAATTTTAAAAGATATGTGGTTGTATTTTTAGGAATTTATTTTAATTTAGTACAAATGTAAGAAAGCAAGGAAACTATAAGATTTTAAGCCTTTACCAGCTATTTGTCATGTATCTCATATTTGTACTTAAGAGGGAAAAATGTATTATCTTAGACATCTAAATAGTACAAATGTCAGGAGACAAGTTTAACATCATGATACTCAAAATTATCTAAGTCTGGAGTTTAATACTAAGAGGGAATTTCAAGAACTATAACTGACAGTATTCTTTTAGTAATATTTTTAATTAAACTTAGGACAAATCACCTGATTTCTCTCTGCCTCAATTGCCTCATCTGTAAAATGAGAGCATTGGCTACATAATTTCTAAGAAACAATTAAGCCCGAAAATTAGAACTAACATTATCAGCAATAGCAAAACAAAAAACAATTACATAATTAAAAAATAATTGCACAGTGAGACAAACGACGTTTAAATAATAATACCATCTTAGGAATATTACCATCTTGGAAAATAATCATACCATTGCTACTGCTTAAATTAGTATGTAACTTAAAAAAAATTCTGCAATCACACATATCCTTGAACCAAAAGTCCTCTACGGCGTTTTACCTCTAAATTTTTCATAAAAGAGCATCAGGTGTTAAGGATAGAGTTAGCAGAAAGAATAATAATATGCATAATATACACATTCAAAGTATGTTTTCTACCTCAGTGAGCTAAACTTTATTTGGCTCCTAAAAAATCTTAGGAACAGTCAGACCAAAAAAAGACACCAAAGCATTGCTCATATCCAGCAAATACAGCATGTCCACGGCTTCATCTTTCATAGGGCTGGCCCTCAAATGGAAAGGAAACAAATCAATACATATTTCCAGCTGCCTAACGTGAATAAAGTTACCCACTGAAGCCAGTTCACCAGAGAAAAACCAAGGCATTGACTGCACGAGCAATAACCCCACTTTATTCCTTTCCAACCAGAACATCACTGTAAGAAACAGTCTCCCACGGGGCCCCTCTGACAGGATTCACGTGTGATGAATTCTTTCCTCACTCATTTTTTCTGATGTGTGTGCTCTGTGAAAAACTGATGTCACAATTCTTCTCCATGAGATTTCATTAACTTTATTGCTCCTTTAATTTTTTTTAAATTCAACATGTGTTTATTGGGTATTAACATTTTTAATTTGTGGTCTTTTAGCCTACGTTTCCTATTAGCCAAATAATACATAAAAATTTTGTGGATAAATTACACATCATGATAATTTGCTAAGCGAGACGTAAAGGGGAAAATGTTTTTCTAAGATGAAAGCAAATGGGGATCTGGATGCCAGGTGGGCAGATAACTGAAGACAATGAAACCAGTAACCAGAAGAAGGTGGAGTCTAACTTAAATGTCAGGCCGGTTGCCCTGGATGGCTCTGTGTGCTCCCTGGAGGTGCCGGCGGGTGGCAAGGCATGAGCTGCTTGTTCACTTCAGTTAAAATTCAACATACACAGTGAGCATTCATTTCATGAATGTTTGCTAAAAAGTTATAAAGCATAGCAAGTATCATGCAAGTATCATCCATTTTATGAATTGTTAACCAACACGTTTTTAACAAGCAAACAGTTCACCATTAAGAAATTCCTCATTCCTAAAAAAAAAAAAAAGCTAGTTTTTTTGAAATCTCATTACTTTGTACCATCATATTTCACAATATAAAACAGAGAACAGAGAACAATTTGGCCATTTATCTGAAAAGCTCGTTTTTATTAAGTCTTTGTTATACCGGAGATCTTTTATTTTCAACAGACTGTCAGTTAACTAGGGTCTTTGGGGTACGGGGTTGAGAATCTCCCTCTGCAAAAACATTTCATTTAAAACTAAAGAGCTCCACATCGTTACGTTGTGGCTCCCATTAAAGGCTCAACACGCAGAAGCTAATTAAACTGCTCTTCTCCCAGCTTTGCTTCTTATTAAGCAGCTGCTTGCTTCATCAGTCATGCCAAATCTAGGGCTAATCTAAGGAGTTTTTAAAAATTTTTCCACAGGAAACCAAGGCTTCTGGTAGGAAGCAACTGCCCCTGTTCATTCCCTGAATAAGGCAAGAAAATGGTAAAAATGGATAAAACCAAAAATGTTCATTACTGACACAGATTAAGGGCCTTTCAGAGTTTGGTGATTATTAAGCAGAGGAATGCATGGTAAACGCAGGAGAGTATTCGACCTGGTGTGCGCACCTCTCCACATGGCTGGCAGCTGGCAGAAGGCTCAGGTGCCACCCAGGGACAGAGCAGCCAGAAGAGAAGTGGGAAATATTTCCGTGGCAGTTTACAAGGGGAGTGTCTAGACAGGAACGTTATAATACGGTAACTAGTCCATCTTGATCCACAGGAATTATGGACACCAAAGAAACTCTTCCAGAAGCTTCCTGAACACAAAGGATGTTTGTACTTTTCCCCCAGGATGGTTTCCATAAACTTTAATTCAAGTTGGTTTCTTCATAGAGAAAACCATGAAAAGGTCTGAAGGAAGGAGGCCTCTCAGCCATTAGCTGGTGAGGGCCCCTCTCCAGCAGGACACCCGGGGGCGGAGCCACCAGCAACAGCACAGCCAGGCTGATTCGGCCTCGTCTTCTGCCAGCTGTTCATCCAGCACCCACCACGGGATTCTGGGACTCAGAGTACAAAGCGGGGACGTGTTTACAGGCCGGCAGGGGAGCGGAGAAACAGATCACCACCACATGAAGCGGTGCTAAGGGGGCACCTCCTGCTTCCCAGGGAATAAATATCCAGCAGAGAGGGAGGTACAAACAGCGAGGAGACACCCGAGGGCACTCAGTAAACCAGAACAGCTCCCCTCCTAGTAAAATCCCAACAAGGCGCTTTAAGGCTGAAGCCTGGGAAGGCTCATTTGCACCAGCTGACCCAGAACCACTGAGCTGGGAATACAATCATGACTCCCACATCCCCACGGCCATTATTCCCCTGTAATGCAGGGGACTCCTTAGAGAGTATGTTGGAATCACCCACGTCACTTCCAGTCACCAACACATAAACACACTAACGCTCCTTCGCGTTCTGGTACAACTTCCAGGTGAGAACCGCTGCTGTGCTGATTCGCAGTAAAAATCCTTGTCTTTAAGGGCAGCAAGGAAGGTGGATGCTGGGAAGAGCATGCTTGGCATTCCTCTTCCCATCCTGAGTCACTCCCTTTCCTAGTTTCCACATTGACTGAATATTCACTGCTCTCAAATCTCCAGTTCTCCCTCTCCTATATGACTTAAGATTTCTCCCCATTTTGCCAAAAAATGGAGGCCATCAAGCATGACCTCCTGACAATGGCAATGCTTACGACTTCCCCTCGCCTCAATCCAGAAGCTCTTCTTTGCACCCTATAGGCTCTTCAGGGGCACATGCCCACACTGTCAACGTGGCTCATGTTGTGTGCAACCAAACCCCACCATCTCCCCGTGTGCCAGTCCTGGATGGCCAGCTACCCTCTGGATGGCTCCATAAGGGCATCCTGGGGACTGCGGGGCTACATGACTCACGCTGAACTTAACCCCAAACCAGTCCTCCCCCCAGGGGTCCATATCTCAGAGAAGACACCGTCATCTACAACACCTCCCTGCCTCCAACCTAGCACAGCTTAGTCATCCTGGGCTCCTTCCTATCTCTTATGCCTACAATTAAGTGTCTGCCAAACGCTGGCAGGCTGAAGGATACCAAATGAAGGACAACCTGATACCAGGACGGTTCTGACGTTCCTCACGATAGCCTTATAAAGAACACAAAGAAACGTGGCTGGACGACACAATGAGGTAAATCCAGAGTCAGCTGAAAAAGCAGAACCAGCACATCAGTCAATGATCCGAAGGAGACGTGAGAAATACCCGCTGCTGTTCTATCAGGCTCTCTCTTCGGTCTGTTTCAGTAATATTTTTACAAATATTTATATGTTTACTCAATCTGCATATAACACAGAGCTGGGAAAGATACTAGTATAATCAGTTAACAGAATCAGGCTTCAAAATCATCTTCAGAAGCTGAAATAATGGATCCCAATCAGAAAGATAAAACAGGAATAAATTCTTTAAAGGCAATACCCGCGTATAGGACTTCGCATAATAGCTGTGTAGCGTGCGCGCACACACACACGCACGCACACAGGAAACCTTAGCACTTTAATCTACACAACCCAGTGAGAAATAACAATGTAATGAAGACACTAATAATAAAAAAACAGACTTCAGAATGATTTATAATTGGATAGTGCAGAAGTACACCTCTGGGTCAAGGCATGTATCAGCCCCATTTTACTCTGAATTAATTACATATTAAAGTATCTTTAGAGCCATGTAACTAAGATGGTGATTTTTAGAAATCGTATCATGAAGAGTTGAAGGGCTGAGTAACGTTCGCTTGGGAACAAGACTGCTCAGAGAGGACTTACGAGCATTCTTTGAACATCTAAAGAACTGTCACATGGAAAGCTAAAAGAATGAACTTGCTCTTCATTAATCAATACGGTCCAAATGGGCAAAAATTACAGAAAAGGAATAGTTCAGCTTAATTTAAGGAAGAACCTTCTAACAATATAGAAGTGTCCGAGTACCGCATCATGGATGTGGTGAAATGACCACGAGGAGGGTGGGTCTGCAGAAGGGGTGGGCGCTAGTCTAACCTTCAGAGCACGTGCAAAATAAGATTCTGGGATTCTGAGACTGAACTGAATTTTGGTATCTAAAAAGATAATTTTGTAATAAATACTGCATTAGCTTCCCGACAGTCTATCACCTATGTTAAAAAATCACAATCACACGTGTAAGAAAACGTCAAGCACATCCGACATGGTGGGAAGCACACGGGCTGTCACAGTCTTGGGTTTGAACCTCCGTTCCACCACTTGTTAGCTGTGTGGCGGGGACAAGTGACTTAACTTGCCTTACCTGCACCCCAGTTTCTTCATCTGTAAAAGGGAGGTAACAACAGCATTAACCTGACACGGGGAATAAACCACATCGTGCTGGGCACTTACAAGAGTCCTGGGCACATGGTGCACACTCAGTCAAGTTTCTGCTTCCACCCTCAGCCACCTCCAGCAGCAGGCAGGACGTGCAGTTTCCAGGACTGTCATCACTCCAGCCAAGGGAAACAAGACCCTCCCCTGACCCCTAGGCCCCAGGCCTCTAACTCATCCCCTTCTACATCAGTCCAACATTCAAACCGTAGGCAGCCTCACTGCAGGAGTCTATCCTCTACCACGTGACTCTCCCTCTCATGCTCCAAAGTTCCCTCCAGCCACCTGACCCAGCCCATCGCCCCCTGTGCCTCCCAAACCCGTCCATTAGGCCCCCTGGAACGGCTGCTCCATACCCAGAAAACAGTGCTCCGTCCTGCCCTCCCTTCTGCGTGCTCTGAAGACACGCCTCTTCTGCGGCCCTCCCACGCGGTGGCTGCGACATCTCTCATCCCTCAGAGTCAGGAGCGCCCTGTAACCTCGTTGCTCCTCGTGGCTCCCTTCAGGCCGCACTCCTCCCATCCTTCACCTCCTGTAAAGACCCAGGGTGCTGCGGTCTTGCTGGTCAGTTAAGCCAGCCCCCCCTCTCCTCTCTGATACCGTAGTCCAACCTCCCGAACACTCCCTCCCACTCAAAGCCTTTGGTCTTGGTTCACTTGCGTCCTCAAGCCCCGCCATCATCCTGAGTGACTTCCTGTCTGTGTAGAAGGCTCAGGTTGCCTTAGCAGTTCAGTCCTTCACCTGATGGCACCTCTTCCAGGCCACCTCCACCGCCCACAGACCTTTACTGTCCCTTGCTCATCACTTTTCGGCCTCCAAAGTAACATGGCAAGTACCCCCTTTGTTGACCCTTCCTTCAAGTGTGCTCAGTATTACGACATTCTCAAGTCCACGGATCCCAGCTTTTCCTCAGTCCACTGACCCTTTCCTCTTTTCACTCCCCTCTTTAATCAGCTTAGATCCCAGGGCCCATCGTTTCAGTAAGAGTCTTTCTAACACCCTACATTCCGTTTCCACTGCCAAGAGCCGGCAAAACTCCAGCCCCGGATGTGCCCAGCGATTTACTCGGTGCCAAGCCCTGAACAATCAGAGCACTGCTGGGAAAAGCCATGGAGCAGAGAGCTGAGTGTGAAACCGCAGAGGATCAAACAGCCTGCAACCCTGCCCCACACGCCTACCACATTGCCCTCGCCAACCCACCCTTTCACGCTCCACAATTAACTGTCCAAATTGTCCCACTCTCTTCAAACCTCCAACCGTCTACCCCCATTCTCAACAGATAACCCCCATCCTACTTCACAAAAAATAGAAGCCGATGTATGAAAATTCTCAGCATCACATTATCAACCATTCAAACTACCTGCACCTCCACCTGCATTTTCACCCATCTGTCCTCCCATCCCTAGACAACCTCTCCAACCCGAGGACTTTGGAGACAACCTCTGGCCTTCTTGAGAAACTTTTGCTCCCTATTATCCTTTATTCTCTCCCCAACTAGATCTTTCTATTGGCTTTTAAACAGGCTCAAGTTCCCAGTCAAAAGTCAACAGACTCACCACCTCTTCATCAATCCTGTATCTCCCTTCCAGTGTGGTCTCTGGCCCTCTCTCCCTCTCCTTCACCCTCCCCCCGACCTTTAAGACAAAGTTCTAGAAAGGTTTGTCTATACTGTCATCATTTCTCATCTCTCCCACTCCTCAGCCCACTTCATTCTTGTCCCCACCCTCGTCACTCCCCTGCAGTAGCTACTGCTCAGGTCAGCAATGACTTCTCTGTGTGACCTCCATGGCACCTGACATCTCAGCCACATCGGACACTACTGACCATTTTCTCCTTGAAACACTTTCTGCCCTGCGTTTCCACACCACCACCACCACACTTCTTCCTCTGCCCGGACACTAAGTACAGAATTCCCCAGGGCTCGGGCCCGGGCCCTCTTCTCCCTACGTGTTTCCTATGTGGTTTCACCCATACCTGTGGCTTCAGTCACCATTTACACGCAGAAAAGTCCCAAGTTCAAGTCCCCACCCCAGGTCTCCCCTCTGAGCCCCTGACACATACGGCCAGCTGCCTAGCTGTCGGCACCACACAGCATGTCAAAGGCATTTCAAACCAAGCTCAACTTCTCACCGATTACAAGAGTACTTATCTAGTGATTTTTCTGCCGTGTCAGCAGCTCTAACATGTAAAAGTGCTTAAAAAGTCTCTATTAGCAAACTGTAAATCATTTGTCAACGACACACGAATATAAAAAATGAGAAATTTACCAGACCAAACAAAAACCCTACCAAAAAATACCTGCTCCCCACTCATAATGGTTTTATTTGCATTTTCATATGGGTGGTACATTGCAACTGTCTTTCTCAGTGCTCACAAAATGTCAACGATTAACCAGAGACACAAAACCCTGTAGTAAAGAACAACTTACCACACTACCCACTTCTGACTTTCCTTCATGTAAAAACTTAAGCATCTAATCAAATGCACACCAAGCTTTCAGCTAACTGCAGTTAGTTTTTGTTTTTTATCATTGTTGTTAATTGTGTGTTGAAAAACAGGTTAGAATTACAGGCAGAAAACATTCCACCCTTTTTCGCTTCTGAGCATCAAGTTCCAAGAACCATCAGCATCAGGGTGAAAGTCGAAAGAGAGCCTTCTGCATAAAAGCCACCCTCCCGTCTGTGGTCCTCCGATCTTCGTGGTACTGCTCTTTAAAATGAAGCAAATGGGAAGAAACGAAGACTGAACCAGGAAAGGCTAAGGAACCCTCTATTAATATGATGAAGTTACACTCCCTTTCTCAGATATATGATGATACTTAAGATTTAACAGCGGGGGGATATAGCTCAAGGGGTAGAGCGCATGCTTAGCACACACAAGATCCTGGGTTCAATCCCCAGCACCACCTCTAAAAATAAATAAATAAACCTAACCACCTCCCCCCACCAAAAAAATTAATAAATACAACCCTCAAATTTTAAAAAGGAGAGAGAGAACTATTTTTAAAAGTTAAAAAAAATAAAGACTTAACAAGGAATTGCTTATTTCCATAGAAGAGATTTCTCTATGGTTCTTCCCTGTTAAGAGACTGAGTTGTGCATAAGGGCACCCTTCATATATTCCCATTCTTTCAACACTTTCTTCTCCAAAAGCATGTGACAGAATTCAAGTTAAAGAAAAATGATTCGAACCTGCCTGTTACAGACCTTGGCAACTGACGTTGGCAATTCCCTGAAACAACTTTTTTGGATTATAGATTTTTAATGAGAACAGAGAGTAATGTATTTCAGGTTAAACATTCACACATTTCTAACTGGCCTTTATTTCCCCCATAATTCTATGTAATAATTTCAATCACAGGATGCTAGAGCAGGAAGGAGGCTGAACTCTGTTCCCTAAACTGGCTGTATGACCTACCCACTAAACATTCTACTGGACACCAGCAATTGACACAACACGGTAAACTGACTATACTTCAACTGGAAAAATAAATCACTCTGAAATTTAAAAAAAAAAAGAGTCGGGCGGAAGGTATAGCTCAAGGGGCAGAGAGCATGCTTAGCACGCACGAGGCCCTGGGTCCAATCCCCAGGTCCTCCATCAAGAAAAGGTAAACAAACAGACCTAATGATGTCCTCCCGCCTCAAAACATTTAAATAAAAAAAAATTTAAAAAGCGTCACCCACCCCCAGCAAGAAACAGCCTCACTCAAGGGACACGACCCCAGCTCACTACAAGTGTCCGAGAACGGTTCTGACAGGCAGTTCGTGTTGCTACAGGTCTCCTTGAGTTCCCTTTCCTCCCTCACAGTCCTGTCTGTCTCTTGACATCCTTTGTTCAGTGCCTTCTGGGAATGCAATCCCTGTAATTTAGTGTTTTGCAAATTTTCACATCCCAGAGCTTCCCCCCAACCCCTCCCACACCACACAGCACCGTCTCAGTACACATTCTGTTACTCCCACCAGCCGAGAAGAATCTGTCGTCTTTCTTCCTATAGTTTGTTTTCTGGGGGAGCAGGGGGCATAAGGTTTCTTGACATGTATTTTTCACACAGCCCAGCATCCCCACCAAGAGATACTGACACAGCAAGGGTGAGGGTAACCCCATCTCCTTAACCCCTCCCTGAAAATTCCTACTCGTCCAAGAAATAATTTTCCCCCTTAATTTTGCACAGCACTTGATCAATTCTCCCTTCTATAATAGGTATTTTTAATTAGAATGTTAACAAAACTTTCATTCTTATTCTCCTACGTTACATTTATTAATACTTTTTTACATGTCCTCCCGATTAACTTAAAAATTTAAAAATGAAATCCAGTATAGTCAATCTACATCATGTCAGCTTTTTTCTTTTGGTCTTATTTAAAATCCTGTATCTCATTTTACACTGACTCTCGGCTTGGGATTTGTCTTTATAATGCCTAACAAGAATGCGGCTGTGAGGGAGCTGGCAATGAAAAAGGTCTCCTTTCCCAACTCCCAACCCGCTGAAGAATTCTCCCCTTAGGAGACTTCAGGAGTTCATTCTCTAGGGTCTTAAGGCTCAGAGCACAGACGGCACATTTTATTTGCTTGATAAATGTTGCCTCTTAGCATTGTACCCCATTCAAAACTTTCATAAACAAGCCTTTGTTTTTTAAATCTATGAGTTCCAAACATAGCCACTGGATTTGGGATAAATCAGAATGCCTTAAGCCAGAAGCCAACAGCAATTAGAAGTCACACGCACAGCACCTGACACAGAAAAAGTAAGGGGTTGGAAGCTTATACAATTTTAGGGCCCATCTTTAAGGAAATCAGCATTGCAGACATAACACACTCCTTGAGCCGCAGACAGGGTGTGAGTGAGTGAGGGGCCCTGCCACTGAAGCAGGGACCGGCTGGCACCGCATCACCTGGGGGACCCTGGAAGAGGGGTGAGGTTCTGCACTCAACCTCCACCACTTCTGATGTACTTACTTCCACACCTCTGCTCTTCCATTCCTGGAGGGATCATGGAAGGAGCCTCCTGGCTTGGGATATCTCTTGGCTTTCTGCCAAAACTGTGAAATCAAGAAAAAGCTGGACAGAGCAAGATTTTTCCAATTATGTTTTGTTCTTTCTTTTTTTTTTTTTTTTTTTTTAAGGAATCACTGGGACATCTGCCAAGCAACCTAGGCAGTCAGAACCTAAGGAGACAGGGAGGTCCTTCTCACCTCCAAACTGCCCATCTGATTACCCCTGGGAGGTCCTCAGGACGCAGGAGGTGGCTGAGGTAGGGCTTTGCCTACCCACGTTCTCCCTCTCTTTTGCCTGCTCCCCACAGGAAACAGGAGACTGTATTGAATGGGTTGCAGGGGTTGAAGAACAATTCAGTGAATTTTTCCCACCTGTTGAGTTCTAATTCCATTCAGCTAGAGAGAGCGAGCTAGAATGCAACCCCAGGCTGTACGAGGTGTTCTTGGGCAAGAAGACTATGACCTCTTGACCTGCAGGTTCTATAAAATGGAGATGAGAAAGCCAGCGGTGCAAGACGGTTATGTGGCTTAAATGGGACAAGTTAAATTCACCTAGCACAGTGCTTGGCAGTTGCTGCCACTTGCAGTAAATCATTTAATGACCACGGATCCCTTTGTAATGTGACACTGCCACCCTATCACCCAGAGGTGGAGTCTATGTCTTTGCCCCAGGAATCTGGGTTGGCCTGGCCACGTGCTGACAGACAGGATGCAGCAGAGGAAAGGCTGTGAAGGTCCAGGGGGTCTCAAAAGACCTTGCGGCGCCTGCTGCCCCTCTCCTGCAGCACTGCCCTGAGCCGTCCATCCGTGTAAAGGGAGCTGCCAGCCTCCTGGAGGGCGAGGCCGCGCGGAGAACTGAGGCTGCCCGCAGACAGGCCACACTCACGCCAACCACCAGCCCCGCTGCCAGCCTTCCTGCCCGGCCGACCCCCCAGCTGAATGCAGACCCATGAGTGAGCAGATAACCAGCCGAGGAACTGCCCGGCCACCCACAGAACCACAGGAAAAAAGAAATCACTGCTTTAAGTCACCAGGCTTTGGGGGTGGTTGGTTACTCAGCAGTAGTTCAAAGCACCACTCAGTAAAGGGCATCACTAATTATTACTGCCCTTGCCCAGCCGGGGAGTGCCCCAGCTGTCTCTCCGACGGCAAGTCGGAGGGAAAGGCTATCCCGTCTCTTAATCAGTGTGATCATTTCTCCTGCCTTTTAACCTTTGGCCTAAGGGCCCTGAAGCCCGTCTGCAACTATGATCTGATTGGGGAATTTGGTGGCTTAAATGAGAAGACAACCAAGGCTTGTTACTGAACTCTCTAGGTGGATTTTTATTCTGTTACCTAAGAAACACTTAAAACCCTACCTGAGGTGCTTTGGGAGTGGTCTTTCTGACCTCCTTCCGTAAGACTGCCACTGCCCCAGACTGATTGCAGCTGCATGCCTCTCCAATAAACATGGTACTTTATCTGACTCAGTACCTAGTGTGGCACAATCAGGGAGCCGAAAAACCTAAACACAGTGACACGTTTCCTCAAACTGTTTCACAGGCCAGAGAGGAGATGATGCGTGAAACAGACCAGATGCGGCTTCAGGTGACCTCAAGTTTCACATTTACTACAGACCATCAGTCCTGTAAAACACCTAAGCTCGGCTCTCAGACTTGGTAATAAAGAATTGTTCTGGGGCAGCGTTCCCGAGGCAAGATTCAAGCAGACGAGGTTACGGACGCTCAGCTCCAGGTAGCTCACGAAAGCCGAACTTTCCCCAGCTTCACGCAATCGGGTCAAGATGCCCCAGCTTGTGGGTCTCTAATCCCAGTAACACACTCACCTTATGCAACCTATCAACAATTTTAGGCTTGGAGATGTTCTCAAGGCTTTTTGGAAAGGTGCTCTGATCCTTTCTAACTGATAGAGCTGATCAATGTGAACAATACCAAGTGTAGAGTTTTGCTCTTGTTTATTTTATTTTATGTTATGTTATGTTATGTTATCTTATCTTATCTTATCTTATCTTAAACAACCTCTGTTATGAATGCCATCCAAAAACACCCTCACTTCTTGCTTTGTAAGTTGCAAGCTTAGGATTCTTGGGTAATTCTTAGGATTCTTCACAGAAGTTCCACTAAAATTATATACTCTGTACTGCCTTGTAGAAAAAATTGTCCAGGAATGATATCAGATTGCTGTTTTCATTGGTCACGTATCCCTCTCAGTCCTCGTGAAGCTATTTCTGGATTAAACCCATGAACTTACACCTCACCCTAGTGACCCTTCCCTGGGCAGTGCCAAGGCGTGACAGCCCCGGCTAGCCCGGAGGCACAGGAGATGAAATGGCACCGTAAAGCAAGGGCGCTAGGTTTTACTGCTTAGCCCCAGGAATGTTGCTGGGGATGCTGGTCACTGCAAATACAGCATTTTCTTGATGAAAATCCAAAGCAGAAATTTCTCTCACCTCCTCGAATCGAGAACAGATGGGCTTCTCCAATTTGGTTTTTTGGGGGACACCTTGATGCTTGCTCTGGACTGTTTGCTTCTTCTCTTTGGCTGCTGGAAAGCTGAGGGCCAGAACCTCCAGGAAGAAGGGTACTTCAAAGCACACCTCCCAGCCTCACTCACCCCTCCATCACATCCTCCTGTGACTGATTTTTATTTCTTATCCTAAGTCTACTTCATCTTGTCATGTTATGTGCATCTTTGTATGCCTCCCCTTGTCATTTCTGGAACAAGGTGGAGCATAAATAAAAGAAAAGATGTTATAGTCATTGGGACGCCTAATCCCCCTACTCTAGAGAGTGAGCTCGTGTAAGCAAGGGCTGTGTGTTGCCCCCACTGTAAAATCCCTGTAGTGTTCAGGGCTGTGCTTTTACTGCGAAATGAGTATTTGGGTAATTAAATAGCAGAACATGTCCGTTTTGATAACTCTGTGTTACCTGAAACATAAAATAAGCAGTATACTAATGATTTTATCTTCTATCCTCAAAATAAATTCACATAAGTGTAAAAGGATGCATGTGCAAGTGTGTTTCCTGCAGCATCATTACTTATCAGAAGTAAGCTTAAGGTCTAACGACAGGGAAGCGGTTAAACGCGCTGGTACAGGCACGCCGTCACAAATTACACCAACACTGCAATGAACAAGAGCACAGGGAGGAACAGCCATCTCATACTACAAAGTGGGGGGAAAAGTAGGCTGCGAAATGATACTTTTTTTTCATAAATACATAGCTGGGTACATTTTGGCATTTGTAGAGGGAAAAAAAGGTCTGAAGGGCTGTACCCCCAAAACTGATAACTGAGTTTGGGGGTGAAACTGGGGAGGTGGGAGCTGGGGAAAGGGGAAGACGTGAACTTTCACTCTCTTGAATACTGACTGTTTGTAATGTTCTCTGTAATAAGCAAGTTTCTCTTTTGTAATTTAAAAATGAAAAACACTGAAGAAAACATTTAGAGACTTGAGGCTAGAAGCATTCTCAAATCCTCAAATGCCAAATGTCTTAAGGGTTTGTTCAGAGATACTAAACTGGGATACTCCAAACATGCTGCCTTTGCTCCAAGTGGCCAGGACTGCCCCCTCCAGCAACTTGGCCCTCCTCCCTGCAGACTTCCTCTTGCCCTGGATTTCTGCACAAAGCATGTAAGAAATTGATCTGTCCAGTAACACTCACACAGGTTTTTAAAATATGAAAAGGCAATGAATCTTTCTCAATCGGACATAGCTGCAGTCTTCAGAAGTCCTTAAAATAGCATGTAATAAATTATAAAGCATTTAATTTCATGATTGTCTCAATATTTTTACATGTATTAGAGCAAAACATGTTAAATTCAGCAAGACTAGTTTGGGGAATTATGTCCCTAAAATGAAACATTTTGTAAAAGGGGGTTTTTAATTTGTTCAAAAATTTTTTTATCAAATGAAAATTCCTTCTTCCTCCCCTTCCACGAAATAAACACGTACCAAACAAGGAGAAGTGTTCTATGCCTTCAAAATGTACTTTTTAAAGGTTTTTAAAGTCTATTTTGGAGAAAGCTAATTAACTTAACTTGACCAAGTTGATTTCTCCATGTCCCGAAAATTGCAAAGTTAAATCAAAACCAGTGTGTAAACCCATTGATGTCCAGTTATTTCTAAGGTGGCCTTGGCAGGATACGGTGGACACCAACACAGCCCAGGCTGGGGTCCAGCATGGGCTTCCAATCTGGGCTCCGTGGCGTCAGGTGGAGACAATACGTCTGCAGCTCAGAGATAACATCAGAGGAACCAGGGCTGAAAGCATTAGACAGCAGGCGGAGGAGGAGAGGTGCAGTCAAACACTGAAAATGCATCAACTAAGGTAAGAAAATCAGACAAGGCAGGAATGGGTCAAAGGAAGGCTCCAACTAGGTCAGGATGTGGATGATAACAGCAAGCAGTAACCAAGCAACCCGGCTGATCTTTGATACCCGTGTACGTTTTCCTCCAGGCTTTGTCGTATTTTGTCCACTGGTGTGGGTGTCAGGTGTTGGAGTCAGACGTTAATTACTATAAAAAGGAAATCAAAGGCCTGCAGATAGACTTTGCCCTTGATTAACTCTAGGGCATAGCTACTGGAATTAGCCCAAGGATGCTGGATGCCGCCTCACCTATTTCTCCAAGAAGCTTTTCTGGCAATCCCGAAGACTATGACTGATGGTCCCAGTTTGATTGTAGATCTTGAAATAGATGTCTGAGGAAGTCTTGATAATCTAACCCTTTCATAAAACATAATGAGAATACTTTCCCAATTCACTGTGAGGCAAGCAGCCAACTTCTTAAGGAGTTTGATCAGCAAATGGGGTTTTGAAACAACACATTCCATCCTCTTCTTCTGCACGAACTTCTCAAAGCTGGATGGGGAGACGTATGCCACCTACCCACGCACTCCTCGCGGTGGGGCCCTTTGCTCCCTAGCCAGCTGATGAAAGTGGCCTAAATCCATCAGCCAACTTATTCTGGCTCCATTTATCTTCCTATTTAACCTACAGAGAAAAATCTACTGCTTTAAAGACACTGCTTTCAAATCTCAGTTTCCTCCTTCCACACCTCCTCTTCCCTTAAAGCCTACTGTTTTGCTTTGAAGTGGACAGAACTGGTGAAGTTCTAGTTTTGCACCTGCCCATCCAGCTGCCTTTCACTAATGTGAGTCCTGCACCCATTAGACACCAAAAGGGCTTCCATGCTCCTACCTGTCCCCACCGACAGGGTCCAGGTATCTCCCGACCAATTCTCTGCTCCCCACTCTACCCCCTCCAGCATCTTCAACCCCAGTGCCCAGCCTGCTTCACGGCAGCCTGTGTTTCCCTCTATTAGACAAATGGTTTCCAAAGAGTGGACTGTGATCCATTAAGAGTTGAGTTTTTCAGAACACAGACCAGAAACAGAACGAGTAGAAATAGAAACAAAAATGGAAGCAATACACAGTAAGGGTACGTACTGTTTCATGGCAATTGTGCCAGTCATACTTACTGATGGCCTGGGTCTCAAAGTAAAAATACATTTTGTACAGTGTTGTAATCTGAAAATGTCTGAAACGAGCCTTTGTCCATCTCGTCAGCGCCTCCACCCGCCCCAGCTGCTGGGCCCGCTGTTCCGCAACTCCTTCCCCCAAGCCCCATGCAGGCTCAAGCTCTGAACAGACTGCCAGCTGTCTTCTTCATAGGCTGTTTGCACAAACCTTGGCCTTTTACAGTGACTCACAAGCTCCTCGTCATGTCGCCACAGGATTGCCTCCTCCTTGAGTAGATCAATGTTCTAAGCACAAGAAAAACTTTTGTTTGCTATCCTTTGCCCTCTTTTCAGGTCTGGGATCAGACTGCAGCACCTCCGACCGTCTTACTGTGAACAACAAACCCAGAGCAGTGCGGCTCCGTTTCTTTGTATGCTGCCTTTTATCTCCAGCGAGAAAAACCACCACCAAAGTCACTCCTGAAATACCTTAGATTCTCCTACAAAATTAACTTTCCTGATACCCTGCGTTCCTGGCGTAATACATCCAGTGCCTGACACCAGCGCCAGGTGAATATAGCTTAGCCCTCACGTTGAATTAAAATCTGTCTCCCATCCTTGAGAACAGATGGTGACGCCACCTCCATGTTGCCATCTTCCTCCTCTCACCAGGCAAATGGAAGGAGAGGAAGCACAAGGCGGCTGCAGGAGCGTGGGGGCCTCCTTCCCTCTCTCAAGGCCGAGGGCACGGGCTGTCCAGCACAAGTCCACCCCCAGCCCTGCTCTCCCTGCCCATCGCCCACGGTTCTCACCCAGACAATTCATGCATTATCTTCCTCTATTTCTGTATCTTTAGACTGTTCGGTTTACTTTTCTCAGTCAAACGGAGTATCCCACTTTTTAATTGTCCAAGAGATAGCGAAGCTAAATGAGTCTTTAATCTGTAGGATACAGGACGTTAGTTTGAGAAGAAGGGCGTGGGGAAACACTGAGGTCTGAAGGTTTCTTATGAAGTAACCTGCTCAGCGTCCTGCCTTACAAGGGAGGCCAGCTTTGAGGGAGGCACCTCCACATGGGGCCTCAGGTGGAGCACCAAGGGAGGGAGTGAACAGGTCTGAGAACTGAGGAAGAGCTGCCCTAGACCCTGAAGGGCACGAAATACTCTCAGAGGTAAAGACAGAAAGGCGGCGCACATCTAGGGCACATTCCAGAGTTCTCCTCCCGGCCCCCCCTACTCCCTCTCTGCACGCATGCCCTTTTCCCATTTGCCAGTTGGGAAATGCAGGGCTCCTTTACCGCCTCTCTGGTAGGCATCTGGTTACCGGCAGGGAAGCCTGTCTGTCCCCTCCCAAGTGGCCACTTCCTCCTCCCTGACTCCTCACTGGGAATGTCTTAAACCAGACCAGCTCTGAGTTACACTTCTGAGGGCTCCCTGCCCCGGAGGCCTGCATTTACCTTGCTAATCAAACGACTCTCCCTCCGATGGAGATTTCAGGAAACGAGCGCAGGGATAGGTCAGATCTTGTAACCACAGCTTAGGGTCAACGTAGAAGACTTGCTTCTTTGGAATTTACTATAAAGTTTCGGCCCCTCGACCACTGCCATTCCTAGGCACTTCCAAGTATACCACTTGAGTTGCAAAGAGCCATTATTCTTTCTGACGAGGTAAAGAAGGCTTCCAGTGGAAGGAAACAAAAGCTAACAGTGTATGTAAATAATCACGACTGACTGGGCAGCTGGGTTTGAGGCACCCAGCTCTAGACAGGTAGAACTCACACACGATCACACGAGAATGATTCCAACTCTGGGCAAAAGGAGGTGCAGGGGTGGAGGAAAAAACACCCTCAAAATATATTACCCTCAGGATCATCTGATGGCACTGAAGGAAGGATGGCAAGTAAACTAAAATCCATCGCTCCTCAAGCATTCTTTCAAATGTTCTAATGCGGCAGGAGTTCACTCTTCTAATTTCGCTTCACCACCAAGACAAACAAGGGGGAAATTCTCTACTTCACAGGTAGCACACCTAAAAGGGCACAGGGACGCTTTAGTTTTACCGTAACTAGCTACACGAGGATGCAGCAGCATCTCACTTAAAACACACAATTCTAGGATTCATTTTTCTCAGTTCCATTTATGACTGAGCGAAGATTTTACTAAAATGAGTTTCCTCCCTACCTCACACATCAACTCCTAACATCCAAACAGACTCTTCCATCTTGTCCCCAAACTAGAATTGGATTCATTTAAACATTATCAAAGATCACTCTTCAAGGGCAATTTTAAAATTTCATATAAAACCTTGCACCACACTCACACATCTAAGAAAATACTGGCCAGCAACAGTGACCCTAAATGAGTGCTTTCACAGAGGGCGGTTTGAAAATGCTAGCATTACAGATCCCATTTCACGGCTGGGTAGACCGAGGCACTTAGTTTAATGAACTTGCTCGGGGTTACAATGGTACAGCTGGAAATAGAAACCAATTCCTCCCTCTGACTCTGCGCCCAGTCCCTCTCCCACTAGACTCTTCAGCACTCGGTGGCTAAAAATGGGACCCACTTGAGGGCTGCAAGGCTAAATAAAAGCTTCTTGTTTCATGGGGGGGGGGGGGGACTTACCTACTTGATGCACCTGACCGTGTACTGGCCTCTAACAGGCAGGCTTGCCCTGGATGCCCGCAGCACCCACCCCTGCGAGCTGAGACCCAGGAGGCGCCGCTGGGCAGCCCCAGCAGCCCGAATGGCACAGCCCGGGAAACGCGAGTGGAACGCGGGGCGTCGGAGCGGCGCGGGGGCCGCGGGCCCGGGACACCACCTGCACCCCGAGCGGCGCCGAAGCCCGCCGGGCCGGGAGGATGCCGCGCCGGCCGTGCACACCTGCTGGAGCCCTCCGCGGAGCCCCGGGCCGCCTCCCGCGCTGCGGGCGCCCACCCAGCCCCCGGCGCCGGCGCCCTTGGCCGCGCTAGGCCGGGGGCGGGAAGCCCCGGCGCCCCAGCCCGCGGGCTGCGCACGGCGGCGCGGGAGAGCCGCGGGGCACAGCGAGCCCGCCCTCCTCCCGAAGCCTCTCCAGCGGCGTCACCTGTGCCGGGTCCCGCGGCGACTCGCGCGCGGGCGGCGGCGCGCCGGGCCGGGAGAGGGCGGCGGGTGGTTACAGGCGCCTGGTCATCCGGCCGGGCCCGAGGGCTGGCGCCGGCCGCAGCCGCCCGCGAGATGCTCGGCGGGAGCCAGGGGAGCCGCGGGCTCCGGGCCGCTGGAAGGAGCAGTCACTGAGGCTACTGCTGCCGCCGCGGCCGCCGCGCCCGCCCGGACTGCGGGCTCGGGTTACCGCAGAGCGGCTCCTTAAAGGGGCCGCGGCGCTCCGGCTCCGGCTCCCGGCGGCTCCGACCCCCGGCCAAAGTGGGCGGGGCCCCGAGGCCGGCTGCAGGGCCGACCTTCGGGTGCTGGAACTAGGGTCCCGGAAAAGGCTCAAAAGCGCGAACAGCCGAGGAGGGTTGCGGTGGGATCCTGGGAGAGCACACCTCGCCAGGGACAGCGCGTGCGGTTCCTCAGCTTTGCAAAGCAAGTAACAAAACTAGCAAGTGGGGAGAATTGTCTGAGTCCGCTTCCGCAGTGGTCAGTACCTGGGCTCGCCATGTAACCAAAATTCTTTGCAGATTATGAGTTTACATTCTGCCTTAAGTGTCCAGATTCTGCATAAATGAAGCGCATGGTTTAATCATCAAAAAGGAGGTGAAAGGGCAATTGTTGACCTTTCCTGCCACGTCCCACTTGGCCGAAGATGAGTCCCACGCTGCTTTTGCTTGGGGCTGCAGGTGCGTTCCAAACTGGGTAGCGGGCGTGTGTGGAAGAGGCAAGTTCTCTGGGAGCACCCTCCTCCGGAATCCCTGAAAAACACCCGGGAGAGTGCACCAACACCCCACCTACACCCGGAGCCCCTCAGCTGTCAAAGTGGGGAATTAGGATTTGGAATTTGGGGTGCTGGCTGAGAATTCCAAGTTGTCTAGTGCATAGAGTTTGCCATTAAACAGTAGGTATTTTGACCTGTTAAATATGGTCTCAAAAACTTCCAAGTGTTCTGGATCAACAAGATAGAATTGTTTAGAATAAAACAAAATAATTAAGACGTACACTTAGGCTGTTATGATTTGCAAAAGAATAATCACAAAGCCTTTTTAGAAAGAGGTGCGTTCTAAAGTAATTAATTTGTAAACACCACCATTAATAACGTAGGATAGTTCTTTATTTCTAAGGAATGTCTATCAGTAGAGCTAATATATTTTACCCAGTATATACATGCACACAAGCACACAGACTTTAGTTAACTAAACCTCACCGAGGCTCAGTTTCTTTATCCATAAAATGGGGATTATAATTTATAGACACCTCTGAAGTGTCTTGGCAAGTGGACCTCAGACTGACTTGGAAAAGACAAAACCCACTCCAACATACAGGGACAGAAACCAGCCCTGCAGTCCAGCAGAGAGGAAGATCTAAGCCCCCGAGTGCCTGTTCCCCTTTTCCTCCCCAAGACTCTCAGAACATGCCAGGGCTCCAATGCCCTTTGACCACACCTGCAACATCACAGTTGTTTCACAATGTGCACAGCCTATGACAACTTCGGTTTGCCCATATCTGCCCTGTGCTCTCACACAGCGTATTTCATAACTGTCCACAGGCAGGCGGGTTGTATGTGAACATCTGTGGGGTCAGCCCTGCAAGTACAGTGTACACATGTCATCTCAGGAATATGTACCACTCCCTCTTCCAGACTCTCTCCTGAGCTCACCTGCAGGGCTGATGGTTGCTCTGTTCCTTCCAGTTAAACACACCATGTTTATCTTTGATCTGCCTATCCTCAAGTAAACCCACAGAAGTACAGTGTACTCTTGTGCCACTTACATGCCTTCATCAAATCCGCAGGATTGTTTTGAGATTATAGGGAGTATGCAAGTGCACGAGGCCTGAGATATGAAAGGAATTCAGTAAATATTAGTTGAATTTTGAAACTTTTAAACTAATTAAAACTCAATGACCCTAGGAGATAGAAAAATATACCAGCTGCTTATTTTTCCTCAAAATCTTAATGCTGCTTAATTTCTTCAAAAATAGCCATTTCATTATTCACATTTAAATCCTTAATTACTGTCCTTAACTTTGTTTTACCCAGTGCTCTTTTTTCAAGGACAGTTCCCCCAACTTCTGTATTTACTAACCTGAAGTTTTTCTGCATTTTAAAATATGAGCTCTCAAAGCTGGACTGCACTTTTTATATGTTTGCTTATTGAAACAGTTCAAAGAAAGAGTTCAGAGAAATGAAATTATCCATTCACACTTAAAAAGAGGAAAAAAATATGAAAATTCTTTTAAGGCAAATTTTCCTGATACATTTCTGTTTCAAAAAATTCCTAAACTTCTAATTAGAGCTAATTATTTAGAAAACTGAGACCAAAAGCTGCTTCTTTCTGAAATAACAAGATAATTAAAACAAAAGGATTTTGGGGAAATGGACTCAATTCTCCATTCTGCTCTGTCAGTGAAGACGTAACTCAAGTGGCATCGATCAGAAAAGTTTATCTAGTCAAAAATGAATGACTCCTGGCACTACTTCCCCCCCCCCTTATTTGTAGTTTTAGCGTATCAAGAATTTTTGTAAGGTTTTTTTGAATAATTAAAAGTACTTTCATTTGTTTTTCAAAATTTTTCAAGAAGAAACTATTTCAGGGTATTAACAGTGGTTATCTCTGGGTGGGTGAGAGTCTATGTCTTTTGTGTTCCTTTTGTTTCTCTTACTTTATGAGCTTTTCTTCCTATAATATGTATGTATTGCTTTTGTTTGCATTTTTATTTTTAATGAAAGTAATACGTATAAGTGAAAATTCCAGTGGTTCTTAAAGGCTTTTAACTAAAAACCACCATGAGTCCTTTTGTCCCCTGACCAACTTCTCCCCGACTAGCCTCACCCCACGTTCCGCGTAACCCTGCTAGGTGTGCTTCATTTCCTCAGTGATAAACTTCTACCAATGTTTCTTGATTGTCCGTTGTAGACATAATTTCTTGACTTCTTGTTATGGCAGTTGAGGATTTAACTCTTTGACACACACCACTACCACTACTCCGCCCTCACCTTTCCTCCTAACACAGCCTTCAAGTCAGTAATTAGGGTTTATATCATCTTGACAATGTAAATATAGGGTGTTGCCGAATCAAATAAGGTACTGTGATAACGCTTTTCTTGAAAATCTCCTATTTTTTCTGGAGTTAAAAAAAAATGCCTTGTTGTTTCACTTTTTTTAATGTATCTAACCTGAATTTTATACAAATGCTTCAACCTATCTATCAAATGCCCATCAATAATATCTTCTAATGGCCAAACACATGATTTTTCGTTTACTCTCTTATTTTGCTAAAGCACAAACCCCAGTTGCTTACTCAGAAGGGGTGCACAGGAGATAAATTTTTGGAGGGCTTGAATGTCTGCAAATGTCTTTATTCTATTCTCATCCTTGATTGATAATTTGGGTAAACTGAAGATCATTTTCTCTCAGCATTTTTTAAAGCACTGTTCCCCTGTCTTTAACTTCCAGTGTTGCCATTGACTAATGTCTATGCCTAGTACCTTTCTAGTGCCCATTCCTCTATATCTGACCTGTTTTTCCTTCTAGAATCTTCCCATTGTCTCTGGTAATCTGAAAGTTCACACAATGTGCCTGAGAATGGTTCTTTTTTTCACTGATTGTGCTGAATATTCAGGGGTTCTTTTTACCTTATCTGCAATTTTTTCCTGTTATTTCTTTGCTAATTTTCTCCCTCCTACTTTCTCTGTTCTCTCTTTATGAACTCATGTTAGTAGGATGTTGGGACTTCAATATTATTCTCTAGATTTATTGTCCTTTTATCTATTGATCATCTCTGCAGTTTTCTTTCCTATTGTCTAAGACGAGGTTCTAAATGGGGGGAAGGGGAAGTTGATTCTCCCCACCCCCAGCTCTTTGGCAATGTACAGTGATATTTTTGATTGTCACCACAGGGAAAAGGGGCCTGCACTGCATCTAATGAGTAGAGGCCACAGAGGCTGCTAACCCTTACAATGCGCAGGACAGCCCCCCCCCCCCCCGCCACGACAAAGGATTTCCAGCCCCAAATGTCAGTCATGCCAAGATTGAGAAATCTGGACCAGGAGAATTAAATTACTTAACTTTAGCTTCCAACGTTCTGAAGTTTCTATTTCACACATATTTGTCTTTCCCATTCTCTGATTGGGCCTTCTGTTCTGGGAACTCTCCATCAAAAAATAAACTTTCTCCAGAAAAGAAACGTCATACTTCACAGAAAGGTCATGTTGGCAGAGGCACAGTCAGGGTGCAGTTCACGAGCGCAGGCAGGCTTTATGGGGTCGCGGAGGGACTCAGGGGTCCAAGAGCTTTGTAAATAACTTTAGGGCAATCCTTCTTCAGGCCTATGCCTCACCCTTGCCTTCCATGGTGCACTGCGCTTCCAAATGTTATGTCTCCTCCAGTCACTTAGGTTAGCCCTCTCCCACTCTGCCAAGTCAATTACGGTCGGCCTACCATATCTGTGGATGTGGAACCAGGGAATAGGGAGGGCAGACTGTACCTTGCTGTTTCACGTAAGGATCTTGAGTATCCATAGGTTCTGATACCCAAAGAAGGTCCTGCAACCACCCCCCCAGGATAACAAAGGATGATTGCATCTTTACTCCATCCAACTTCTGGCTTCCAAAGTTTATTGAGATCTCTCATCTGCTGTGTACTTTTCTCCCGTCTTTTTCCTTCTTGTGGTTTATATATTGTAAACCCCTTTGTACACTATCAATTTAGTGCAAATTAAAGATATGCAAATTGAAACTAACCAACCTTATTCCATAAACAGATTGTTATTTTACTTTCCCACTACTCTCTGACTTTGGAGCATTCACCTCTTACTATATTTTTAAAAAAATTTTTTACAACTTTTTTTTTTTTTAATGGAAGTATAGTCAGTTTACAATGCTGTGTCAGTTTCTGGTGCACAGCATAATTCAGTCATTCATATACACACATATACTCATTTTCATATTATTTTTCATTATAGGTTACTATAAGATACGGAGCATTTCTATTGCCTGGGTAGACTGTCCTAGGAGAACACTGCTAAGTTTATGTCAGAGGATGCTTTGCCTATGTTTTCTTCTAGGAGGTGTATAGTGTCTTGTCTAATGTTTAAGTCTGTAAGCCATTTTGAGTTTATTTTTCTGTATGGTGTGAGGGAGCATTCTAACTTCACTGATTAACATGCAGCTGCCCAGTTTTCCCACCACCATTTGCTGAAGAGACTGTCTTTACTCCATTGTATATTCTTGCCTCCTTTACCAAAGATTAATTGACAAAAAGTCTGTATGTTTATTTCTGGGCTCTCTATTCTGTTCCATCAACCCATATGTTTGTTTTTGTACCAGTCCAAGTCTTGTTCCTACATCTTCTAATCTACCTCTATTGCTGCTGTCAGTAAGAAAACAATGACTATTTTCTGAATTTAGATATAAATAAAATCATATACTCATCCAAAGTCCAGCTGGATTCTGGACAACTGCCTAATCATCGAAGCCCACCACCAACAGACGAGGCGGCATTATGGCACATCAGCGTCCAAAGCACAGTTCAGAGTCTCACAGCTGTGTGCTGGGAGTCTGATCACGCGACACACCTGGATTTTAAATTGCCTGAAGACAGAGCTTCTGTCTTCTCCGCCTCTGCACTTCCTGCTGCACCCTACAAGACGGGGGCTCTGATGTGTTCTCCCCACACACATTCTCCCCACTTTTCTCAGATGCCAAGGAGCTCAGGAGTTGGAAGTTCTCTGGCTAGGGGAGAGTCTTAACTGATAATCTACATTCTAGAGAGGAAAAGGGCAAAGGAACATGTTTCCCCTCATTTTTTATCCTGAGCAATTACCTAATGTTAATAAAAGGGCATCAAGCGATTTAAAGAACTGCTTTGCCTTCCCTTTTAGAGCTCCTGCCGAGGAGTCGCCCTCTGGTTAGCGCAGGAAGGGCTGCACCACACGGCACTGTACAAACCATCAGCATCTGGCTGTTAACACAGTCTCGTGCACACAGTATTCTACCGGTACAGAAAGGGAAAGTACGCCCTCTCATATATCAACGTAGAGGTGAAAGGAACTCAATTTCAATTCAGTTTGTCTTTTATTGGTCTTTTTTTTAAACTGAAGTACAGTCAGTTACAACGTGTCCATTTCTGGTGCACAGCACAATGTCCCAGTCATGCATATACATACATACATATATTCATTTTCATATTCTTTTTATTAAAAGTTATTATGAGATATTGAATATAGTTCCCTGTCGATTCACTTTGTCTTAATCCAAATTATTTTTTACATATATATATATATATGTATTCCTTTTCATATTCTTTTTTATTATAGGCCATTGCAAGGTATTGAATAAAGTTTCCTGTTAATCCAAATTATTAATTCTTTCAACAAAGAATGCACATTGTAAGAGCATCACAGGAAACTTTTAAAATAGCACCACTTCTGATTGCAAGCCATGTAAGACATTCTTAGGAAAAAAGTATAACCACCGGCTAGTGTGCTTGGTAGATCTACCTTTCTTTGGTTTGCAATGACCATTACAACACTAAAAAACCAGTCATTCTTTGAATTTGGAAGTCAACATAAAAATACAAAGTTAACTCACTGACAGCCCTGTTCTCCTTCATTACCCTGAACCCAGAATTCAGCACTCCTTCTAGTTTCCTTAGAAAATTATCTCCAAGAATTCCATGATTTTCCCCAACTTTACCTACGATTAAGGGGTTCCTGAGGAGTTGAATGGTCTGCCACCAGCTCTGTTCCTCACTCTTCTGTCGCTTAAACTCCTTGGAGTCTTACTACTTACCTAAACTAGTTCTTCCAAACAAATACAGCACTAATCCTAAAATTAGTCCCAGGAAAAACATTCTTCAACCTGATTCGCCTCCTTCGCCCTCATTTCTCAATTAACTCTTGCACTCTCCTAGCCCTTGACCTTTCCATCTCCCAAGTTTTGAGAACTTCTTGCACCTGATTGCATATGGGCTTTTCTGCTTTGATTCTGAACTCTCAGTTTTGCAGTCAACCTTTTGCTCAATTCACTTCCACCCACTCCAGGTAGCAAGCAGCTCCTCCAACCTGGACCTGATCTCAGCTTTGGCTTAACTCCGCCCTCCCTACTCCAGCAATCCACCAGAAACCTGCTTCCTAGACTCCTCCCTCTTACTTAGCCCTCTGTATCCAAGTAGACACCAAATTCCGTCATCTCTACTCCATACAGATCGTTCATATAGTTATGTCCTCTATCCAAGTTAGGCCCACATACCTTCCTTAACCTCTGATGTCTATCTGCCATCTTCCCTCTTTGCGCCTTTAAACACAGCACACCAAGTATAACAATTTCTTCCCCGTGCTGAGTACCGCATGTTTCACTCAGGACAGACCCTCGATATATATTCATTACAGAAAAGGCTTCAAGTCCTTGTGACCTCACATCTTTCCTCTCCTTGCCATTCATAGACTGCCTCTCTCTCCAACCTCATGCTTCTTCGAGATTCTTCTAACTTGATGTTATCTTCTTAACCTTTTACCTCCAATCAGAGCTTTCTACTACTTTATATTGCTTCCCAAGTAAATGCATGGCATCAAAATGCCCCATTCTAGCACAGGCCTGCCCTTCAGTCTTACGTTCATACCTGCCCCCTCAAAGTCTTTACTCCATTTAGCCAAATCCAATCTTAGTCGTTCCCTGCAAGATGCTCTGCATTTTCCTGCCCCCTTGCCTTTGCTCACGCTGCTTCAAAAACACATATGAACACATGATGTCTTCACATCTTTCTGTCAAAAAGCTCCCTTAGTTTTAAGGCCCAGATCAAATGCCACTTTCTGCATAAAATTTACTGTTTCTTCCTGACAGAATTTCTCTCTTCCTCTTCTCCTTCCTTGAAACTAAGTTTGTAACCTGCTTTGTACAAGTATTTTATTTCTCCTACTAAAAAAGTAATACGATGGAGTTGTTCAAAGCAGTGTTTTTCAGACCACCTGCAACAGAGTAACTGGAGTCTTGTTCAAAACTAAAACAAAACAAAACCGCTACTGAATCAGACTGTCTTGAGGTGGAACTCGAAACTCTGCAGTTTAAAAACAAGCTCCCCAGTAAAGTGCACAGAAAAGTTGGAGACCTTTGAGTTGCAGAAATGGGCCTTGAAGTCAGTCTGACAGAGAGTTACATTCCAGTTGTATCTCTGTTAAAAGATAATTTTCAGAAAAAGCTAAACTTGTGACTGATACAGATAGAAAAGGGGAAAAAAATATTTAACTTGTTCACTGAGGGAACCAGGCAGATGTTACAACCTGTTCAATAGAGAATCTGAAAAAGACACACCTATACAGAGCTGTAAAATGACTCAAAGATGATAAAGGGCTCTAATCAGACAATCCAGAAAGACGTGCAATAGTTCAAAGACAGGTGAAAGGCAAGAGTGAGTTGGCCTGGAAGGTGTCCTCTAGGCGGTGCAGAGTTCTCTACTGACACATGACATTTTTTACTATACCTCTTACTAGCTGTGCGATTTAGAGTGTGTTACTTAACTTCTCTGATCCTCAGTTACTTTATCTGTAAAATGTAAGACAACATCATAAATTTTTAAAAGTTATAAAGGGGATGATAATTACCTAACAGAGCTATTGTGAGAATGAAAAGAGCTAATGAATTCCAAGAGCTTAGGATGGTGTTGAGGGCGTGATACTCAATCAACATTACCCAGCGGCAGGAGTGGTGGTGATGGTATTACCAACTGTGCCTCTGAGACTTGCTCTTGTTTACTAATGAATGTAGTCATTCAATCAGTCAACCAGTATCTATTCATGCTATGTTTAGGTGGATTATGAAATAGCCTCTGTCCTCAGGCAGTCCAGATTAGCAGAGGAGATGAGAACTTAAATAATTACATGGTATCTAGTAAGTCAAAGCGGACTATGTGAGCACAGTTAACAGAATGGCCAACCGCGTGTGGAATGTACGGAATGCTTCCAGAAAAGCATTATACAGGGGGATTTGAGCTGCACTTGAAGGGTTAGCAGAGAGTCACTAAGGAAGCCCAGTGTGCTAACAGTTACCGCGCTAGATCATTATTTATGTCAATCTTTCTTGATTTGCACAAGAGCTGTGTAGTAATAGCTCACCCTAACTGAGTACTTACTATGTGTCAGGCGCTGTTTTAAATACCCTTCATTACCCTATTTTATGAAGAAAAAAACTTGAGGCTTAGAGAAATCAAGCAACTTTCCCAAGATGATACAGTCAGTGAGTGGCAAAGCCCCAATTCATCCCAGACAGCCTCTTTCCAAAATGTGGAAAGTATCATCTCAGTTTACTAATGGGGGATCAAAGCCCAAGGAGATTATGAGATCTTCCAGGGAAGACTGATTAGGGTTGAGTTTATCAAACATCTCCTGTGTCCAGTACTGTATTAAGTGGTGCGTCCATAAAAATACTGTGAGACACAATCTCCTTTCACAAGGAGTCAAGCGTGTACAATACAGTTCTTCTGGCTGATTTCCTTTGTTCTAGATCCCGGGCCTCCTCTTTTATTTGCAACCTCACACTCACCCCTTTAAGTCTGACATTTATACTACTCTTTGGAAGTGATCTTGGTTTCCCTATGACATTGCCCTCCTCCCCTAACTTTGGACTGCGATCTTTCTTGGATAAGTCAGATTACACCTCATCTAATCCAGAACTATCCCCTGGACCCTACCCTGGTTTCATGACACCTGGATACTGCAGTGACAGTAAACTGATTCTCTCAGCAGCTGATACAAGAATTCTTCTCAGAGGAATACACCTCAATGAATCTTTATGGACAGATATGGAGCACTTGAGAACTTGGGTTAGCAAGGGACAGGATGATAAAAGAAAGACTGTTCTACAAAAGAAATTCACTTGGGGTATGGAAAAAGTGGGGGAGAAAATAGAAGACAGAGAGAAAGAAAAGAGACAGAAGGCAGAGTAGCTTCAAAAAATACCTAACTTTATAACACATGGAAGATACTTGTCGTGGACGGTATTCTAAGTTATCTGCATTCTTCAACCCCCCTCACGTCCCCCAAATCCTCAGTAAGTCTCCCACTAACCCTAGCCCACCACAGCTCCCCAGAGCACACACACGTTGTGAGCAGGGGTGGCGGCGGAGTAAGCGGAGAAATCACGGCACCAGTGCCAAGTTCCGCTGCTGCATCAAAAAGGCGCAGGCGGGAGGCAACACACCCGGAACAGGGAGACAGCCCAGCAACGGAACCCACCGCAGGAGCAGGGCCCAAGGTAATGCTGCAATTGCGGGTATCTGGAAAATTGACAGAACACTTCGGGAGACAATGAACTTTGTTTAAGAGTTGTGTGATAGGGGCCTGAACCAATCTTATTTAGTTAAAGTACAAAACAGATGATCTCAACTGATATCTAGGTCATGATTTCTTCAGACTTACTGACAATGGCTGCCTTTCCAAGATTCCTGTCTTCCCCAAAGCTGCGGAAGGAAAGAAAAGTTGAGGAAGGAGAAGAGGAGAACAGAATCAACCTAAAAATGGAGGGAGCCCTTAAAGGCTAATTGGTGGAATGAGCTGAGAACTGTTTGAGCTGTTCCCTCTAATCCAGTATCCGCTCCTAGAATATGTTCTGCATTGCTGTTGTAGTTTGCAGAGCGGTTTAAGAAGTATGCAATACATACTCCAGGCTTTCTGATGCAGCAACCAAAGTCTTTTTTTTTTTTGGCCGAGGGCGGGGAGGGAGAGGTAATTAGGTTTGTTTGTTTAAACAGAGGTAATGGGGATTGAACCCAGGACCCTGTGCATGCGAAGCACACACTCTACCACTGAGCTACACCCTCCCTACAAGCAACCAATGGTCTAGGATGGTTTCACTTCTGCCTTGATCTCCAAACTGAATCTGTTCACCTTCTCTTTGGCTCCTGTTCTCTTCTCTCATGTCCTGCTCACAGTCTTGCACACAGTTACTCTGTATTTGGTAATTCTCCTCTCAAAGTGCTCCTGGCTTGCCTTCCTGATCAATACTCTCACTTCATGTATCACGTGGTGGGCATATTCCATACGCCAGGCTCACGGGCTCCGTGAGCTGTAAGAGATTCCCTCTCCTTGTCCGCACTTTACAGTTGATGGAATCAAGACCTAAAGAGGCTCAGTATAACTCGCCAAAGAGACAACAAACAGCAGGGCTGAGATGTGAGGGAAGAAAGTCTGATGCCAGAAATCAAGGTTCTAACTTCATACTACTCTATAGTTTCTCTCGGACCGTGTCTGTTTTCCTTACCTCTCTGAATCCTGTTCCTGTACCACCCTAGACGTCTTCTAAGTTCTCCTGCAAGTTTCACCCTGAATCTCAGGCACAGTGTGCTGACTCCAAGGTGATCATAATAACTAACATTCACTGAGCAGTCACTGTGCTAAGTGCTGTTCGTGTTACTCATTTAACCTTCACAGGCCCTAATAAAAAAGATAGGGTTATCTCTGTTTTACAGATAAGGAAATTGAGGCACGAAGAGGTAAAATAACGTGTCTAACGTCACACAATTAGTAATGGGAAGACCTAGAATTTAAACCTAGGTAGCCTGACTCCATAACCCATACTTCTGGGTAAGAGAACACACAGGGAAGTAGACAGCAAAAAGGATCCCTTGAGCCTCATAGGATGAGGGTAAACCATGGTGAGTTTGATTGACTCAGGCTGTCACCATCCAGGAGAGGAGACTCTAAGGACGCCTTAGTTGTTCATTGCTGCCTAAACAAACTGTCACCAAAGTTCATGGCTTAAAACAACAATCATTTATTAGCTAACAGGTCTGTGGGCCAACAGTGTGGACTGGGACTTGGCTGGGGAGTCCCTCTGCTGCTTCTGCCTGGGCTCACTCATGTGGTGACGGTCGGCCTCGGCAGCTTGGCAAGGGCCTGCAGACCCAAAATGATTTCTCTAGCGGTCAAGGCCAGCAGCGTGGGCACGCGGCTTGTGCTCGGTTCACTGCTCTGCCGTTGCTGTTTGAGCTTCTTAATAATTGTAAAATAAGGGGCCCTATTGGGCCTTGCAAATTACATTGCCTGCCGTGTTGGTGGCTGGTGCTGGATGTCACCTGGGCATCCTTCTCAAAGTAGCCTCCCGTCCTCAAAGAGGCTAGCCCAGGTTTCTTCCCATGATGGCAGAAGCTTTCCAAGAGAGTGGGAGCAGAGCGTGCAAGGCCTCTTGAGGTCTAGGCTCGTACTTCCCACGTCACTACTTCTGCTGCGTGTGACTGATCAAAGCAAGCCACGGGGCCAGCCCAGACACAGGGAGCTGGAGGGCTGGGGTCCACCCCTCGGATGGAAGAACAGAGAAGTCACAATGCAACGGACACGCCTGGGACCACTTATCGCAGTCTCTCACAGAGGGGGTGCGTGTTTAAGGAGAAATGAAATAATGTCAGTCTCGGACACGGTGCGATTAAGCTTTCTGCTGTGTTAAATCCACGCCACGGCGCCCAGTATTTGGATAACACAGGCCTAGAATATAAAAGAGAAGCCCGACTGGACAAATTTGAAAGCTGTCAACATGCAGGTGATAGGTTTGTAAATAAACGAATCAGAACCCTCAGGGAGACTGCAGTAATTAGGTGAAGGAAAACTAAGGGCTCAGTCAGTCCCTCAGACCACCCCAATATCTGAGTGTACTCTTTTTCCCATACGTCTCAGCCTCCCTCCCTACGGAGGCCATCCTGGGCCCATCCATCTCCGTAGCCAGCTCAAGGTCTGCCGTCTGCGAAAAGTACAGCCTTCTCTGTCATGTCCAGATACGGACGGCTACATATAGTCCAACAACGTATAAACTAAAAAACAGTTACTCGATCCTCACTTTGCGCCCAACATTCAGTGGTGGATCAGGAATGGAACAACCGCAATAAAAACTTCCATTTGAAAAAGGAAAGAACAGGAAACACACAGCGACCAGTAGTCCTTAATAGCTTTCCTTCCAGACAGAACTTTCTGCCCTGGCCACGGAGGAAGTTCTCTGATGAACCCATCTGGGTGCCTTTGGTGATGCCCGCAGTGCCCCTGGGTTCACCCTCTGGGAGGTTCTTCCTGGTCCATTATTCACCAGGTTCAAAATTGAAGAGGATGTTGGAGACTAAGCTTTCCTGGAGACTGCTTGAGGAAAGACACAAACAATGAATGGCTTTTGCAGGTCAGGTTTCTGGTTTTTTTAGCAATACAATTTCCTCAAAAACTTCATAGGCTTCTGAGCTATTCATCTCTAGTCTACGTGCCAGAAATGATACCAAAGTTCTTTTTCGGGCCTAACTCTTAAACTTGCTTATTCCACACTTTCCATGTTCTACCCATTCCTCTTTTCATTGTTTTAATTGTGGCTACTTCGAGGTGATCTTAAAATAGAAGTGAGGGCAGCACCCTTCATCTGATCTTTGCTGGAAGGCTGGATTTCTTTCTTTGGCTGAGGAATCTTAATGGGAGGGCTTTAAGAAAGCCTCTGAAAAACAGTCTTTTATTCTCCTGTGAGGGCTGCAGAAATAGTTGAATCTTCCAATCCTGTGAGTTCCCAATGTTCTATACACTCTATTTCCTTCCATCTCTGCTTGCAAACCCCTTATTTCTTATGTGAGCTCATTTCTTTCTTGAAAAATTTTGCTAAATTCAGCAAGAAGCAACTATTACAAACTTATATTCTGGTTCTCTCCAAGTGCTTCCCCTCAAATTCAGCCATGGAAGGAACATGGTTAGCTGTCCAAGTTGAGCAGGAAAATTTTTCAAAATATTCTGCAATAGTATTACAAGGATCACCAGTTTTCCAGCCTGCAAGATCTGCTTCCTCACAGCCAATTGTCTGTCTGGTTAGGTAACGCTGTGTGTTTGAAGATCCGGTTAGAAGTCCCCAATTTCCAGGTATCAAGTTTCGTATTAGAGTAACTGCTAAGTTGCCGCAATAAAGAGACTCCAGGCATCAGTGACGTAAAGAAAGCGGAAGCTTCTTTCCTCCTCACATAACAGCCGGGCCTAGACCGACAAGGCGCTCTGTTCGGTGAAGTCATTCAGGACCCAGACTCCTTCTACCTCGTTCCACCCTCTCCTGCTAAGTCTTCCTCCCTTCCATGGTGACAGCTGGCCACAGACATGTCCACGGGGGGGACAGAAAGCAGTCCAAGGCAAGCCTTCTTCTTTAAAAAGGGAAGGCTGCACTCAGTCACTTCCAGCTCTAGTCCACTGGCAAGGACTTACCCACAGAATCATACTCAGCTGCACGTGGATAAGAATGTAATCTCCAGCTAAGTGGCCATGTGGCCAGAAAGAAGAGAATGAACTTTATGGTGACAGCCATTTACCTGCCTCAAAAAGTAAGCAGCAAAGATACCCAAGGGTAAACACAAAGACCAAAGGGGGCTGGGGATAAACAAGGATTCTGATTCTTAGTGAGAAAGAGAATGACAGTGTGAAAAAAGGAAGAGGCAAAATCAAGCTGGTGGGTACCCAAGCTTCCATTTTATTATTTCCGGTACTTTTCTGAATATATATTTTTAAATAGAGGGGTTTTATAAAATTTTTAAGGGAAGTAGATAGAGAAAAAAAAAAAAACCCAGGAAGGATATGAAGGTAGAAAAATAGCGAGATGAGGAAAATCGGAAGAAGAAAATGGGAGTAATCAAAGTCAACGGGAGAAAAAAACTTCAGTTGCCCAACAGAAGACAAGAAAACTTTAAAAAGGGTTTTCCTTTGGACTTGAAAATCTAGAGGTTACTAGTGAATAATTATGGCAGAAGCTAGATTTCCGTGAATTAAGGAATGAAAATGAACAAAGAAAAATGAGACAGCAAGCATGGACCAGTCTTTAAGAACACTGACTTTTTAGGAAAGAAGAGCTAAGATGGTAACCTTGTTGTGTTAGCCTCAGGTACATGCGAAAGTGGTGTAGGTATACATATATATATATATATATATATATATGTATATACGTAGCTCCAGATTCTTCTCCTTTATAGGTCATGACAAGATACTGAATGCAGTCCCATGTGCTACACAGTAGGCCTTGTTGTTTATCTATTTTATATATAGTACTATGTATCTGTTAATTCCAAACTCTTAATTTATTCCTCCTGCTCCCCTTCCCCCCTTGGTAACTGTAAGTTTGTTTTCTATGTCTGTGAGTCTGTTTCTGTTTTGTAAGTAAGATCTTTTATACTATTTTTACATTCTACATATAAGTGAGATCATATGCTATTTGCCTTTCTCTGTCTGACTTACTTCACTGAGTGTGATCGTCTCCAGGTCCATATAATGTGCATCTTGCACTGCACTAATTCAGCCAAGCTCTCACCCAGAAACTCACCGGGTCAGTACACTACAGAGGTCTCGGTGTGCACAGGACAGGGTCGTTCCAGGGCAAGGCCTGTGTCAGTCAATACCGGGCTTCAGCGGTGTTGGGAGGGCCACGCTTCCCCCACACGCGGAGAGGAGCCTCCATATGCCTGGAGTCCACCAAAGGGAGGCTGCCTGGCTGCATGTTCAGGATGACTGCCTCTCAACATCTGAAAAATAACTTTGTTCTGTGCACACCAGAAGGCTTCAGTTCCATGAAATAGCCCAACTGCATAAAAATAGACTGAGAGTGGAAAAACACTCTGGCAAAGGGATGAAAGGTGTGGTTCAAGACTGGAGCACCATTTTAATGTGGCTGGGCTGTGCCCGACTGGCAGTTTATGGGATTTACGCTGGGTCAGACTGATTGAGGGAGAGTTTTATTGTTTATGTTTTTATTTTTTAATGGGGAAGACTTGCACTTTATACGCTAAGGATGAAGACACAATGAGAGCCAGTGGTTACAGATTCAGGAGAGAGGGCGTAACTGATGGAGGAAACTGACCATAAAAGGTTTTGTTCAGTTTATAGCATCTTTTCAAAGAGGGAAATTTAGAGCTTCTTTTAAATTTCTAAGTTAGACACAGTTATTCCAGAGTTCCCTAGGTAAACATCAATAAAGCATTACAAAGTGTTAAGACTTTCTCAGGTTCATTTAAGTTTCTTTTAACTTACTCCCAAACAAATATAACCAGCAAAGATCCCACTGGAGTACTGGTGTGCAGAAGGGAATCTTAAGTTTGAGAAATAGTTAAGTCATCTGAGAGTTCTACCCCCCAAAATTTTGTCAGTAAATTACCAAGCTTGTTTGTAACAAATTGAGAAGGGATTGACAATGAGAAGGGCACCTAATATTGCTGCAAGATGAACAGGATATTAAATAAACCATGAGATGCTGAGAGGGAATCAGGTTAAAGGGTACAGCAGGAGCTACCCATCTGCTGCTGAGAAGTATGTTCCCCGATTACTTACACAGAACTTCAGAGAGAAAATAACACTAACCTTTAGGGGGCGCTCTGTGAACCACATTCTTCTTATCACCTTCTTAGTGTAACATGTCTTCTGCATTAATTACCTTCCCTAAGTGACATCACTGTATTCCTGAAGCCACTAGATGACCACAGCACATCCACAGGAAGTCAAGTCAAAGCACCAGCAGTGCTGACTTAGCGTGGTACAGCCTCAATTTCCTCACCTACAAAATGGGATAATAATAGTACTTAAGTTCACAGGACAGGGGTGAGAAGCATTTGAAATAGTACACTAAATGCCGGCTGACTGGGAGACTACATTGTGATCCTGGGTAAGAATTTCTTTCTCTTCATATAGAGTTAAGCAATAATGTAGTCAGACAAGGGTCATGACATAATTTCTATCAAGGACGAAAAAAAAAAAGTTATGGAGCAGAAAAGGATTTCAGAAAGACACAGGAAAAAGGGCAGATGTACGATGGGGAAGAAAAGATGGACTCGACGGAGGTGCTGAGCGGAGGCTTTGGGGGTGGGGGGGTTGGGATGAGGAGAAAATTAATTCGACAGATTTCAAAGATAAGCAGTGTTACGTGCAGAAACATAGCGCCGCCCAAACTGGGTCTGCCTGGCTCCTGAATTAGAGTTTCAGTCTTACTTGCCACCCTCATTAGGACTGAAGATGGCTGAACTCCGGTGGGAAGGGCTCACTGCCAGGCTTCCCAGTGGCCCGCACTTCAGAGTAGCCCATCACAGGGTGGGGAGATGTCTTTTATCTACGCAGTTCACAGAGCCAGGACCACTGCTAAGTCACCGTTGTGCGTGAAATGTCCCCGCCTTACCACCGTATCCCCCACGGTCGAGCCCAGCGTGCAGCCCATAAGAGGTACCAGGAGAAATGAACTGAAATCAGCTGAGAGCCTACCGTCATCCCTATTTACTTCAAACCCCAGAAGCCTCTCAGATGACCCATTATCATCCTGATTCTTGTCTGTGTAGTTACTTGTAAATCCCCTGATCTGTCCCAATTCCCATTCCTTATCACCCTTCAAACCCTTCCCTGCACCTTTGGAAACTCCTGATCTGTAAGCTGCCAACTTCCCCTATATCTCCACTCCTCTATCTTCACTTTCCACTACGTCCAGGGGAAATTCCATGGACCTCACTCCCTGAAAAGAATCTTCTCTCTCTAATGTAGTCACCTGTCAAAAATCTAACTCTGGTTAAACTATCTGCCTTTTCCAGTGGGGGAAAAAGGCGTAAAATTATGCTGGCTGGTTTCTCTCTCTTTGTTATCACAAGCTTCAAATGGGCACCCCAATGTGCCCAGGAACCCCAGGCTGACCCTGGTGAGCGTGCCAATTACTCTTCGAGATGATGTCATACTTTCTAACTCCTTGAGCTTCTCATACTCTTCTGTACCTTCAGGCTCCACTCCCTTATGTATTCACCACCAAGCCTCCCAGGACCCACATCTGTATCCCTGCCCTCCATCCTGTCACCAATGAGTAAGGGTCCCTCCTACCAAAGCCCAGCCACTCCCCTTGTGCTCTAGGTTCCAACTCTTTTCATTTTCAAAAGAATTTTTTCCTGTTCTCATTTCCTTTCTCTCCTGCATCAATTTTCCTCTATTGGATCATTTTTAACATCCAACGAATGTCAGTTAACTCCTACCTTAAAAAAAATGTTTCCTTGATTACAAACTCTCCTCCAAAAAAAAAAAAAACTAACCTAAATGAAGCTATTTATGGAAAGTTTTTTAAAAGTTGAAACAAAAAAATTATCCTCCACTTCCCATCTAATTTATCCATTCTCCTTCAAAGAAAAACTTGAAATGATTGTCTACAGAAACTGCTTTACTTTCTCTCCCATTCTCTCCTCTGCCCATTTCCATCTGCCTTCTACAACCACTATTCCATAGAAATGCTGCTCATATTTAGATTCTCAGTGACCAACTTGTTCCCAAGTTACCTGATCCCTCCTATCAGAGCATGTGACGTAGCTGACTGCACTCCCACTCCTGAATCAACTTCCACTCTTGGTTTTGTGGACACCATTATTTCCTGATTTTCCTCCTATCTCCCTGGATTTTCCTTCTTAATCTTCTTTGCTGGCCCCATCTCCTTGACCAGACCTCTAAATGTTAATGACCCCAGACTCTTCTCTATCCTGAGCTGTCCAATACAGCAGCCACGAGCTGATGTTTCAATTTAAATTTGAAATCATTTAAATTAAATAAAATTAAAATTCAGTTCCTCAGTTGCATTAGCCACATTTCAGGTGTTCAGCAGATACGTACGTATAGTGGGTAACATGGACATAAACTATTTCCATCACTGCAGAAAGTTCTGCTGGACAGGACTGACCTAAACCTCCTCCCTGGGTGATCTCACCCAGGCCCACGGCTTTAAATACCATCTATATGCTGAATTCTAAATGTACACTTCTAGCTCTGACCCCAGCTTCAGAATTGTACATGAAACTGCCTATCTGACATAACCACGTGCATGTTTAACAGGCTATTCAGACTAACACCCAAAACAGGACACTTCATTTTCATCCTCTCCTCTTTCTCTACTCACAAAAGCTTGCTTCTCTTTCTGTCTGTCTATTCTTGGCAGATGACACCATCCAACCAGTTTTGAAGCCAAAAATCTAGGAGCCATCTAGATTCCAAATATCTAATCCATCAACAAGTCTTAGCAACTCTATCCACAAATATATCTCAAATTGACCCTCTTCCGCCTCCCACTGTCATCCTCCTAGTCCAAGGTTCTTGTCTGGACAACTGTCCTATTCACACGAGAGCTCCTCTACCTAAGTCTAGCACACAGTGGTGATCATTAAATATGTTGAATAAATCAGCAAGAAAAATCCTATTCAATAGTGCAAAATAATCTGTAAAAGTGCAAATTTTGCAAATTAAGTGCAAATCTTAATCTGTAAAATATTCATGAATAACAGATATTTGCCATAGAAACTTTAGGATACAGGTTTAAGAAGATCATAAAAATCACTTCCCAGGCAGACTTTACTTATGATTGATGATAGCTCAATATTATTATTCAGCTTATCAATTATTAATACATTTTCATGCTTTTCAGAGCACTAAAAATTATCTCTGTACATCTCTTATCTGCATTGTCAGTGGAACTTACCTCCCTAGGAGAAACCTGAGTTGTTGCTTTTTTCCGCTCAGCCCTGCCTTTCCTGACCAATCCAGTACAGCTTCTTGACTTCTCGATCATCTATATTCCGTGCCTGTCACAGCCCGGGACGGTCCAGCTCACCCAGCATTTACTTTGATCAGGAGCTCCCAACTTTGTTCCCATCCCTGCCTGCCACCTAGCTCCTCCCTGCAGTTCTCAGCTTCCTCATCGGGAACACGGCACAGTTGGACTCTAGCCTTAATTCACAATAACTCAACCAATAACTCCAAACAATGCCTGCTACTCCACCCTCTTTTATTCTCTGCATTTACAGGCAGCCACTAAAATGCCTGATCATCCGCATTCATTCCTGCTGCATACCAAGTGTGGGCAAACTGATTTTTCAGACAGATACAGGTAATTACAGCAGGGAGGGGATAGGTACTTGGGGATGCAGGGGTATCTTCTGGGGCTTCGAGCCTAAACATTATTAATATGCTGAACACCTGCACGGCCTCTGTACGTTTACAATGCCACCTCAGACACATTATCCTTGCAGCAATCCAAACGCTCTGATTTGTCCACCCAGCAATCATCTCTCCTTCACCCTCCTCCAGCTTCCTCCTCTCCAAGAGAATGCCCATTTTGTTCAGTACCCGCCCTCCACCAAAGAGCCAGAAACAGCAGGTGAGTTGTGTGTCATCTTCCATCCTACCCCAGCCACCTTTGAAGTATCATTCTTTTTATGAATGGGCCAGTGATATAAATATGGTCAGAAGGAGCGAAAATCTGCTGTGAGAGGTTTGGAAAAGGATTCCTCACCCTTAAAAAAAAAGACCCAATGACTAGATGACCTCCTGAAATCTGCAGACTGCCCTGTCTGAATGTACTTTCTGAGACCACTCATGTCCTCTTTTAAGTAAGAGGGGAGAGTCTTAGGTTGGAGCCATTGCTAGGAATGACAGAGTAGGCAGATGAAAGAAAACCACATCCTTTGTAACATTCTTAAGCTGTTTTTCATACGGTGCCAGAGGCCCTACCTCTGGACTTCCAACTATGTATTTGAACGCCCAGGGGATTCTGATTCCATCAAAATTTGAGAGGCACTGACTTTGAAATCCACAACTATAAACTTTCTCCACAACTTATTGGCTAAGTAATCTTAGGCAAATCATTTACTTTTATAGAATCCTTTTCTTTATCTGTAAAGAGGGGAGTAATATTCACCTTGGGGCCTTATTGTGAGGATGTAGGGTGAGGAGGATTTGATGGAAGACTGAATGTAGGAAGTGCTGTGAGGTCCCTTAGCCAGAAAATGACTAAATGTTTCCCAAGCTAGCCTGCTGATAGAAATGGACTCATTGCTCAGATGGGCAGATCCCAGGCCTCTCCCGTGGAGATTCTGATTCACTATCTCCCAGGAGGATCCTGAGAGGCTGCATTTTAAAAAATACCTTCTAGGCTCTAAGTGAGTGTGATAATCAAGCAAGTTAGAATTCGGCAAAGGAACACACACTGCAATACTCCTGTGCAGCGGGAGTCAGGATTTCGAGTTTCTAAATGCAGACCTGCCACTATGTCACGTGGGCAAGCTGTTTCACCACGCCGGACCGGTTTACTCATCTGTATACTCATCCCATCTAACCTACAGATCGATAGAGACCTGAGGGCAAGTTACACTTGGGGTGGAAGGGCTTCTCTAATCTGTCTTTTTACATTGCTGCAATGTGGATTAAGTAGACATAAAAATAAGCCAAAATTGGTATTGGGGGACGCGTTGGCTTTGCGGTAAAATCAACTGAATATAAACTGCAGGACGATGCCTTCTCTGTCCTGCCACTCCGAGCCCCTGGGCTTCCATTCCTCTCAGGATCATGGCAATAGCTTGAAGTGATCACTCTCAGCTACTCTGGTCACACTGAGATCTGCGAAAATGCCCAGAAAAGTTAAAAACATGAGTGTTGGGAAAGAGGAGATTTGGAAGAGGGCCCTAAATTCAGTTTTCTGAACCACTGTACCTCTTACCGGCAAACACTTTCAGTAACATCTGTATGTGCCACAGAAACGCTTCCCCTGGAATTTAAAAAAAAAAAAAAAAAAAAGCGATGTATGCCATTGCTCCCAGGTGTAATTCACATCGTTGGTGGAGCTGGAACACTCTTGGGCGCTCCGGGACTTTACGGCCCACAGGTGGCCTGAGCTCGTCACGGTCAGAAATCAAACTTCTCCAGCGCTTTCAGTCCCCGAATTTCATCTTACGCTGGGGCTGCAGGCGTGCCGGAGTCCGCAGGAGTCGGAGCCCAGCTTCCGCCTCTGGCCCAGAACTCCTCCCAGCGCAAGCAAGCCCCGCCCACCAAGAGGCGCACACTTCAGGTTTGGGTCTCCGCAGCACCCGTAGTTTTGAACTTTGACCGCTCCTCCGGCAGCCGGCGCCTGGGGATAGCACGCATGCGTCCTTTGCTTAAATGGATGGCGCCCTTATCCTCGCCGCGGCGGGAGGTGCCGTGGCCGTGCTGCTGTTAGTGCGGCTGTGGGTAGTGCTGCGCCCCCGCGCCCCTGTGCCCCGGCGGTCTCTCAGCCTCCTGGTGGTGGCTGGGTCCGGTGAGTATCAGGGCGGTGACTGGCGGGCTCGGGTCGGACACTACGAACCCCAGAGCGCGCCGCGGCGCTCTGCGCCGGGCCCCTTGCGTTCTGTGGCGCGTTGCGTGCTAGGAGTTGTAGTTTCTCTGCGTGAACGGAGCTGGTTCGCCCCGCCTGGGCGAAATGCTGGTCTGTTGATGCGGCCCACACCGCGTCTGTAATAACAAATGAGTAACTTGCATTTGTCTGTAATTAAGCTTCTCTGTAGCGTATATTCTTAAGTTGTTAGCGTACACAGAGGACGCAAAAGCCTGTTGATGCTAACATGCAATTCCCCTGAATAAAAATTGCTGTTTTCCATTATTCACCGAGGCATTTTGGAATTAGTTTAGGCGTCACGAATGCTACCTGATAAATGAGACAGAGTGAATTGTCACATTTATAACTATACATATACAAAATCCACGAGGATAGTCAACAGTCAACTGCTAATAGGAGAATAATACACACTTCAGGATGTTGTGTCAGAGTATGAACAACAAGCTGTCCTATCAGGTAATACAGTTAAAACGGAGTCCACCTGCTCCCGAGGCGCTTACAACGCCAAATGGACATATATATATGTATGTATCTCTGTGTACGTTTAAAAATGCCAGGAGATTGCATCCAGATAGAATAATACTTATAGTATGAGCAGATGTTCTAAACGTATGTTCAAGTATAATTCATTACTTTGTTCACTTAATGTATTTTGAGTGTAGGAGAGGCCACTTAGCTAATTCCTGGAAATAACAAAACTGACTACTACTCCTTGCCGTGAAGTGCTATGTCCCAAGCATGTGAAAGGTGCACAGTGAATGAAATGGAGAATATGGAAGAACTAACAGAAAACAAAAAACAGAATGGGTACTTGCCATGATGAGATAAGTGCGATCACCTGGGAAGTAAAAACTGCTATGGAAGTCTTTAGACTGGGCCCCATGTTATCTTAACTTGAGACAGGAAGCTTCCTTGAAGAAGTGATGTCTAAACTGAGACTTGAAAGATAACTAAGAATTAGCCAGACATTGGGGAGCTGGGGCTTTGAGGGCCAGGAGGGTGTGAGAAGGTGATAGCACTCAGAATGGCCAGAGGTGAGAGGGCACTGTTGCACCGAGTTGGATGTCGGGAAGTAAGCCCAATGCCGATCCTAAAGGCTGTTTTAATCCCTGCTCTGTAGAGCTATGGGCACTACCCACTGCTTCCTTCCATGTAGAAATTAGGACCACATGCCTCTAAACTGACATAGCGCTGAAGTAGAATCACATCTCTGCAACCTGCCAATTTGGTGATCTTGGGCAAATTTGCCTTCTTTTTCCACCTTGAAAAATGTGGATTGGGAAAAGATGAGGAGAGACTAGATGTGGTAGCATTTAAAGTGTTTGGCAAAGTGCTTGGCGTATAGTAAAGCATTTAATAAGTGGTGACTATTGATAGTCCTGGCAGCAAAGGGATGTATTAAAGTATTTTTAAATGGGGAGTGACCCAGCTGAATCTGAGCTTCCATGAAGATCATTCAGTCTGCATTGTCGAGAGAGCGTCTCGACAAAGACTGAGGTCGGGATACAGGATAGGAGCCTTTGGAATAGTTCCAATGACAGATGGTGACAGCCTGACTGGGGTTGATGGGTGGGGATGGAGAAAAGTATATGCATTTAAGTGAAGTTTAGGAGATAAAAATCACTAGACTTGTGGACTGAAAGTGGAGGGTGAGGGAGAGGTGGGCTCAGGAATGATGTCTAGGTTTCTGGCCTGAATAAATGGATGGATAGGTGGGTGTTAGAGCCATTCACTTGACGTTAGTAGATTTGGTGGACTGAGAACCAAAGCTAAGGTTGAGAATACGTCTGGCCATTGGTGCCCTCTGTCATTCAAACCATTTGGGATGTGTAGAGATCAAGGACCTCAATCATCCAAATCGAAGAAAGACTTGTAGTCAGGCAGATAATTTAAGAGTTCATGCCCCAAATTTGGGAGGATGGGGAAGGTATTTTCAGTGTTTACCTTGAATACCAAAAAATATTTAATCTTACCATAAAATATTAATCGATGGCTTATATTCAAAGAACATCAATCAAAATTACTACTTTTCTTTGAATCACTGTGTGATCTCCTTAGGCAATTTTAGATTTACTGTTGAACTGTCATCCATTCGTTCATTCAGTGAGAGTGCCTACTGTTTTCTAGGCACTGGGTGTACAGCAGTAACAAAATGAACAAAAATCCCTGCCATCATGGTGTTCACCTTCTAGTGGGGCAAGGGTAGGGGGAGACAGAAACAAAACAAACAGACTGCATAGTAAGTTACATGGTGACAGACACTATGAAGTAGAGAAAGGAAGCTGAGTTTTAGGCATTATTGTCAGGGAAAGCCTCCTGGGGAGATGCCAGATACCCAACAGCAAGGAGGCTGGAGTGGCTGGAATAGACTGAGTAAGGGGGAGGAAGCAGACAGGGTCCAAGAGGTAACAATAAGGGGTCTGCTTCCAAAAAGCCATTTATTCTATATGAGAAAGGGGACCATTTGGAGGGTTTTGAGCTGAAGTAAGTAATTTGATCCACCCCTTTTAATAGGATCACTCTAGAGGCTGTGTTGAGAGTAGAACTGAAGTGGACACTTGCATAGACAAGTACAGCACGGGGAACAGACCAGTGAGAGTGACTTGGCTTGGAACAGAGCGCCAGCGAAGGAGGTGGTGAGAAGTGACTGGATTCTGGATTTCTTTTAAGACAGAACTGAGATTTCATTCCCAAAGGATAAATCTTAAGAGTGAAATGGAAGACTAAGCCCATCATTTTAATTATTTTATTCAGCAGCAAGGTTAAATTTTCAAAGAATCTATCCAGTGAGGGTTTCTTTAAAAACAACAACAGACTGTTAAAGCAAGTAAGATGAAGTTTCAGTTGCACTGGAAGGTGTCATGTGTTAGGTTCTATCCTTAATTGTTCCAGCTGTGAAAACAAGTACCTATTTGCAAACCACCACACTTTTTCAAAGCTAAAAACAAAAATACTGAAATGAGCATAAGTCAGATGTGTAAATTGCTTGCCTTGAATAAGGAGATGGATGACAAGTTACAAAGCTGAAGTATGATTGTACTTCCTGTCACACTTACTCTATGCTGATTTCATTTTTTAATCTAATTCCTTCTGGGATCTAGAGTAATCTTTCCCCTTCTACTATAAGAAAATATATACATTTGGAGAAAACACATGCTTAATTTGTTTGGCTATCCTGTGTGTTCACTGTGTCACTATTGAAAGCTTTCTTACAGTAGTAAGGCTGGTGAAGGGGAGGAGTTTCATCGTGTGACCAGAGGCAGGAAGAGGTAACAAGATGATCACAGAGGATGTTGAGGACCTCCACCTGGCTGAGGCCAGAGATTGTGCAATTATATTAAGTAGGCAGGATAGGGCCTATTAAGGGGTTGGATTGCTTCACATGTACGGCATACAGTTAATGTGATAGGTGAATGTTTTTTGAGTCTTTTCCCTGAAGGAAACCTCAGTAAACACAGTTGATTTTTAAATTCATGGTTTTAAAATTAAAATATAAAAATTTTGGAGATTGTACGACTTCAGAAATCGAACCCACAGCTGTTGGGTGAAGCTAGTGAGTATCTGAGGACTGCAGAGTGCTGAGACCTCTGTTAGGAGCAGGTGAACGCGGGTCTTCCTCAGGAAGACGTGAGCCTCGTGGGTCAGTGCTCACGCCTCCCTGGTGTTACTTTGCAACACAGAAACCTTCAGCAACTCCCTTGCAATTTTCCAACCTACTTTCCTGACCTTACCTCACCCTCCATCCTTCTTCCCAGTATTCCCACCATCCCTTGGACACACATCTCAGATCTTGCCTTCTCATGTCCTGATAACCTCACCCCTGCTCCGTGACCTCCCTGCTCCTATCTGTCCACTGGCTTCACCTTTCACGTCATTTCAGCCCATCCTAGGGATCCCCCTTATGCTTAGAACATTGATTTTTCATAACCGTTTGCATCCCCACCCTCCCTCATTTTAATTTTTCTTGCTGTCTTGCATCGTTTTTTATAGATCTGTGTGCATCTTGTCCCTTTGCCACCAGGCTTCTTAATAACAGGACCTGGGTCCTAGACGTCTTTGTACCTTTCCCAGCGCAACCTACTGCTGGTGCTGATTGTATTTTTATACACTGATTACCCTCTTCCCCCATATAAAAGTAGTGTTTATACAAGGGCACAGATTATTGTTTCCAAATATTCTTTCTGTCTTTTGAGAACTACACAAAATACAGCGTCAGTACAGTATAGTCAGATGGATATATCCGTTATGGGTTTCTTAACCTCAGACCTTCCACTCTTTTCTCCAGGCGGGCACACCACTGAGATCCTGAGACTGCTCGAGAGCTTGTCCGACGCTTACACCCCTAGACATTACGTCATTGCTGACAGTGATGAAATGAGTGCCCGTAAAATAAATTCTTTTGAGCTAAATCGAGCTGATAGAAACCCCAGTGATACGGTAAGTGATAATTTCTATTTCTAAGAAAGTTACAAATTGTATGTTGAATTTAATTGTCTCTGAAAACAGTCCTGTGGCCCCTCAGTGCCCTGCCCGCACGATGCAGTCAATGTTTATTGCTGATGCAATATATTTCCTTTACCACCGAAGGAGGAAAACATCTTTAAAATAAATCTTCAGATGAAAATGCTTGATTCTTTCCTTCCTTTCCCTTCTATTCTTTTCAATAGAGGAAATTGTCTTTGAGTAGTTGCAGCTGCGAACATTGTTTTGTTTATATTTACGTATGTAAAGCAGCCAGTTCATGTGCTTACTGGCTCTTTATTAAAGTTCTTTATCAACGTATTACGTGTACTGATAATTTTTTTTAACACAGAAGTTTTCTTCATTTATTTAGATCGTCTTTGATTTCTTTCACCAGAGTCTTACAGTTTTCTGTATGTAGATCCTGTACATATTTTGTTAGATCTCTTTATTTTATTTTATTCTTATTATTTTCTTATCTTACAATGTGTCAATTTCTGGTGTACAGTATAACGTTTCTGTCATACATACTCATACATATATTTGTTTTCACATGCTTTTTCATTATCGGTTACTACAAGATATTGAATACAGTTCCCTGTGCTACACAGTAGAAATTTGTTTTTTATCTATTTTATATATAGTAGTTAATATTAGCAAATCTTAAACTCCCAGTTTATCCCTTCTCACCCTCTTCTGCCACTGGTAACCAAAAGTTTCTTTACTGTTCTGTTCTGTGAGTCTGTTTCTGTTCTGTAGATAAGTTCATTAGTGTCTTCTTTTTTCTTTGTTTTTAGATTCCACATTAAGTGGTATCATATGGTATTTTTCTTTCTCTTTCTGGCTTGCTTCACTTAGAATGACAATCTCCAAATCCATCCTGCATGTACTGATAATTTGATTTATCTATTACTGCTTCTTATTCTTCAAATCATATTTGTATCTGCCTTTAAAATTACTTCTCTGCCCCCTGGTTGCTCACTTCATCTTAGCATTTTAGACGGAAGCTGGAGTGAAAGGGAGAAAAGCGAGACTACTTCATCAAGGAAGGACGCAGAGCTGGCTGCTCCTTGCTGGGTCGTCTCCATCCGTCCTTCTCCCTGGCACCTGCTGGACCACGGGGCTCCAACAGGGAGTCGCGCTGGGGCAGCTACCCCAGCTCAGGCCAGTCAGAGTGTTCCTCTGGGCTTTGTGGACTTGACCCAGAGAATGAAAGTCATCTTTCTTCAGGGGCAAACTCTATGAAGGGGAAAACTTGGAAGCTGCTGGCAGTCATGTTTTCACCTGCTGGCTAAAGACAGAGAGAGTGAAGTTAGTGCACAGAGAGGACATGATGCGGGACCACGTGCTGGGTCCTGCCTCCAGTGACCTCAGAGCTGCTTCCATGTGGGTCCTGTCTTGGTGGTTCTTACCTTTCTTGGAAATCAGGATCCACTAGGAGAGCTCATCCTCCATTGACCATTTTAGTTAAAGCCTGTTTTAGTTACATTTTGATCACTTGTAAACATCCCTAAGTAGTGCCCTGCTAAAATATATTCTCGGAAAATCCACGTCAGACAAGATTGGAATCTGCCTGCTACTAATTGGCCATTTAAAAATAAATAAATAAATAACAAGTATGTTTTGTCTTTGTGGGAGCTGAGCCAAAATGCTACGTTTCTGTTTGAGAAGTAAAGTGTGTGTCAGTTCCTAGGGCTACCATAGCAGAATACCACTAAGGAAATTGACGGAAATTTATTCTCACAGCTCTGGAGGTGAGAAGTCCAAAATCAAGGTACGGGCAGGGCCATGTCCTCTCCAGAGGCTCTGGGGTGAATCCTTCGTGCCTCTCCCTAGCTTCCAATGGTTGCCAGCAGTCCTTGACATTTCTTGGTTTGTAGCAGCATAACTCCGGTCTCTCCCTCCATCATCACAGGGCATTCCTGTGCCTGTCTTCATGTGCCCTTCTTATCAGGACACTAGTCATTGGATGTAGGGCCCACCTGGTTCCAGGATGACCTCATCTTAACTTGATTACATCTGCAAGACCCAATTTCCAAACGAGGTCGCTTTCACAGGTTCTAGGTGGATGTGGGTTTTTGGAGGACACAGTCCATCCCTGTGCGCATACACGCACAGGACTATTTCAGGAAAAGTCTGTTTAATACAAAGCAAAACAACCTTTTTCCTTTTAGCAAGTGTGAAAATTTTCATTGTAGAAACTATTGGGTGTGCCAGTGATTCCTTTCAGTAATGTGTGAAACAGATAATAGTAGCTTCATTTTACAAATAAGATAAATGAGGCTCAGAGACAAAAATAACTCAGCCAAGACCCCTCCAAGTATGTGGGACTTACCTCACTGTGTCTGCTCCAAAGCCTGTTCCCCGGCCACTCTGCCTCTTTTGTTTATTCTTTAACAATTCAAAGCACTCAGTGAGAAAAGAATGCCCTGAGAATTCTTATCCAAGACATCAGAGACTAAACATGCCATTTACTCTCTTATCTCAGAGTGTATATTAGACTTGGTAGAGAGTTTGGAGAAAATGATGGTGATTTTCCCACAAGAAAAATATTAAAAGTCATAATTTAGACTCCTTAAAAATACAAAGATCAAATAATGACAAAATTCTTACTGCCTTTCAACATAAGGAACAGGTATTTTTGTTTATACCCAGTTAATAGTGTGCATGTTCTTTTCTTTCTGAAGTTGTATCCAACTTGGAGGCCCCAGACTGAATTCAGCATACTGTGTTGAATACTGCCCTCCAGGTCCATCACTGTGTGTGCTGTCGATTTGCTGAGTGACATCATGGTTTAGTGAAACACTTAGAAGATTGTTTTACACCGCGGATCATAATGCTTTAGAACCCAGTAAGCTGGGTTTGATTCGCTTTATTAAGAAAGCCAAAGATTTTGGATTTTGTAAGGGTCATTATTTTTTTTCTCATTATCCAAGTGACACCACAGTGTAGGACTGAGGACGTCTGTTTGACTTCCTTCTTCTGTGAGTTAATTTCCTGCTGGGGCAATGCAACCCGTGTTAGAGGGGAAAAAAAACACCATCCCATTCCTAAAAGGGGGGTAGCGTGCACGTGCCTCCTGTCCTTTGTTTTGACCACCCCGTGAGCCGCACGAGGGGGAGAGGAGGCGGGGCGGAGAGGCACCTTCCCGCCGAGCCTTGCACAAGGAGGAGTCCACTTACTCGTCTCTCTCCACTGCCCCTTAGCGCCCCTGACAGCTATCTTTGTGTCTTACACGGAGCTCCCCAGACTGGGGAGAAGTGGGGTCTGCCTGAGGAGATCAGCAGTGATCAATGCACTTGCTGGCAGAGCCCCTGTCCGCCAAGAACACCGAGCACCCTAGACCTGCCGTGGCGCGTGCCGCGGCCGCCGGCCCTGGCCCAGCATGGGTACTGAGAAGTCCTTCGCCCGCGGACCGGCAGCTCTGCAGCGCTCCCAGTGTTGGATGGAGTTTCTGTGCACGTATGTCTGTATCTGAGCTTCCTGCTTCGACTGGTTCGTTTGTTATGAAGGTCTTCTGCTCTTCAGAAGTATCTTGATTGTTTTCTCTTTTTCACATGTGTTTTTGAACTAGCTTTGAAACGCTCACGAAGAACCCTGTTGGAATTTTGGGTTGAACTGAACTGAATCAGTGCATCAGTTTCAGGAGAACTTACATCTCTTTGACGATGCCTTCCTGTCTGGAAACACCACCTTTCTCTCTGTTGTGCAGATCTTCCTTAATGCTTTTCAGTAACGTTTCTTATTTTCTTCGTAAGAGTCTGGCGTACCTGTTGTTCTGCTTATTTCTCAGTACCTTGTATTTTTTTTATTATAGTTGTAAGTGATATATCTCTTAATGATATTTCCTGTGTTGCGATATATAGAAATACAATTGACTTCTGTAAAGTGATCTTGTAAGCACCACCTTGCTATACTCTAATTCTAATAATTTGTATACTTTTGTGTTATCTGTGAAGATAATCTTACCCGCAGATAGTAGCAATTGTGATCCTTTCTTTGTAATCTTAAATCTTTTAGTTCTTTTTTCTCATTTTGTGGGTTAGAACTTCTAGAACAGTAACAAATAGGAGCTGTGTAGGGGTCATCCTTGCATTCTTTCTGCTTTAAAAAATTTGCCAAGCATTTTATTTTAAATCACATTTGGTTGTTGATTTTTATCAAATGTCTTTTCTGTGTATGAGATGGTATTATAGCTTTTCCAATTTTGTTTTCTGTTTATATGGACAATTTCAGTGGTATGAACTATGTTTGAATTCCTGGAATAAACCCAGTTTGCTCAAAGTGCATTGTATCTGAATACATTGCTGGGTTTGATTCATAAACATCTCATTAAGGATTTTTTTCATTTATGTTCATGAGAGAGAGTGCCTTGTGTTTTCCCTTTCTCGTGCTGTCCCTTAGTTTTGGTGTCAAGGTTACACTGGTCTCATTATGTGACTTGAAGAGTAGATACAACTTTTTGCCCTTGGGAGGAATTTGTGTAAGTATGAAATTTACTTTTTTGAAGTTTTTTTCTTACAGTATTATTAACTATGGTCAGCATGCTGTACTTTATGTCGCCATGGCTTCTGTATTTATAACTGGAAGCTTGTAGCTTTTGACCTCCCTTCCCCATTTCCCTCAGCCCCAGCGCCCCGTCTCTGGTAACTGACAAATCTATTCTCTGTATCTATGAGCTTGGGTTTTTTTGGGTTTTGGTTTTGTTTCTTTAGCTTCCACGTGTGAGATCATACGGTGTTCGTCTGTCTCGGTCTCACTTCCATAATGCCCTCAGGGTCCACCCGTGCTGTTCGGTTTTACTGAACTCTTAGCTTCCGCTTGTCTGTGAAGCGTTCGAGCTCTCCATCCAATCTGCACAAGAGCCTGGCCGGGTAAAGTGCCCTTGGCTGTGGCTTTCCCCTTTTGTCGCTGTAGCTGCACTGTGCCACTCCCTTTTGGCCTCCAGCATTTCTGCTGAAAAGTCAGCTATAGCCCCCTGGGAGTTCTCTTCCATGTAACCTGTTGCTTTTCTCTTTCTGCCTTTAATAGTCTCTCTTTAACTGTAATTTTTGTCAGTTTAGTTGTGGTGTGTCTGGTGTGTCCCTTTGGGGGTGGTCTTGTGTAGGACTCTGTGCTTCCTGGACTTCGGTGTGTGCTTCCTTTCCCAGGTTAGGGAAGTTTTCAGCTATTGTATCTTCAGATACATTCTCAGCCCCCTTTCTCCCTCTCTTCTCCTTCTGGGACCCCTATAATGTGACTATTAGTGCATTGATGTTATCCCAGAGGTCTCTTAAGCTGTTCTCATTTCTTTCCATTTTTCTTTCCTTCTGTTCAGCATCAGTGGTTTTCACTTCATGTTTTCCAGCTCCCTGGGTTGTTCCTCTGTATTGTTTAGTCCACTGTTGATTCCTTCCAGTGTGTTTTCCATTTCAGTTATTGTATTCTTTGACTCTGCTTGTTCTTTATATATTCTAACTCTTTGTTAACAACTTAGGATTTTTCACGGTGCATTCATTCTTCTCTCAAGTTCTTTGATCATCTTCACGACCACTTGTGGGTTCTGGTTGTCGTGGGTTTTGTCCAGCAAAAGTCCAACCGCAGAAGAACGAGATTACTCAAGACTTTATTAAGTCAAGAGAGTGAGAGGGAGCCGGAGACTGACACCCCGAGCTCCTCTAAAGCTCTTGTATTTATTGAGAACAGCCAAACAAAAGAATCAAAGTGAAATACTTCATAGGAATAGAGGGCAAGGTGTACGTGCAGGGATGCAAGTCAGCAGTTTCAGTTCATGAAAAACAGAAACATTATAACCTTGATTTATACTTAAATGGTACAAGCAATTATTTTTAGTCTCAAACAATCATGAGCAAGGTTACAGTGTTCCGAGTAACTGATAACGCAAACCCAGACCAACACAGAGTCTCCATACTATGACCAGAAATTGTCTAAGCACGCGAAGCAGCCCAGCTGTCCCCTGCTAAGGGCTAAGGCACTGTCTTCTGTGAGCCAGAGCAGCCCGCGCTGTCCACTGGCGCCTGATGAGCGACGCACGTCCTGCCGGTCAGGGCGAGGGACGACTCACCGTTTTCCATGAGCATAAGCAGCCCTGAATCTGTGCCCTTGAGCTAAGCAAAGCGAGCAAAGCATGTCTCTGCTTTTCACGGCGAGGAGACAGTTTGTAGCAGGTTCCTGCTGGCAAAGCAGCTTCCAGGCTGCTGAGCTCAGTCCCGTAGATGAGGTGGGGACTGGTGCTGAGAGTTCAGCCTTTTATGCTCTTGGACATTCTGCTTTGAAGGAGCAGTATAATGACAGATATAGAAAGCATTGGTTTTGATGATACATTTCTTACGTGTTTACATAAAGGTAAGAATATGATTTGGTAAAAGCAATGATTACAGTATCAAAGTTTGTTAACCCAGGTTTGTGCTCCCACAACCACTACCCTGAACTCTTTCTCAGGTAGAGTGCTTGTCCCCACCTCACTTAGGGCTTCTGGGGTTTTGTCTTACTCCTTCAGGTGGAACATGTTCTTCTGTTGCCTCATTTTGCCTGAGTTGCTGTTTTTATTTCTATGTGTCTGGTAGGTTGGTTACATTTCCGAGCTTTGGAGAAGTGGCCTCTTGTGGGAGACATCCTGTGCGTCCTAGCAGCACTCTCCCCTCTTGTCACCAGAGCTGTATGCTCTAAGGGTTCCTCTTATGAGGGCCACATGGGTCTTCCCGTTGTGGCGGGCTTACCATGTGGGCAGTCTGGCAGCTTGGTTGGCCCTCAGTATGGTTGGCTGCCGGGCCCTGCTTTGTGCACGCAGAGGCTGCCGGTCACTGGTTGGTGGGACTGGATCACAGGGTAGCTGACTGCTGGACCCCAGGCGTGCCCAGGGTACTGCTGGTTTACTGATAGATAGAGTCAGGGTTCAGGAGACCCCACGGCTAGTACCCTCCCACAGGTGGGTGTAGCCAGGTCCTGGGGCTAGTGCCAGCCTACTGGCAGGCAGAGCCAGGTCCTGAGATCTGGTTGCAGGTGGCAGGAGTCCCAGAGCTGATGTCAGATTGCTGGTGGGTAGGGCTAGTTCTGACACAGTTGTTTGTGGAGTCTGGGCTGTCCTAAAGTTTGTGTTGGTCTCCTAGTGGGCGGGGCCAGGGCCCAGCTGGTCCCAGGGCAGGAGCTGACCTCCTAGTGGGTGGGCCAGATTCCCCAACTGCGTGGCTGCAGTTTTCTTGCAGCTGGTATCTGCCTCCTGGTAGGTGAGGCTGGTCCCAAGGCTAGAGCAGGCTCACCGGAGGGTGGGACAGGGCCCAGGAAAATGGAGTTGCCATTCATTTACATGAGGAAGATCGCAGGAGGGAGCAGGGGCCAAGTGTGGGATGTCTGTGAACACACAAGCCAGGATGTTGACTGTGCAGCTGGATACATGAGTCTGAAGTTCAGAGGGAGGCTGGTGTGGAATATGAATTTTGGAGCCATCTGTGTTTAAATGGTAGTACTTAAAACAAGAAACTAGGTGAGAGCCCCAGGGACTGGTGTAGTTAGGAAGTAGAAGAGGACGAAGAACTGAGCCCAAGGTACTCCAGCTTTCAAATATTGTTGTCATAGAGACATCAGCTGTCAGCCTGGTGTCCCTGTGTAGACCTCCCCACCACCTGCGGGGCGCCCAGACCCCAGCTCCAGGTTTCTGGCACAGTTACGTCTTTCTCCCTAAACCCCAGCGTCACAGGCCGTCTGCTCCTGTCTCGTTTTCTTCTTGTTTCTGACAAGTAGGGATTGCCCTTCTTTCCCACCCAGGTAAAATAATATTTCATTATGTACCTTATAGCATCTTGGTCTGTTTATGGAAGGAGGGTTTGGGGGTTGGTTTAAGGCAGAGTTTTAATGTCCTCTGTATAGATGCCTACTGTGCACCGTTTGTGTAAATAGCACCCCCACCCACACAATTTTCCTCGTTTTTTAAGTCTGATTTAACTGTACCAACAATGATGTCCCAGCTGTAGATAATACTCCTGTGATTAAAGGCCTTGCCTGTCTCTTTAGAGTCTAATTTATTCAGACTTCTTAAGCCAACCAGAAAACCTGCACCACTTGAAGGCATTAACAGCAACTGCACTCAGTGCCGGGCGCGGTGTCTCGGCCGCAGCGCTCAGAGCACGTTAGGAATAAAAGCGCATCAATTCCCGCTTGGTTCTGGTGAGACGCCAAAACCCACATTTTCAACACAAGCCTGCTCTTCCAGAAACAGACAGAAGATCTTCCCAGAAACCAGACGCTACAGATGACCCACTGTTAATCACTTAGAGTTGCCCAAGTAGCTTAGCATTTTCTGTTGGTTTATAACGTATTCTGATATGGAATTATTCAAAATATGTCTAAATGTTTTTGCTAGCTTATAGAAAAAATGTGTGAATGTCCATATTTATCTATTTATGCTAGATATAAATTTATAGCAGAGTGTAAAGCAAAATTTTGAATTAATGTGATCTTGTTAATTAAATGATAAGAGAGGAACTACTTTTGTTGCAGAAACTTCATTCAAGTTTCTCCTAATTCTTTTGATTCAGTGTATTTTGATGGTATTTTAAATCTTTAGGTTCGTAATTCATCTTACAGTCACACGCAGGTGAAGAATAATTATTCCTCGTGTACTTTTTAGTTCTACTATCATCTGTGTTTCTCTAAGTAGTTTAACTAGCTTTTTAAGAGGAAACAGGCTTCCCTTGGGAGAAAGATCTCAGTCCCACTCAAATGAAGCAACTGAAATTAGAAAGGTGAGGAGCAGAAAGCTAAGCAAACAAAAACTGACTGTTTAGCTGTGAAATTACTTATGTGAAAAAAAAATACCTTGAAAGCCTTCTAAAGAAAATGTAATTTCCACTGGGATTAGTTCTAAAACAAAGAGTAGGTAAAGTACTATCTTTCAGAAAAATTGGACCATAACCTTTCCATATAGAACCAGTTACCAAAGCTGTATTGTATAAAGCGAAGTGAAAAATCGCACCAGAGCTTCCTCCCTGGAAAGCGGCGGTCTGCTTGTTGGTGTATGTTTTGCAGGGACGTCCACCCCTTCGAGACAGGGAAGGCAACGGGGCTCAGGGCCTCTAGGTTTTGGTTCATCTTTTTATTTGCTTCTCAGTCTGCGCCTTGTTTGTTAACCACCTTGCTTGACAACTGTTAATCCTTGAAACCTCTGTTAGAGCCTGAGTTGGCAGCTTCAGATCATATCACTAAAGAAAAAAGTTCAGTGACACTTGAATAGAACATTTTTTTTAATACACATAAAAATTAAAGAGTGCTCTCTTTCGTATATAAAACAATAATAGAAGTTGCTGAGAACTGATTTGAAGGGTTAAAAATTAGAGCCAACATTCTTTACTTTTGGGTCACTTAACTAGATTTCTCACTAGTCTATAGCTAAGCTTATAATGTTTTGCCAAGAAAGAGTATTTATTTGTTCATTTAGTTAAAAAACATTAAATGAGTACCAATTCTGTACCAGACACTAGGCTTATGTAGATATTTCCACAAATCTTGATTGAATGTGCCCCAGAATTACTCGTAGCAGGGCCGTAAGTGGTTATTTCCCTGTTTCTTTCCAAATTCTCTTTTTGTTTGTTTCTTAATTGAAAAACTGTAGACAGTGAAGAGGTATATAAAGTGAAAAACAGGAGTTCCCTGCAACCAGTCCAGTCCCACGCTCTAGAGGTGACCAGCCTGGGGCAGACCCTGACGGTGCGACCTTTTCCCTCCTGTTGTGCACGGACTTAGAACAAAATGTCAAAAACTCCATGTACATGAGTACATTGCACCACATAAGCAGGGACGGGGGGGTACAGTGTGGCTAGTTTATAAATCACACCCTCAATGTTGTTTTCAGCAATTTTTTTTCATTTGAAAAAGACCTTGATAGTTTTGCATGCTGGTGCTTGTAGGCCTACCTCGTGCTTTTTAACGCCCGGGTAGTTGTCGGCAGCGGTGACATACCATTTCCCCACGGCCGTTTTCAGTTTTGCACTGAATGCTGTAGTATTTGTCTACCTCTGTTACATACAGTCTGCCAGTACTCTTAGAACTTTCAAAATTTTCTACACAATGTGGGTGTTACTTTGATTAGACAAAAATTTAAAACCAAAAAGCCCAAAGTAAGTAGCTTGCTGACGTTCGAGGGCCCGTCACCGCATTCCCACTACGGCGTTCTGCCAGACTGTGGACTGCGTTCCTGTTTCGAGGTAAATGGAGTAGACTAGGAAAGAATGTCACGTGCGGTAGAGCCGAGTGTGACAGATACCCCACACGCTTGCTGTTCTGGTCATTGAATGAAACCTTCTGGGCCCTCTGCCCGTATTTCTCAGTGACTTGCTCAGGCCGGCGACTCCAAGTGCCTGTTACCTGCAGACCCTCCACGTGCGCGGTTGCTCTGGACTCTGTTCCTGTCTGGGACACGTTCATGCTCATGGCTGCCCTTGTTTATCGCCCTAAAACATTGCTTTGCACAAATAAGCTATTGTATTTCTAACATTTTTAATGGTTTCCTTAATATGAAAAAGTGTATTTTGAGGCCAAAAGCCAGGCTCAGTTAGAGGCTTTCTTTCTCCCTAAAATAAGAACCAAAATAAGAATTTAGTCATTGATTTTTTGACTCAACCCTTCACCTAAGATGAAATTGATAAAGAAGTCATATAGTCTATAAATAGGTATTATCTAGAAACAAAAAATATCAACTTAAAAACTGTTAAATAAGAGAAGTTCAGGAATGTGTCATGTTCAAATTACATATGCAAAACTGAGTAATGTTCTTATATGCCGACTTTCTAAGAAAAGATAATGAGAAAAGATCCCTTAAACACTGGGAAAGATCTTGAATAAAAGGGAATGAACAGTATGGACCCAATAGTGAAATCTTATTGAGAGGCATTAAATATGATCTGAATAACTACAGAAACGTGTTTCTGATATATAAAAACTTACAAAGTTTTTCAAGTTTCCCCAATTTATGATGCATTAGCAATCAGAATATTTTTTTTTAAATGAACTTTGGTTTTTTATTCAACAATAAATATTTGCCTTCCATTTGCCAGGCTTTATTATAGGCATTTGGGATAGACCACTGAACAAAACAGACCAAAAAACAAATTCCTACCCTCATGAAGCTGACTCACCTCCGGCTGGATCAGAAAGACATAGTGAATACCAGACATAGTGAATAAGGAAGTCATGCAGCTTCTTAGAAGGCAATCCATGCTATGGGAGAATTGCACAGGGATGGGAGGGGCAGGGTGGGAATTCTGACAAGGAGCTTCAAGAAGTGGGGGACCCCGGGGAGAAGAGCATTTCAGTCAGAGGGTATAGCCCTGGAGGAGCTGCAGGGGTGGCATCCCTGGATGTTGGGAGAGTGGAGGGGGTCCTGGTGGCCAAGCCTGGTGAGTGGAGGGAGAGGAGAGGGGAGGGTGGGGCCCGGGCCAGATGATACGGGGCCTTGGAGGCCAGTATAAGGACTTCCCCTCTTCCTCTGTGGAAAATAGAAAGCTGTTGGAAGGTTTTGCTCAGGGGACTGACGTGGTCCAGCTGCTGTTTTAAACAGATCGCTCTGGTTGCTGGGTTGCAAACAGACTGTAGGGGACAAGCGTGGAAACCGAGAAGACCAGTCAGGGGGCGGCTGAAAGCAGTGCAAGCAAAAGGTGGTGTGGCTCCCACCACCAGGGATAGGAATAGGGGAAGTGGTCAGATTCTGGATATTCTTTGAGAGCAGGGGAAGTGGTCAGATTCTGGATATTCTTTGAGAGCAGAGTTAATAGAATTTCCTGACAGGTTGGATATGAGATGCGAAGAAAAGAGAGAAATCGAGTGGAACTTCGAAGCCTTTTGGTCTGAGCAGTTGTAAGCAGACTGGAGTCGCCATCACTGACCCTGAGAAGTCTGTTAGTGAAGCATCGCCGTCTGCAGGTGTCTTCATAAATCATATCTCATGCCACTCAGATGAACCAGCAGCCGCTGCACTGGCTGGAGGCTCTTGGACACAGCCTGGGATTCATAGGGGGTGCCCAGGCCCTCCCTGCACTGGTTTAAAACCGTTTCTTAAGTCCTGTGCATTTGCACTCTGTCTCCCTTTTTTCTCTCCCTTTCCCTCTCTCTCCTTCTCTCTCCCCCTCTTCAGCCCAAAAACGTCCTTCCAGCTTCAGGAAGGATCCTGGGAAGTCCTTCCGGGTGTAGAGGGACTTCCATTGCTGTACTTCCCGCTGCCTCCGCAGCCCATGTTGCCGTCATGCCCTCATGCCGCCACCAGGTGGCAGTGCACTGCTGAACATTGCGCTGTCGGGACCCGCATCCGCGGTAGAGGCGGCGGGGACTGAACTTCAGAACGGGAGTGGAGGTTTCTAGAAGTGTCACAGACTATCTGCCTTGGGGAAGATGAGGAGGGGTTGTCTTCGGTTCTCTTTTAGAAACATCGTATATCTTTGCTGGAGGTGATTTTCCCGTCCTGCGTTTGAAATGGCTTTACAAAGGTTTTGAGCGATCTTTCCACCCGGAGAGTGCTTTTATTTAAAGACTTTTCTCACCAGACACCTTGCTGAGGTTGCAGTGCTGGTGTGTTTGTTTTATAGGCTCTTCTGTGTTTGAGACAGAGGAAACAGCTCCCTGGAAACCTTCCCCGAAGTAAAATCCTTCTTGAAAATCAAAAGTGGGCATTGATTGAGTGGTTTCTGTATGCAAGATTCGGGCTGCGTTTTATAAAGAATACGAGTAAGGAAAGGAGGTGCTCTTTGTCTGAAGAAGTTTTTGGTGCAGTTGGAGAGGCAAAAGCCTAAATGCTGGAAACCTTAGGAATTAATTGATAAAAGTGTGATTGGGCTGTGGTAGTGAATAAAAAAATAGTGAAGGTCCCAGGTCCCTCTGGAGCCTGGAGCGCCAAGCGGAGCTGAAGAGGAGGCTTCTGGTGGAAGTCTGTGCGTGGACAAGTTAGGCTCCCAGACTCTTCACCCTACCTTGGTAGGAAATCCAAGATTTACCCGTTGGAAAGGTTGAAAAAAGAGACCTTGACTCTGGGAACAAGCCAAGCCGCAGATGGGTAGGACATTGCCCTGAGAACAGGGGACTCGAGGGACGTGAACAGCCATCCCCGTCCCCATCACACACCACTCAGCTCTCCGTTCCAGGCGGTTCGTTTATTTCCCCCAGGCAGGAGGTTAAAGGTTAGCTTTGAAGAAACTGATTTGCTCAGGAGAATAGAAGTATAGATGCTGACACCTGGGACTTCCTCCAATGAAGGGGCAAGTTCTGACTATTTTTAGCCTCTACTTGACAAGCCCCACCCAGCACACAGAGCTTCCGGTCTTCCTTTTAATGCTTCATTCTTCAGTATGAACCAGGCTTTCTCAGCCTCCGTCCTGTTGGCATTTGGGGGCCAGATAAATATGAGCGCGGAGGCTGTCCCCGCGCTGTGGGACGTTGAGCAGCATGCCCTGCCTCTGCCACCAGGGGCCGGTAGTGTGCGTCCCTTTCCCACCCCTCACCCCCGCGCCCGGGACCAAAGATGTCTCCCCACCTTGCCCAACATCCCTGAGGGAGAGATCTCCCCCTCCCTCTTGAGAACTACTGGTTTGAACCAGCATCCAGACGACCAGACATCGGAGGAAAGTCCCTAACATAAGGGAAAGCAAAACTAACAGTCAGGGAGAGGAACTTTGGGGAAAGGAGAGGGGATGGAGAGGAGGGATTAAAGGAAAACAGTATCAGAGAAGGGAGAGAACATTATGTCTTTAAAAAGAGTAAGATCTATTTTTTAAAACTCTTGCAGAATAAGAACTTTTGCTATTAAAATTTTGATTGTAGAAATTAAAAAATCAAATATTGGAAGATCATATATAAGAGCTCTGCTGTAAATCAGAACAAGAAAATAAAAACAATGGAGAAAAGGTAAAAAAAATAAATAATTTAATTGTGTATTGGCAATCTGCTATCCAGAAAGATCAAGAACACAGGGAAAATTAAAAAAAAAAAAAGTGAAGATCTAAGAAAAATACCCAAAACTAGAAAGACATGACCTTCAAACTAAAGACTATCGCCCAGCCCAGTTAAACTGAGGTCACAACGACATATATCATCATGCAATTTCAGAACTAATGATAAAGAGAAAAATTCCAAAAACTTGCAGGAAGAAAAAAAGCAGGCGTCACACTGGGAGTTGTAATGGCATTCCGAATGGCAGTGGAGAAGTGTCCTCAAACTGAATCCCTGGATGCCCTTTCATGGAGGATGCACTCAAGCAACACGAGGGGCCCCCAAGAAGGAGGAAGACTCCAGGCCTGGAAGCTGGGCGCCGCCCAGGAGAACAGCGAGGGAAGTTCTCAGGACAGCAGTGAACGGAGTCCCAGTGTGAAGACAGCAGGTCTAGAGAGAGCAGACAGAGGCTGCAGAGGAGGGGAGATCTGGCGGGTAGAGTGTTGGGGCGGACATGGGGGCTTCTCCGAAAGGGTGAGGGGACGTGAGGAGCGAACATGGGAAGAAGTAAGGAAGTTGGGGAGTGCAGGGCCTGTTCAGACAAACGGAGGGTGTGTTTTGACTAGAATTGTGACGGGAGATTGGGAAAGCAGTGGGTTAATGACAAGACAAGAAATTATTTCAGTTTTAGAAACCTGAGACCATCCTCGAATTCAGTTGCAGAAAGGGTCTAAGTGATCTGATATTTTTTAAGGTTGTGCAAAGAGGGTAGAGGGATCATCTTCGAGTTATGAATAATGGTTGATTTTTGTTTTAGTTTGAACATTTTTGTGTTTTCTTAGGTTATAATTTAGGCTATAATTAGAAAACAATGAAAGGGTTTTTTTGTTTTTAAGAAGTGAAGCTGAGAAGAAATCAAAACCCCAGTGGAAGTAATAATTTTTTAAACCCACATAGCATCAGCAGTAATATTTTTGGACTAGCGTGACTGTATTTTGGAAGCACGTTAGTTTTTTCTGTTAATCACTTAGGGGTTCTTTTGGTTGCATCTCTTTGTCCGTATATATGTTTGATCCAGGGACAGTTTGGTGATTGCAGGATTCACCTGTCAGTGCTTCTGAAATTAACGTGCCGTGCTCCCACGTAACAACAGCCGCTGTTGTCCACGAGGTGGGGTGCTCCCTTCGCACAGTGGCTGAGACTCCATAGAACTTGCTGAGATTTCTAAATCTAACGTTGATGCATTTGGTATCTCTCTTTCATAATTCCCAAGCAATTCTAAAAGAAAGAAGTTTGTGAACTATGTAATTGCAGTTGTGGGGTTTTGTTTCAGTCTCTAAATTATGTATTACAACTCAGGGTGTAACATATTTACCTTTCTAGAATGTGACTAGTGTATATCTGTACTTTTCCTCTTTATAATGGACCTTAACTATATTCAATTAAAGGAAAAGTTCAAAAATATCTCTAATTTGGAAGAAGATAATTCTAAATGAGTGAAGTATCTTAAACAGAAAGTATTTGAAATCTATTGCCAATAGAGACCCTGATGTGGGTATTTCAGTGAATAAATGATTATTTTCAAAACAGTGCATCAGATAGATGTATACTTGGTTCTAAAGTATTTTAAGTAGTTTAATTTCTTAAATTTCTTCCAAAACCTTAGTTGTCCCATCCTCCATCTCTACAACAAAGGCAGGTAAGGTTAGACTTCCTTTGAATCAGATTCTGAATTGATGGAACTGAAATAACTGAATAACATTGCAGTTATTTCAACCTTCTGGTAATTTAGCTGTTTTCCCTGCACCAGTGAAATTTATGTGGGATGCTCATAACATGCAGAGCTAGTAACACTTACCATATGGTGCTGTTGTTTCTCCATTTTTAAAGCAAATTAAAGACATTCTAATAACCGGTGCTTGAATTTAAACATTTACATAAATAGCCTTTAAAAAAATTTTTTTGTACTTATGTTATGAACACAACATACAGTGATTTGTTTTTTGTTCTTGTCACAGAGTCAGGATGTGTCCTGCTTCACTTTATCCTTTCTTTTGCACAGATGGAGGTTCTTTGGTCCCTTTTAGCCATTAAGCTCCAGGAAGTAATTCTGGAGCCAGTAGTTACAGCCCTACCAGGGACCGCGTCGTTCCAAGCCCGGCAATAGTGAGGCTGACTGGTGGTATATTTGCATTTTCATCAGGGCTGACCACAGAGCTGAGCATGGGATGGGAGAAGTGGAATGGTGGGTGCAGAGGACAGTCACTGGTCCTTCAAGGACGTGACAGATGCTCGAGTCATGGTAGAGGGTGAAGTGCCATGAAGTGACCCATGATGAAGCAGCTGTGGGCCCCAGCCTGCAGATCACTGCTCTGTCACGTTGAGCGCGTGAGCCGCCCTGGACCTCGTCTCTCCTTGTGAAGCAGGGAGGCCTGGCTGAGACCAGGGGTCCTCTGCTAGCCTCCGTGATCCCACAGCCGGCTGTCAAGTCTGACTTGTCAAAGACCAGCGAGACCGCTGCTCCAGGCCAGCCACCCTAAGTCCTGTCCGCGCCCGCCTGGAGTCTAGATTTCTGATGGCTGCCTTTTCCTAGATTCCCGCCTGCCAGGTCAGTCCGCTGCCTCGGTCCCCAGTACAGACCCCTGTCTGCCCCACTTCCGCCCAAGCAGGCTCTGGTCAGTTCCTTCTAACCGTCTGATTTACCTTGTGCTCCTAGGCCAGTTCCATCACCTGGTAGGTGCTCTTGGGAGCGTCCCTGTGCTCGCAGTGAAGAATGCAGCTCTCATACCCAGTGTCGTAGACAACTGTTCCATCTGTGACTTTAGTGTGTTTTCCGTGTTAGGACAAGAAAGCAGTCTTAAGTTCATACCATTTTAAAGCTAAAAGGAGGGGTGTTTCAACTGTAAGTGACATAAAACTAAACTCATGGCTGGTTTGAACGATAATTTGTTGACTTACAAAATGGGAAAAATTCAGCCTTGTTTCTGGTGAGACTTGGTCCCGCTGCCCAGGGAGGTCACCAAGGATTGTGAGTGCGTCTTGTTCTATCCTCTTCAGCGTCGTTGCCATCGGGCTCCCCCAGTGGGTCCTCCAGACTCTCCCCTCAGGGCAACAAAAAGCATTAGCACCCCCTGGCTTCTTATCCCCGCACTGAACTGTCTGAGGAAGAGGACGGTCTCTTACAGCCTGTAGGTGAGGGAGCGATGGAGCTTCTTCTCCCCAGGAGTCCCAGCCAACGTCTCCTGCCTGATGGTCTTCAGTGGGTCGTAATCGCATTTTGAGCCAGCCACTGGGGCCCAGGATGAGTGTTGTTCCATGTTGACAAAGCCATTCCCGGCCGCTCTTGGAGCTGTAGGTGGGGAGTGAAGGAAACCGGCTGCAATCCCACCAAACCCATCTGGTGGAGAATGTGGACAGAGTGAGTTGCCCAAAGGAAAACTGGCTTCTTGCTGGCAGAGTGAGGGGGCAGTAAAAGGCTGGGAAGAGGACAATTAATGTTCATTGTGAAGGGCTTTAGAGCTCTTATGGGCCAGAGTTCCGTAATTGTTTCAAGAACAAATTACTTTTTCATTTCCCTGAGGCCTGAGACCTCCAGGCCAGGAAGATCTCGAGGTAAAGTGAGGAGTGAGTGCAAGTCAAGGGCAGGAGCAGCGGCCTCGCTGGTCTTTGACAAGTCAGCCTTGACAGCCGGTTGTGGGATCACGGAGGCCAGTGGAGGACCCCCAGTCTCAGCCAGGCCTCCCTGCTTCACAGGGAGAGACTGAGGTCCAGAGAGTCTGCCTCTCCAAGGTGACGGAGCTGGTGATCCTCAGGACCCAGCCTTGAGCCCACAGCTCCTTCCTCGTAAGTATCCTCATGGTACCTCCTCATCAGCCACCATGAAGTGAGTGACCACCAAGTACTTGAAGGACAGGCGTCTAAAAACTTTTTTGGAGGGAGAAACCGTGGTCATCTAGATTTCAGAATGGTTGGTTGAATCATCCAGCACACATGTACTATATATTATAATTTTCATTATTAAAAAAATAGTTACGAAGGAAAGCTGAAACCATTTTCAGTTGAATGAAATTTTACCATTTCATTTTGTCTTGTTTCCAAGATTCTGCAATAGTGTGGCATTCATTAAATAATAAACGTATTGTACATTTCAGTGTGTGGTAACAGCACAGAATGACTTCATAGACCGCTTGACCTGCTCTGTTGTGGTTTCTGGTGCCATCTGGATTCCTTGGTGGAATTATTTCCATCTAAATCACTATAAACTTCTATTTAGTTTGTCACAAATCTAAAGCCAAATATGTTTGTGGGTTGTAGCAGTGATGTAATTCTGAGAGATGCTTTGAAAGTTACAAGTTGTCATATACTATTAGCATTTAACTCAGTATTTCACATCATTTCAGACAAGCTAGACGACAAAAAAATCCACTTCTCCACTTCATTTTCTTACTCTTAGGCATTCTACCTCTGCTGTCTGTCTTGTCACTGTGTGTTTAGTTATGCGTCAGTCAAGCATGTGTGGGAGGCTGTGTGGCATACACAGTAATGTAGGGCATAGTCCCCACCGCTGCTTAATTAGGAAGCTTATATAGATAGATGGAAAGGATGTTTCACTAACTACACGGTGGAGAGAGAATAAGAGAGAAAGAGTCTCTCTTCTTTATCTTTTATGTTATAGCCAGTTGTGTGAAGGAGACTGGATCGCGGTGCAAGACATGCACGTCCTGCGGGATGTGCGCACTGGCCGGCGCAGAACGAAGAGGACTCAGCTAAAGCACGCTGTCTAGGAGTGTGTAGCCCACTTGGCTGCTGAAGGTTCAACAGAAAAGTCTGAAGATTTCTAAAGCCCTGTATTTTTATTCTGGTTTTTCCCCAGAAAAGTTCAGGCGCAGGGGAGGGGGTCATTGGTAACGTGAGAGGTGGGGGCGGTGTGCCAAACCTGCGTGCAGAGCGGGGCTCAGACGGATGGGAGGAGGCCGGGAGCTCAGTTCCCAGAGAGCTGGGGAAAGACACAGCCACTCTGGGGGCTGGAAGCTGTGGATACGCAGGGCTGGTGAGATGCGGCACAGAGAAGGAAAAGGAAATGGGTCAGGATGGAATGAGTAGTTGGCCATCTGCAGGAACAACAGGAGGCCGGGAGCACAGCTCCAGAGGAAACTGGTCCAGCTCACTGTGTGCTGGGGAGCCAGGCTCCTCCAGTGAGGCACAGGGCCCCACAAACCGCCTGCAGAAGGCTGAGTCAGCAGCATACCTCAGGACCCGTGGAAGGCCCGGATTCAGGTCTGCCTCGACGACTTTCGTTCTCTGCCCCCTTGGGAAAGTTCAGGTGCCTCATCTGTAAAGGGCGAAGGTCGGATGAACTGATCTCTTAGGACCCTGAGCTGTTATGAGACAAGGAGTCAGCATCTTCCTCAGCACAGACCACAGACTGAACTTGTAGACACCGTAATGACAGTAACCTGTCTATTTATCAGCTGGGGACAGAGCGCTCACGACGTCTGAAACACTGTTCTGCGCGTCAGGATTACAGCAGGGAGCAAGATGAAATTCTTTCTGCTCAGAGAGTTTGCATTCTGGGGAGAGAGGCAGACAGCAACTGAACAAGCCGTAAATGAGCAAGTGAACTTGAGTTGCCAATAATTGCTCTGAAGATGGTAAAACAGGACAGTGTGGTGGAAGGCAGCCGTGTACTGAGGGGAGCGAGTGGTGGGGGAGAGCTGACTCCTCTGCGGAGGTAATGCTCATGGGACGCGTGGTTTGCAGGAAGGAGCCTCCCGTGAGACAGTCCGGGCAGAGCAGACGCTCAGAAGCAGCAGGAAGGAGGAATGCTCCTGACACCTCAGACAACAGAAGGAAGCCTGGTGTGGCTGGAGGGGGTGCGCAGGGGGCGATCGGGGAGCGGAGCCAGCCCGCATGGCATGGGACCTTGGCGGCCTTTGTAAGAACCTTGGATCCTATCCCAAGTGCAGTGGCAAGCCTTTGGAGGGTTTTAAGCAGGAGAATGAAAGGAGAGATCTGCAGTGCATTATAGAAAGATCGCTCTGGAGATTCTGTAGAGAATGAAACGAAGGGGGGCCAGAGGAGAGCCAACTGTGTAACTGGCTGTATGCCAGTTAAAAAGAGGCAGTTGTAACAGTCATGGTGAGAGATGGTGGTGAGAGGGAGAGTGGAGGCGATGCTGGCAGTAGGTGGGCAGATGCGGAGTGTACGTAAAGGGGGAAGAAGGAAACATGGGGCAATGCCCCCGTCAACCCTGCCCCTTCCAACCCCAGCGTAGATCTTCACGATCGTCACGTCTACACAGGAAATCTGTTCATGATGGATTCTGCTGTTCATTTGTCAGTTTCTGGCAGGAACGGCAGTTGGTGGCAGGTATGATAGTCCAGTTTGGAGTTGTTATAGAAAAGCCTGGCCAGTAGAGGAACACTGAAACAAGTCTGTATCTCACACCCCGGTAGAATGGAGCGAGAGCAGCCAGCCCACGGTGATTCTCAAAGGAAGAACTTTCCCTGGGTCTCTGTAAGATTCCAGGGAAAGACTGACCCTGCTTGGGTCATGTGACCACTCCTGAACTGAATGTTGTGTCTGGGGGGTGTGTGGGGGGTGTAAAATGATGGATGACAAATCCTCTGTGTCCTGCATCCCGTTCATAGGACATAAAGAGGATCAGGGACAGTTCCCTCAAGGCAAAGGTACAACTAACAAAAACAGTAGGTCTGTAAAGACGCCTTCACTTGGATTTCTCCAGATGCCACAGTTCCTAAGAATGCCCGGTCCTAGCCAAGCCTAAATTGCATCTCTCAGAACCTCTGTCCCATTCCTTTGCCTTCCAGGGAACTTTTGTGAAGACTGAGATGCAAGCCTTCTATTGATAATTTTTCTTCACTTACTTCTTTATATATTTGATTATCTTTTTTAAACTATGTATAAAACTATGTTATTTTCTAAAACTCTCTCGAGGCTTTTTCATGGCCTGGCTTTCAGTGTTTTCTTCTCGGCGACACAGGACATCAGATACCCCAGCACCAGCTTCTGTTTATCAGGCATAGCTAATCGGAGGACTCTGTCCCTGTCAGGATGACCCCAGGTTTCTGTCCACTTGACTGCACGCCTGCATAGCCAGTTTAATACAGAAGCAGTGGGCAGAGAATTTTTTAAGCAGTTTTAGGTACAGAGTGAGAGGCTCTGCTCACTTTTACCTGGCAGGCTCCCTTCCCCTCTGTGCTCACCCTCAGGGCCTCGGGACACTCCTCTCTCGTGGACCTATTTTCTGGGGAGAGGACCCACAAGGGCTGAGAAGTGCCTGAGGCCCTTGTGAACGGCCGGTTCCACAGGGAGACGTCTCGGCTATGTACCTCAGACACACTGATGCGGAGGGGCCGTTTGTCTTTGGTTCCTTCTCATCTCCCCTTGGGGGTCAAAACCCCTGACTCTGGCAGTTTTTCAACTCTCAGTCCCCTGCTTTGTGTTTTCCCTCTAGACTCAGTAATCCTGTTCAGTTCAGCCGATTGATTGAGTGGACCTTACAAATGAGGCCTTAAGTAATAAGCACTTTGAAATTACCTCCTTTGTGTCCTTTCTGTGTTCTCAGTCTAAGTACATCTCAGCTAGGTGACAGAGGATTGAATTATTTTATATTAATGTTGCAATAACCTGGTGAAGCATTCATTCAGTAAATATTTTTGAGCACCAGCTGCAAACCAAATCCTCCTGCCTGCACTGAGACTGCAGTGGTTTCAAATTCCCGGCCTCCCGAGCCAAGCTGTGTGCTAATGGAGGAAACAGACGGTAAATAAACAAACACACAGTACGCCAGCACAGCAAGTAGAGTAGTTATAAAACATAAAGCAAGCCTGGTGATGGAGGAGGGAAGAGTGCACAAGTGGATGGAGCAAGGTTATTGAGAAAGGTCAGCCGGGCGGGGTGCTTCTGAGAACCGGTCTGGTGGGGGACGGGAGGGAGGGAAGAGCCTTGGACTTGGAGAGAGATCTCCTTTTTGGTAGGATTTCCAGTTACCTACCTGAACTTACCAAAATGTCATAGTGTGAGGAAGATTTGGATGGGATTCGGAGGTACAGGCCTCTGTAGGGTAGAGCTGTAAGCCAGAGAGCTGGCACCGTGTGGACCCTCCCACCCCTGGCCAGGGAGGGTCGTGGTTCTGGCCCCCGCCACTCCCCCCTTCCCCATGCTGGTCACACCGCCTTTCTGTTTTCCTGCTTGTCTCTCTGGGAGGGCCTCAGCTTGGCTTCCTTCGCAGCCGCCTCTTAACCTCTCTTCCTTGACGGTAATGTAGACCCTGGCATCATGTTGCATCAGGATGTTCTGAATAAATTTCCTTTCCTGTGACTTGGAAGAAGCTCCTCACTGCCCCACCCCATGGGTAACTATATACTTTATCATTTAATTTGGGGGACTTCTGTGAGCAGGAGCACTTTTAATAATTATGCTGGAACCACAGGTGTAAACTGGGATCATCCTGTGCAGACTGGATGCGTGGTCGCTGTAGGCATGCAGTCAGTGGTCCAGTTAGCACCAGCCCGCGAGTGGAACTGAGACTCCCCTCCTCAGCCTGGCGTCTGATCTGAAGTCAAAAGAGAGGTCATCACTCTTTTGTCACCACCTTTTTTCCTCACCCTCAGGGCTGTTTTTCTAGTTTCCTCCTTCTTCTGGGAAGGGACTGGAGACCTCCCAAACCCATCTTCTCTGCTCCCTCAGCCTGTACCTCTGCAGGCTCTTCTTCCATGTCCAGGTCTAAGAGAGCTGTCTCCAGACCCAGACACCTTGCACAGGCCTTGCCAGGCCGCTGTGTCTGCCTCTCTGGAGCTCAGAGAGAGTCAGAGGAGCTGGGCTTCCAGAGCCAGAGTCGAACTGATCCAGCCCCTCAGGACGCTAAAAATATCCAGAAACGGTGTTCATTGCTTCTTCGCAAAGTTATATGCTCACAGCTTTAGAAGATTCAAGGGATGTGGTAAACGCCTGAGACCAAGTCCTTTCCGCATCCCCCACTTCTTGTGTGTAGGACGAAGACTTCAGCCTCCTAGACCTTCCTGAATACCAAAGAGCAGATGCAAATGGTTGCTCATCAGAGAAGTAAGGGAACACAGACACAAAGGAGGAGCGATCAGGAAAGACAGTGTGGCATTAAAGCAGGGTCCTGGTTCCTCCTCTAGGAACATACATGACAGTCCCTTGGAGTTCTTCTGTAGGGGCTAGGGCCCCACCCAGCTGGGGGATGGACCTTCAGGCTGAGCACAAGACTCCTGGAGCACTGCCCTGTTACCTCATCAACAAACAAGAAAGCCACGGGCCCTGCCGCCCTCACCCTGAATTCTGCCTGTTAAAAACTGCTCCCCGAAAACCGTTGGAGAGTTTGGGGTTTTTGAGCTTGAGCCACCCGTTCTCCTTGCCCAGCCCTACAGTGAACCTTTCTCTGCTCTAAGCTCCCGTATTTCAGTTTGGCCTCACTGTGCGTTGGGCACACCAGCTTGCGTTCAGGAACACACCCAGGCCTTTCTGAAGAAAATATCACAGCTATTAAGATCAGGCCTCAAAATGTGGAAGTAACAGTCAAAAATCTTTGATAAGTAAGACCCTACTGGGTTATTTTGACTATAATAATAATGACATCTGATTGGGTTCAAGTGTGTTTTGTATTACAGGTCCATGGTCCCTCATCTGAAATTCAAAAAAAACTCAAGAGAACTGAGGGGAGAACAAAAAAGTCCCAAGTTTGTCACAAGTTCATTTGACAACAAAACCCTGGTTTGAGTTGACGTGAGGCTTACAGTCGTTACCCTGCTTAGTGTGACTGTTTGCGTCTTGCTGCAGAAATATCAATGTGTTTGGTTACTTCTCCAAACATCAAACGTGAATATTATGTAATAAATGGTATGTGTACCATATTACCTGTTTGAAACACTTCTGAACCAAAAGAATTTTGGGGGGTTTTCTTTTCTTTTCTTTTCTTTTCTTTTCTTTTCTTTTTTTTTTTTTTTTTTTTTGACAAGAAAGTAGGATTCATTGGTGGGCATGAGTAAGGAGGGGGTGGCACCAAGGCTCTCACAAGTGCAGGGCTGGCCATTTGTTGAGAGGGCCATGATTAGGGATGTATTTGACCCCACAGTCATCCCAAATGAGCCACTTTTCTGCCACCATGTTTTCAAACTCATCTGCATTAAACTTAGTAAATCCCCACTTCTTGGAGATGTGGACTTCCTGGTGGTGGCGGAACTTGAATTTGGTCCTGCATAGGGCCTCAGCCACATGCTCCTTGTTCCACAGCTTGTTGTGGATGGACATGAAGACTTGGCTGGTGTCTGCCCTGGGTCTTTCCAAAGACCCTGCACATACTTATCTGGAGCCTGTCACTTCCAGCACAGGACAACATCTTGTCCATGCAGATGACATGGGAGGGCCAGATCCGTGCTCGGTTGTGAAAACCATCTTAGCCACAGCTTTTCACCATGGACTTGTTGGCACAAATATGGGCAGCCTCCAGGGCTTCGGAGGAGAGCTGCGCATATTCATCTGACCCCATGTGGCCACAGAGTGGGAACTCACCCACTTCTGCCCTCTTACTGCCCCAGGTCAAAGATGTGGATCGTGGCATCCGCCTCGCCTCGGCAAAAAAGACCTTGTGTAGGGCTTGGGCTTCCGAATGGTTTCTGATAACGGATTTGGTGTCTGTAGCGCTGAAACCGAGCCAAGGGCACATGTGCCCACAGCGCAGAAAGCCAGACTCTGACAGCGAGAGTTTGCAGCAGAGTAAGGGTTTATTGCAGGGCCCCAAGCAAGGGAGTGGGAGACGAGCCTCAGGCCCACTCCCACTTGGTCTCTGAGTTAGGGGTGTTTTAAAGGGAAGAACAAAGGCAGGGATTAATTGTCTTGTGACATTTCTTAGTCATAGTTTCGAGCATCCATCTGTCTCTGGTTTATGAATCTCAGGCCATGTGGTCCGCGGCTCAGGGATCTGTTAGATCATCTTGCCTTGGAGAAGCCGCCTGGGTTTGTACATTAGTGGTGTCTGTGATAGCAGTTTTAGTACATTAACACATTACCCACAGCAGCGGCTTTAGTCATCTGACTGTTAGACTGGTGTTCAGTCAGCACAGGATTGAGGTCAGAGAGGACAAGAAAGGGAATAAAATTTTGGACAGAGAAGTTAATCATAAATTTGGTAAGGGAATTCGGTTTTAAGGGGACTTGGCTTCAGCACTCTTTTACCAATTACATGCTTTCCAATTAATAATCTCCACAAATTAGACAAATACAAGCCTCAAACAGGAGTCCTTACGAGGCTGCCCCCTCTTGGATACTGCTCCTTGTGGTCTCTAGTTTGGGAACTGTTCAGTATTATCTTCTAGTTCAGCATTTAGCACCTTAATCCTTTGGAAGGAAAGAAAAAAACATCGATTTAATAAATGATGAATAAGTAAATACAAATAGTGAATAACATTGAGCCCAGATCGCTCCTTCTCCACGGGTGCAACATGGAAGGAGGAGGGAATGCCCTTTCCCATCGTGTCTGAAGCAGAGCGGTCACATGCATGGTCCGTCTTCATTTTGTGCTGAATTATGGGAACGACACTCATGCCATCCTGCAGCATTACAGAAGCCCCCACATACAGTTTCACACCTTTCACTAAATGCACACAAACTTAGGACCAGTAGTTTTGTGTCTTCCACTAGTTTAGGAAAAAGCTTTTCTGTTCTTTTCTCAAAAAGCATGTTGTTCCTCAAGGCCAAAGTTGGGGGCGGGTGTGTGTTAGATGTTTAGTCCTTCACTTGTCACTGACGTAATGTTTGTGGTAGCCAGGCTCTAGGAAACCCCCAGTGATTCTTACCTTCTGGTATTCAATCCCCTGTGTAATCCTTTCCTCATCAAATACAATTTGTGGCAAACAATTCTTGATTTTCTTCATGCAGATATTAATATGTGTGCATGTATGTATACAAACACACAGCTGTGTGGTTTGCTAATACACATTGGATCATATTAAACATACTGTCCTGCAATGTGCATACTGACTCTAACAGTTTATCTGGACACACCTTGCATATATGTTCATGTAAATCTAGGTTATTTGTTCATGTATCTTTGTATATTTTATCATATAGACTTCTCCATTCCCTATGGGAGGCTATCTGGGCTGTTTCCAGTTTCCACAAATACAAACAGTGGTACAGTGGATGGCATGTGGGCAAATCTGTGGAATATATTTCTGGAAGCAGAAAGGCTGGATCAAAAGTTGACACATTTATAAACAACAAGGTCCTACTGTATAGCACAGTATTCAATAGCTTGTAATAACCTGTGATGAAAAAGATTTCATATATATATATATATGTATATATATATATATAACTGAATCACTGTGCTATCCACCAGAAACTAACACAACATTGTAAATCAAGTATACTTCAGTTAAAAAAAAGTAGACAAACTTAAAATTCTGATAGATGTTTCCAAATTGCTGTCCCAAAATGTTGTACCAGTGTCCTTGCCCAATGTCTGTGTCCCTACCTCCTCAACAACACTGAGTATCCATAATCTCTGCCAGTCAGGTAGGTGAAAAATGCCTCATTACTTTATTTTGTGTTTAATGTTAACCATCATTTCATATGTTTATTGGCTGTTTGTGTTTCTTCTGTTTGGAATTGTCTGCTCACCTCCTTTGTTTACCTTGATATTGGTTATTTGTCTTCTATATTGATTTGTAAGAACTCTTTGTATATTAATATATTAGCTCTTTGCCTAAAACATATTTTATAGGAAATTTCCCCCAACTTATTCCCAATACTGACTTTAACATTTTAGAATCACATTTAGGAGCCTTTTTGTCATAAACCAATGATTCGTGTTGTATAAAACACGAAAAAGTCTTTATAAATTAAAAGAAGTTACAGTGAAAATTTAAAATAATCAAGAAAGCATTTCCTGTTTGCACAAATGTGTGCTGTTACTGTGTTTGACTTTGGTGTCAGTGGCCCAATTGATCTGGGTTTTCACTATTTCCTTCTAGTTTCCCCAGTACTGCATTCACTGCATTCCCAGGAGCCGCGAGGTCCAGCAGTCCTGGCTCTCCACGGTGCTCACCACCTTGTACTCCACTGTGGCTCTCCTTCCCCCTGACTCACCGAGTGAAGCCAGATTTGGTACGTATGACGGTCAGAGGAGAGGGAAGGCCACTGTCCCGTGGATTCTTCATTAGGCACAGGTTGTATTGTTTTCTTAAACAGCTGCCATTTGTCAGTATGCCGGACACTACACCAGACTTTGTACTAATGTATGCTAAAATTTATCATTTCAGTGCACTTGCTAAAAGAGGTGAGAAGTTTGTCTTCCCTTTCTAACTATAACTTGAACTCTGAATTTGCCCTCTTCTCTTTGTCTCATGGCGGTAAGAACTCACAGGGCGTATCTGTGACCAATCTGTGCTCATGTCCATCTGTGGTTCCTGAGCCTACGTCATGTGCTCGCTTGTCAGCCAGAGAAGGACCAGTTTTTCTATTTTATTACTCTTCTTGTTTTGTCAAAACTCTGTCACCAAATTTGATATGCAGTCGGCAGAATGTCATACACACTCAAGTTTTTATAGGAAAGTAGTATGGGAAATAGAAATGTGAAAACTTACTCAGAGCACTATATTAGACCTTACCTTCCTTATCTGTAAAGGTCTTAAGTTCTCTGTGGTCTTTAGGATGAAGTTCTATGACTGAATTCTAAATGTACTTCGCAGCAGTGTACACAATTCTTAAGTGGTACTCATTCCTGGTAAGGCAGAATCCATTCATCTGCTTAGCTTCAAAGAAACTCTTTACTCGCTCTCCTTGTACATGAGTTCTGGCACAGTGGTTGTTATTCTCATGAACAGTTGAACAGAAAGGCAGCTTTGGGAAGATCTCTATCAGCTTGGCCATTGCCTTTCACCAGCTGGATCTCAGTTCAAGTCCCTCCTTTGGATGAGAATTTTAAAATCTGAATTTTCCACATGAGTAGTTTAGTTTTTTTTGGTTTTTTTTTTTTTTTTTTTTTTTGGAAAGGTATAATTTACAAACAGTGAAATGCCCAGATCTTAAGCATATAGTTTGAGCACATCTCTATCAAGATACAGAACACTTCCATCACCCCACCTGCCCCTTCCCAGTCAGCTTCTGGCCCCAGGCAACCACTTTCTGATTTCTTTCACCATAGATCAATTTTGCTTATATTTATTTTTTAAATTTTTGATGAAGTAAGTTTATCTTACAGCCTTCAACTGCATTTTTAGTGTGTGGAATTCAACTTTTTTTTTGATATGGTCATTATTGCTCTTAACTGTTTAATTAATTTATTTCTAAAATTTGAGACACAACGGAAGGAAGGAAAAATGTCTTCACATTTTAAGCTGGAAATTTTGGGTTTACGTTTACTAGATCACTCAGTGCATGGTCACTGTCCCTGGCAGCCGCTAGGCTGAGTGTGGTGACTCTGGGACTGTCAGGTGTTAAGGTGAGAAGGAAGCAGTGATGTGCCGGATGGTGTCTGTGTGGACACAGAGGCGCTCTGGTGACTGCCCAGCCTAAGTGTTTGGTACCCTTGTAGTGGAAAGAGTCGTGGGACCTTTGGTCCCCTGCACACTTTGGCTTTTATTTTATTTTAGTTCCCATCATTCTCTCCCTGAAAAGAAAAGGATTGGACTGGCTGTCCTCTCAGTTTCCTTCTAACTTAGTTTAACATTTTATGAGCACCATAAATTTGCCTATAAGGAATAGTAGGGAAAAAATAACTATTATTATACTATTTTTGAAAGAATAAGGGGGGAAAGGGGAGAAATGTGAAAGACTTATTTCCATTTTAAACTAAGTTTTCAAAGTTATTTCAGACCTGAACAGTGTCCAGTCAGCTGTTCTGATGCAGTTGGCTCCACAGAATGAACTCCCACTTACTGAAATTCCTTTTTACACACAGAGAAAGTTAATGGATAAGAGGCCTTCTTCCTGCACCAAAAGCAGAACTACACCGTGCAGATCTCTCCTGTATTCATCCTTGGCTCTCTTAGGACTTTTATCAAAGTATCTTCTTTATTTCTTTAAAAAAAAAAAGTGGGAGGAGGGTAAAGCTCAATGGTAGAATGTGTGCCTAGATTGCACAAGGTCCTGGGTTCAATCCCCTGTACCTCTATTTAAAATAATAATAATAATAATAATAAATTTTTAAAAGACTAAATTGCCTTCCCCCATTAAAAAAATAGTTTTAAAAAGTGAAAGTAAAACCCACTTTTAGAAAAGACAGTAGCCTCAGGCCTTAAATTACCAGAGTTGTCTGAACAGCCTGGTGCCTTTCTGCTTTGCTTTAACCGTGTGCCCTGAGCCAGTGAGTCTGCTCTCCGTTCAGCTGTCTGTGTCCCTCACTTTGCCGTCTGTAAAACATAAATAAAGTCACTTTCCCTGTTGTTTCCGAGTGAATGCTGAGTAGTAGAACATTGCAGTGTTTTTTAAATGGAAGTTCCATCTGCTACATGATAGCTAACATTTACTGAGCACATTTATATGTGCCACACCTGGTCCCCAGCCCTAGCATTCATGCTGAGGTGGGTAGCAGTGTTACTCACATTTAACGGAGGAGGAAACCGGGGCTCAGTGAGGCAGGAGGTTACTTGCCTGGGGTGTGCACAGCCCATCAGTCACAGAGTGGGTGTAGAACCCAGGTCTTTCTGATTCCAAAGCTCAAGGCCTTAACCACTGGACTGTGTGCCACTGTCTCTAACTCATCTTGGAAGATGTGTTCATTCAGACTGATTAAGAATCAATTAATAAATTACTTTTTAAATAAATTACACTGAGCATCATTCCCTCTAAATAAGAGTATGAAATTTAAATATATCCCAGCAGCTCAAGTTAAGTACCTGCTTTCATAGTAGATTTAACAAAGACTGACCCAATTGAATAAAATTAATAATAGTGTACATTTCAAACTTAATATCATGTATATTCATCAAAACAAAATATTTTTTAAATTTCAAAGAGGAATAGTATTATTAAAGCAGTATTATTACAGGATTTTACAAATGAGATTAACTTGGAAGTTTAATCAAATTCATATTTACCAGTTTCCTGTTACAGAAAATCATATGTGAAACCACTGTGAGGATATGTAATGTTTTATGTCCTAATTAACTCTTTAGATGAGATAGTAATCCACAAAACCTCTGGTTGCTGATGAAAAAGTGTGTAAATCTTGTTGTTGAGTGTATATTAAAAGTCGTCGTTTCATCCAGGCCAATTACTAGATGAAGAACGTCTTAGAGGAAAGTTATAAATTCTGGCTTGGAGGCCTGAATCCAATCCTTAATAATTGGAATGGATGGCTTCTTTTTTTTTTTTTACGAGGTCATTAAATACTTTTTAGGTGGTTCTGATATTTCACGTACTGTATTTTTCAAGATAAATGGGGTTGTCAGGCATCTGTGGATAAGAGGCATTAAGTTTGCTTAGATTATTCTGGAGTTTAAAAAGATAATGGGACAGAATACAGGCAGTTGGTTGCCAGCATCCCGGGGCGGTGGAGAGACTGACTACAAAAAGACTTGAAGGAGCTATTTTGGGTGAGAAGCTCTTCTGTATCTTGATTGTTTGGGTGGTTGGTTACTTGGTTACTTAACTGTATGTGTTTGTCATAACTCAGACCTGTGCACTAAAAACTACATTTTACTCTGTGCAAATTGCATCTCAGTAAGTATGAATTTTTAAAGGTAAATCATTGCCAAAAGCATAAAAACCTTTGACTCCCAGTAGCTTCATAAATGGCATTTAATTATTCTTGAGTAAAAGTGATTTGGTGAGTCGTTGCTTGCTCTTCTCGACAGCTCACCACTCCAGTGTCTAGAAGACCTTCTCTAAGTGACACAAATACTAGAACTGAGTTACAGCATTTGTCTAAAACTTCTGACACAAAATTCAGCACCTTTGTATTAAAAATCTGGTCGAGGGAACATCAGTAGCAGCCAAAAATGACAGTTCATCAAATGAACTGAGACTTCTCGTTAGTTCAGTAACTTATTATTTTGTTTGTCTCTGTAACCTTGGAAGCAGTAAACAGAGTTAGTCAAGGCTGGAGTGCTGTATGGTATGTCTGACTTTAGGTGAGTCTATCGTCCTCAAAGTCTTAGTTATTAAAAGTATATATTAAGTACCTGATACGTGCTTCTTTTCCACGTGCACATCCAGTAGGCATCTGAAGCGTTCTCAGTCCACGACAGTAGATGTTTGCTTCTCTTCCCCCATCTTGGTAAATTGGCTCCAGTCCTCAGGTGCCATCTTCGATTCCTCTCTGCCACACCTTACTTCCCGTGTTCGGTAGCAAGCCCTGCCAACCAGCTCTTCAAAATTCGTCATCTCATCTGTCTGTCCATTGTCGCTGCCACCATGCCATCCAACCCCCTCACTGCAGAGTCTCCTAACTTGTCTGTCTGTGGAAGGAAGTTCATGACCACCTGCCATTTTTTCATCCCGTGACTACCAATGTGATTTTTTAATGTAAATCAGATTCTGTTACTCCCCACCCAAAACTGTCCAGCAGCTTTCTGTGTTCTTAAAGTCTAAACTTCTCAGCGTAGCCTGCACTCTCCAGCCCCACCTGCTTCTCTGACCTCTTGTCCTCCCCTCTCCCCCTACTTTACTAGTGCCAGGCAGGCCTGCCTTCATTTTTCCCCCAACAAACCCAGCTGATTTGTACTTGCTGTTCCCTGTGCATGGGACTCTTCTCCCCTGCTCTAAACATGACTAGCTCCTTTTCGTCCTCTGAGCCCAAATGTTACCTGCCTGACTACTAAGCCTTCATCTAGCTCATGTCCTCGTCCCTCTGTCACACTGCCCTGCTCTGTCTTCTTCACAGCTCTAATCCCAATAAAAAAAACTATGTAACTGTCTTTTTATTGTATTTGTTTGTCATTCCATTAGAACCTGCCCTGCCTTGTTCATTGTACGTACGCAGCTGTGCCTGGCACATGGTGACCGCTCTGCTTATCTGATGAATGTTCCAGTCACTGTGCTGGTCACCCGGAGTGCAGACATGGCTGAGACATGGGCCCTGCCCTCAGAGGGCTTCAGCTCCAGGGGAGGAGACAAATGGCAAATAATTATAAGCAGTATGCCTAGTGCTTTATGGCGGTAAGTGAAAATGGCTGTGGGCGTATCGCAGGAAGAACTCAGTGGTTCATTCATCCACAGATACCTGTCAAGGACCCTGCTCTGTGGCAGGATTTATACGTGCGACAAGTACAACAGTCAGTGGGTGGAGCGCAGTCTTGCCCACAGCGGGGAGGTTGCAGTATGTATGATAGGTCCTCCCTGGAGAGCTTGGATAAGACTTAAGAGTGGAGATCACATTTAAGCAAAGATGGATAAGAGTTCATCAGTCAGAGAAAAGAAAAAGGTCATTTTAAGAAGAGTAAAAGATTAATAAGTCAGTTGAGTGAGAGTCACATAGTGTACGTAAGTATTTAGACTGTACCTTTATTAGTTAGCATTTTACACGTAGCATTTTAATGGGATCTGGAACTTAAGGCCTGAATGCAGTAGCAAGGCAGTTGTTTTTATAAGGTGGAATATTAAGGCTGATGTTAGGATGGCATATTGGGCTTATTTCTATGTAATCCCCATAAACAGACTTCTTTTCATTGAAATCCAATAGAAGTTAAAGGAAATGACCACTTAAACCTTTTATTGGTTTATCATTTTGATTCATGTGAATGAGTCACTTAGAAGTCTTATTTTTAAAAATTTTTAGAAAAATAACATTTATTGAACTTTCCCTACGTGTCAGGCACTATTCAAATACTTTACGTATATTAATTCATTTAATTCTCTGAACAGTCCTCTGACGTAGGACTCTTTACCTCCACTCTGTAGATGAGGAGCTCACGGTCCAGAGAGGACTAAGCAACCAGGGTCACAGAGCTAGTCAGGGTAGCATAATTCCAGTTCTCTTTAGAAATGTGTCAGATTTTGCCAGAATTAGATAACTTGCTCAATTAAAACCTTAACTAATTTTTTTAATGTCTGTATTGCAGCAGGCACTGAAGGGGATGAATAAAATATAGCCTATGTCCTTGAAAAGCTTGTATTTAGTTAGCTTCAAGAAAAACAGAGTAAAGAAACAACAGGTAGGCATGAAACAGAGAGTAATTTTGTTGGGAAAAAACTAAATCAGAGATAGTTCTTCCATCTCTTTAGCTTACAGCTTATTTTGATACTTGAGATTCTTTTAAAAAGCATTTGAGCACAATTTTTTAGCATTTTTTTATTTTGGAATAATTATAGTTTCCAAGAATTGCAGAAATAGTGCATAGAGTTCCACGTACCCTTCACCCAGCTTCCCCTCATGGTGATGTCATATAACCAGTGCAACATCAAACTCAGAAACTTGATGTAAGTACAATACTGTTAACTAGACTATAAACCTTACTAAGTTGTCACCGTTTTTCCTATATGTTCATGGGTGGGTGGGGGTGAGTTTATGTATAGTTCTAGTCTGTTTTAGCCATGTATTTATTTGTATAACCACCACCAAAATCAAGATACATAACTGTTCCATCACTGCGAAGGAACTCCCCTGTTCTATCCCCAGTCCCTGTTCCATGGCAGCCACTAATCTGTTTCCCATCACTATAGTTTGTCACTTCAAGAATATTCTATAAATGGGGGGAGGGTATAGCTCAGTTGGTAGAGTGCTAGCTTCACATGCATGAGGTCCTGAGTTCAGTCCCAGTACCTCCATTAAAATAATTAGTAGATAATTAAGAACCTAATTACCTCCCCCCAAAATTAAAAATTTTAATAAAAAATAAAATTAAAAAAAAAAAGAATGGTCTATAAGTGGAGTCACACAGTGTGGAACTTCTTGAGATTGACTTTTTTCACTGAGCATAATGACCTTGAGATCCATTCAGTTTTTGGCATGCATCAATAATTGCTTTTTACTGCTAAATAGGATTTCATTGTATGGATGTACTACAGTTTGTTTAACCATTCACCCATTGAGGTACATTTGAATTATTTTCAGTTTTTTGCTGCTATGAATAAAGCTACTATGAACATTCACGTACAGGTTTTTGTATAGGCGTAAGTTTTCATTTCTCTGGGTAAATGCCCAAGAATGAGATTGGTAGGTCTGATTAAAAGTTCAAGTCTAGTTTTATGAGAAAATGGCAAACTGTGTTCCATAGTGGCCACACCATTTTGCATCTCACTAGCAAAGGGTGAGAGACCCAGTTTCTCTGCACTCTCTCTAGCATTTGGTATCATCACTCCTTCTTCAGTGTGTAGGGATAAACCGTTGCGGTTTTAATCTGTGTTTCCCTCACGGCTAATGACGGTGAACATTTTCTCATGTGCTTATTTGCCCTTAGTATCTCTTCTTCACTGAGATGTCTTCTATTTTTTGCCCATTTTCTAATTGAATTGTTTTACTTTTGAGTTTCTCGACAGTTCTTTCTACATTCTAGATGTTTCTACATGTTTGTTGCTAACGTATCAAAATATAATTGATTTTTGTTTATCTCATATACTGTGATCTTGCAAAACTCACTTATTATATCTATGATTTTTTTAGTAGATTCTTCTGGGGTTTTCTAGACAACTGTATCTTCTGCAAAGTGGAAAAGTTTTATTTCTTCCCTCCCAACCAGCCATAAAATTTTTTTTTTCTTACCTTGTTGCACTAGCTAGGACTTCTAGTGATGTTTAATAAGAGTGATGAGAGCAGACAGCTTTGTTTATTTTCCAATTTTACGGGAAAACCATTCATTGTTTGACTACCATGTATGATGTCAACTGTAGGTTTTTTATAGATAGTCTTTGTGAAACGGAGGAAGTTTCTCTTCTCTGTTTGTTAGGGTTTTCTAGAAAAGAAAGAACCAATAGAATAGGATTTTACTCAGCCTTTTTGTTCTATTCAGGCGTTCAGTTGATTGGATGAGGACCATCCACATTAGGGAGGGCAATGTGCTTTACACAGTCTACTGATTCAAATGTTAATCTTACCCCAAAACACCCTTAGAGACATATGTCTGATCAAATGTCTGGGCACCCCATGGCCTGGTCAAGTTGACACATAAAATTAACCATCACAGTCTATGTTCCTGATTTTCTGAAAATGTTTTTATTAATGACATTATGAAAAATTAATATATTAATAACAAAATGAATTTTGTCATAAGCTTTTTTTTTTTGCATCAATTGGCACAATCATGGTTTTTTGTTAGTTGTTGATACAGTACATTACATTGAATGATTTTCAGATTATTGAAACAGGCTTCTATTCCTGTAACAAATCCCACCTAATCATGGTGTATAACCATTTTTACATATAGATGGATTTGATTTGCTACTTATTTGTGAGAATTTTTATATTCATGAGGGACCATTTGTCTTTAGCTTTTTGTTTTGGACCATCTTTTTCTGGTTTTGGTATTGAGATTAAACTGGCTTTATAAAATGTTTAGGAAGTGTTTCACCCCCTTTGTTTTCTGGAAGAGATTGTTTAGGATTTACGTTAATTCTCTGTTAAATGTATGGTAAAATTCGCCAGTGATGCCACCTAGTCCTAGAGATCTTCAGAAGCTTTTCAGCTACAGATTACATTTCTTTAATAGGCATAGGATTGTTAAGATTCTCTGCCTCATACTGGGTGAATGTTGGTAGTTTGTGATTTTCAAGGACTTGTTCCATTTCATCTAAATTATCAACTTTATGTGCAAAGAGTTGTGATGTTTCCTCGTTATCCTTTTTTATGGCTTTAGGATCCGTGGTTATAGCCATGGTTTCACTCCTGATATTGGCAAGTTCTGTCTTCTGTCTTTTTATATTTGTCAGTCTTGCAAGAAACATGTCAATTTTATTGATCTTTTCAAAGAATCAGCTTTTTGTTTCATTTATTTGCTCTTATTTCCTTTCTTGTGTTGCTTTGGATTCATTTTGCTCTTCTTTTTCTAGTTTCTTAGGTCAGGGTTTTAGATTATAGATTTAAGACCTTTCCTTTTTACTAATGTAAGCATTTAGTGCTATAAATTTCTCTTTCAGTGCTGCTTTAGCATCATCCTACAAACATAAATATGTTATGTTTTCATTTGGTTCTAAGTATTTTTTATGTCCTTTAATACTTCCTCCTTGACTCGTTGATCATTCAGAGCACTTTCATTTCTAAGTACGTGGAGATTTTTCTCCTATTACCTTTCTGTTACTGATTTCTAGCTCGATTCCATTATGGTCAGGGAACACACTCTGTTGTTAAATACGTTAAGGTATGTTCTACCACCCAGGATGCAGTCTGTCTTGGCGACTATTCCGTGGGTGCTTGAAAAGGACGTGTGTTCTGCTGTGTTGTGTGGTGTGCTCTGTGTTTATTTGTTAGATCTTGTTGGTGGATGATGTCACTGAGCTCTTCTGTATCTTTGCTGATTCCACCTAATGGGTCTGCAGACAGCTGTGAGACATGGGACTTTTCAGTAACCCTTCTAAAGCCATGTCTGTAAGTGAGCTCATTGATCTGAGCTCTTCATAATCTGTTCTGTGCCCTTTTCCCCGGAGTAATGTGCACAGTGATCCCACAGTAACATGAACTGGAAATAGTCCTTGCAGTTCACTGCTTTGTCTCGTGAAACCGAAGATTTCTTTACTATTGTGTCTTTTTAGTTTCTCCTAAAAGTAGGAGTCCTTGAATCTTCTTTGAGTGAGTAGGTGGATCTCAGGCTCTCTTAAAAATATACTCTAGAGGAGAAATTTGTTTGTTTCAAGGTGAAGAAGAGAACGTTGAATTTATGAGGCTGCTGATCATTAAACTAAAGTAAGGGAACTGCTTATGTTAAGGGAGAAAAATCTGTAAAGTTCTTGAGGGTAAAGGTCATGTATTTTTGTGTTTCCCATGGTCCCTTCCTAGAAGAGTGCCTTCCACATATTTGTGGAATGACTTAAAAATAAATGAATGAATACTGGATGATGTGAGTCATCACAAAGACAAAGCGCCTGCTCCCTAAATCGGTATTCTTCTCAGGCTTTATTAAGAGTCTGAAAAACCAGAAGGGTTTCCCAAGTCTGCAGTGTTTGATTACTGGCTTCATTCCAGCCTGGCTGTTGTTAAATGAAATACTCAAAGAAAAAGCCCTGAATACAAAAATGAAACCTAATTTAATTTTTAATTAAGTGAAAAATAACTTTCAGATTCTAGATGTATAACAAATTGGAAAGAAATGGACCATTTCAGCCTAATACTCTGCCTCTTTGCCTGAAGCTGAAGCTGGTTTAATTCGCCATAACAAATGTAGATGTATTTATCACATGTACACACATGCTTTGTATGAAAGAAAGCCATTATTTTACTTAGTCATTTTTTCCCATGTTCCATATCCAGTTTGAGCTGTGAAATGTCTAAGTTCATAGCAGAAGCGGGTTGATGACATGGATAATGGGTTATTGTCCATAAATGGGGTACTATGATTTAGGATTTTTTTTAGTTAGATATTTTCTGTGGTGAGCCACCAACTGAATGGTACTGGGATTACCACTGTTTGCATAGTATATAAAATTTTTATTGGCCTATTGATGGACGTGTGTTTCAGACATTAAGAAGAGTCAATTAACTTTTTGTTGATATGCCAGAACCCTTACAGGAACTTGGTTTTTCCCCTTAATTGCTGTTGGTTTGATTCTCTTTATGTAATGACCTTCATCTGGTATTATATTTTTTGGTGATCAAAAACCTTAATAGCATGTTCAGAGGAAGCTAAGCTGGACAAAGAAAAGGTTAGCTGGCCCAAGATGCCTATCTATAAATAGAGTTAAGTGAGAATAAGATTTTTCAAGCCAGGTCAAATAAGAAACAATTAGATCACAATTGTCTACTGCTTCTTGTTTTCCGAGATTAAAGAAAACATACTTGGGAGCTATTTGTTTAAATTTGTTCCGTCCCTACTCCCATGTTGACCAGTCCTCCGGGACATGTTAAAGCAATGCCAGTGTTACCTTTCCCCAGCTTGTATTTCTCCTCCATACGTGCACCGTAAATTTAGCAACTTTCATAGCATCCAGAGGAACCAGCTCTGTATTGTACGTGCATTTAGCAGGTCTGATGATGGTCAGAGTCCACTGTGAGAAGTGATTGTATGTGAAAATCCTCCCACATATCTCGTTTCTTCTGACTGACAAACTGCTTTTCCCAGCTGCGTGGTGAAATTACCAGCTGTTCCACTGACATGTTGGCTGGGTGACAGCCTATAGCTGCTTCCACCCACAAATGAGGTATTTAATTTAAATGTTATGGTTTCTGTTTCACATTTTGAGTGACCTCAGAACAAAATCTGTGTCAAAATTAGGCTATATATTATCAGTTAGAGGTTGCTTCAAACTGTTTTTCTTTTTCTCCACTTTGGGGGATTCTCCGAAGCTTGAAAATGAGCTTTCTTTCTTTTCTAAGTTGATCCCTTTCCTATTTGGCAAACGTTCCAGAAGCCGGGGCGGCTTTGCCTACCTACCGCTTCTCGCTTCTCGTTGCGTTTCGCCGGTGTCCTGGTCTGCTGAGGTCTCCGGCCCCGCCCCTCGCAGGCTCCTCTGCGCCTGGCCTGGTGGGCCTCTTCCTTTCCAGCTGAAAGCTAGCGTGCTTCCCCAGGGTAACGGTGTGGCTGCAGAGCAAACAGAAGTAAGAGCTGGAGGGAAAGGGGTCCAGTTGTGAGAGGATGAGAATACGGGACGCGTGAATGAAACAGAGCTGTTCTCCAAGGAAGGACGGCTGTGCGGTCACAGGCAGTGAGACCTGGCCTGGTGCAGAAGGGTGCTGGGAGGCCCCAGGGGCTGCGTGAGAAGAGGGTGGGATCAAGAGAAGGGGAGTCCTTGCAGTGATCTTCAGTTTTTATGCGTGAGTGATTCCTAAAACCAGTCTGTTTCCCAGCCTCACGGTGCCCGTTTTAAAGTTTCATGTGAATCTGCAGAGCTCTATTTTTATAGCATCTGAAAAAAATCACCAAAGTGCTGTTTTTGTCTAACATTTTAAAAATCTTCCTTTGGTCTGAAGGGAAAAAGAAAAGAAAGGCACACAAACAGGACACAAATAGTTGAGCCTGGGATGGGAGAGAGAGCTTCAAAGGGCTGCAGCGGTCCCAGGCAGGTGGGCTCATGAAAGACGTGGAAATGCCTGGAACTTGAGTTGGTAGGGAAGCAGCTTGGGGGGGTTTTGAAATTTGGACGCAGACTGTGAACTCCTTGAGGGAAGGTAAAATGTGTTACTCATCTTGGCAATCCTAGCACCTAGGAAAGGGCTCAGGGGCATGTTGGAGTTCAGTAAATATTGAAGGAGAGAAGTTGGGCAGGAGGGATATAGAAAGGAAAGAGAGAAGCTATTAAAACTTAGTGATGACTGCTTAGAGCTTTTAGTGGGGTGGAAAACATAGAATAGGGGGAAAAAGCATTGCATAATTGCTATTTGGCTAACTTTTGTACCCATTGAATAAATCCCTGGAATTCATCTAAGGATTTTCTTGATAGCACATTTCTGAAGTGTTAAATATTATCTCTGTCAAAGCAATCAAAAGGAAATGGCAAAAATTCCTCAGTCATCTTAAGCAGAATACAGTTGCTTTACTTTTTTTATTGAGATGAAATTCACATAACATAAAATTAACCATTTTAAAGTCTTCAGTTCAGTAGCATTTGGTACATTCAAATGGTGGGCACCACCTGTATTGGGTTCCAAGACATTTTCACCAACAGTTGCTTTATTTTAAGGCCTGAGTATCATGAAATCACTTGAGTTTTTTACTATATTAAAACAAAAAAAGATCAAAACTTAGACAGTGTTTTCTAACAGCCTCTGGAGACTAAATCCCATCTTCTGTTTTTTTAAATTTCTCGTTTCCTTCCCCCTGAGTTATTTGGGTAAAACATACCTTTTTAGGCTGGGATTTTCTCTTTGGTAATTTGCTTTTTGGTGATTTCTTTTTCTCCTGGCCGCCTGGTATAATTGTTCCCTTTTGTAGCATGAATACAATGAAGCTCCTGGTCATGGATTTCTTTTTCTAATGTTAGACACACTGGAATTCAGTCAGTTGCAGAAAACTCATCACTTCTCTATGTGGAGCATGAGATTTGAGAGTCCACTTGTAGCAGGACAGCACTTTGTAGCAGAGGTAAGCCCGGTGCTTCTCACCCTCCGTGTTGCTTGTCCATAGGAGCAAACAGGCAAACTCTGATCTTCTCTAAGACATATGGGCAAACAATTATAAAAATATTCTTCAAAAGGACATTATAATCAGAGTGAGGAAACTATGATTACCCTAGATTTGCTCAGAGGAATGAATAAACACCTTACAAATTTCAAGCATTGTTGTGGCTTACAGTAAAAGATATTTTAGCATTATTGTTCAGAGGAGTGAAACGGGTCTATTAGAAACAGGTTAGAGAGCTTGAGAGCTCTCAGAAACAGCAAGATGTTCCCTGCTGATAAGGCTGAATTACAGAAAGAACATGTCGTGACTGATCATTCCTTTTAAGAAATGTGAATACTGGATTTATAAGTTTCATATGCTTATGATGTCAAAATTGCCATATTCTGCCGTAAAGAATGAAATCTGCTGTGGGATCAACTGTAGAATTGCAAAGGGCAGCAAATTCCATCTGTTAGCAGAACACCGTTTTGCATTCTTGGTCTTTGTGAAGTCGCATTTAAGCCATTTATACAAATCTTTGACAAAGCAATTTTTTTAAAATTTTTATAGCTGGTGAAAACAGGTTTGCTCTTATGGGCTGAATAATTACTTTTCTCTAAGGACAGGTGTTTCATGCTTAAATCAGTTGTGTCCACATCTTCAAAGCTCCATATTTGCTTACACAATGCAGTATTTTGTAGACGTCTCCTTAGTGGAGGCAGTGCCCAGAGCCCAGGGGACTTAGTCTGTTGCTGTTTTATTATTCCCAAGCCAACTTTCCTGTTTCAGCTTTTCAAGGAACCGTGATTCATCTCTGTGAAGTCACACAAGGAGGAAAAATCCCTCACTGCTCAATACGAATGGAGAATAGGATGGGGTGGGGGGCGGCTGGGCTCTGGTGGGGGTGTGGCTTTCCCTCCTCCCTCTGGGAACTGGGTGAGACTTGTGTGCGGCAGAATTCCAGCCTTCGAGTCACAGAAGAGCAGTTCCTCATTTTTGTTATGTAGGTTTCATCAGGAATTCACCCTGAGCTTTGCGCAGTGGCAGTGTCGTAGCCGGTGAGGTTTATTCAAGGCGAGATTGTTGCTAATTGAAGAATTCACTCTGAGTGTTTGCTTTACATTTTTTCTTAAAATGTCCACGTTACTGTTTTCTCTGATTAGCATGCATTATACCCTGCTCACGGTACAGAGGGAAATACGCCGTCCTGGGGGTCAGGAGGTTTTGGTTTTGCGCTCAGCTTTGTGAGTAATTAGGCTTGTGACTCAAGGTTAATCAGTTAACCTGTCTGAGCTTAGCCTCTCCTTCCGATCAAGTAGGAATAGGAAGCCACAGCGGACGGAGCACAGAAGTCAGATCCATTTGCTTTTGGACAGGCCACTCCCTCTGCCAGGAAGGTGATTGACTCCCTGCCTCTCAAAACCACCGATTTCTGCTCACCTCCCAGCTGAATGACTAATGTTCTTCCGAGCCCCCACCCCTCATAGTGCCTTAGGTGTAGTGAATGCCCAAAACATATTTTTTTAATTGAAGTATATAGTCAGTTTACAGTGTTGTCAATTTCTGTATACAGCATAGTGTTTCAGTCACATGTATACATACATATATTCTTTTTCAGATTGTTTTTCATTATAGGTTATGACAAGATACTGAATATAGCTCCCTGTGCTCTACAGTAGAAATTTGTTGTTTATCTATCCAAAACATTTTTTAAATGATGATGATGACTTAGCTCTGAGAGTCTTTCTGGGGCCCCTTATGCACACACAGTATATTCACAGAAGACTATGAAGTAGGTGTCGGATCATCCAGCTTGGATGACGTGGTATGTCTAACTGTTTTCATGTCTCTTACCTCTGGTTGTTTCATTTGTGTGGGTCCCCTGAGTAGGTCCTGTTTGTGTCCAGCTTTCATGCCCTTCCTGATGACCGTCATGAGCGGTAGCAGCGCAGAGGGTGGTGTGGGAGCCTCGTCCACCCGGAGGACTGCGTGCAGGCCGCGCAGGTGGAGGCGGTGGGCTTACTGTGCACGGCAGCACGACAGGCCTGCTGTCCCCAAGCCCTTACTCTTTGAAGTCCTGGAGCTGCCACTACTCTTGTGGCAGAATAGTTCCTATTTATCAGGTCACTTATTTCTTGGTGGATTTTTAATACAGAGATCACTGTGTATCCTCACACTCCCCTCCTCTTTTTACTTAGAACGGTCATATTAAGTCATCCCCTGGTGGGGAATCCACTCGTACACTTAGAATCATAAACTTACACAGATAATGCCTTCACAATAGTTTAATCGCACATCCTCTTTTTAAGGTGTAGATAATAAAGCCGAGAGGGGGAGTGCCTTGTTCAGAGCCTTAGAACTAATGGCAAAGCATGGAAGGAAAACCCAGTTCTTCTGACTCCCAGCTGCACACTCAGCTCGAGACCACGCTACAAATGAGACAGGTTCCTCTCCTCTCCAAGGGCGACCAGGTGTACACGCCCCACATAAAACAGAGGAAACGGGCTTGGGCAGCGTGCACACTGGGTTCAGAATCCAGGTCTGCCATTCAAATATGTGGGCAAGCTTAATTGAGCTATTTAATCTCCAAAAACGTCCTTTCCTTCATCTGTAGAACAGAGACCATAACACCTGCTTCATGGTCTTATGTGACTATAGCTGTATGTACATAATGGGCCTCCACGGTAGAGTCCTAGGTCCTCCCCCACTCTGTCCCTGGGTTAAATATTGTCTTCCAAAAATTGAGAGGCTAACAAGGAGTTAATAAATATTTTTAAACTTAGGCCAAGGAATGTCTGCGCGGCGCCCAGCTTGGGTGACGTGGTATGCCTGTTTCCATGTTGATTTTCATGCCACAGTGAGCCCCTTCAGGCATGAAAACAACCAAGGATTATTTGCTTCTCTGTTCTTTCTTTTTTGGCTCTTGTGTCTTCATCACAGACTCCAGCCCTTCCAGGAGCAGTCTGTCAGGGCGCTCTCTCCTGCTGGGCCCCATTTCAAGGATGTCCTTCTGAATCTGCCCCTCTCAAGGAGAAGTTCATTGGCACGGGCCTGATTCTCAGTTACACAGTTCATTTCCTCAGTTTCTGGAAGATTCTTCTGAGCTGTGTCTTGAACTTCCACTCCATCCAGATCTTTCCTGCCTGTGAACTCCTCTCAAACTTACAGGCTAGCATTTCATTGTTCTCTGTTCACTTCCATTCATTTCCCCTTCCCCAAATTACATTATGAGCTCTTTAAGGGCCAAAAACTAAGTCTTCTGGCTTTATTATTATCCGCCAGGGAGCTTAGCAGTGTGTGGGGTGCTTAGAGAGATCTTTTTTTTTTTAATTGAAGTATAGTTGGTTTACGATGTTGTGTTAATTTCTGGTGTATAGCATGATGATTGAGTTTTATGTGCGTGTGTGTGTGTGTGTGTGTGTATTCCTTTTTAATTTTTGCTTACAGAGGTCTTCCGTTGTAAGGAACTGGAAGACACCATGACAAAAATTAGCAGCTCCGGATCCCACCTCTCCCCAGAGCGCCGCCCTGTCATCCTTCTCTGCCAGTTAAGTATCTCCTCCTCGGCTGCCAGCCTCTTCTCCTTCTTAGGTCCCACCCAGAGGTGCATGGTGTACAGGGGCCCCTGGAACTGCTCCTGGACCCCCGTTATTACTGTGACTCTCTCGCTCCCTACAAGCCGGGTGGGCCCAGTGATCAGAGAGCGTGGGAACTTGGATGTCCCCTCTTCTGAGAGCGCCATGGCCAGTTTAAAACCATGCAAAACTCTTCAGATTGAAAAGGATTAGGAAACAACCATGTCTGAGGAACTCAGGTCTCCCTCTGCTGCCATTCCGCCAAAACACCCACTTGATTCTTAAGGAAAATGTCATTCATACAATTATTTTTTTAAAAGGACCTGCAACTATCAATGTAGAATTGGTTTCTGATGCCACATCCTACAATCATAAAACCTAGAAATCAGACTAAGATTTTACTGGTTATAATCTGAATCTCTATCCTTTGAGGTCACTTATTCCTGAATTCGTTATTATTTCATAAACTTGTTATTATTTTCAAATAAAACATTATCTGTAAATAAATGTAAGAATAATTGTAATTTATCTGTCAGTAATTGTAAATAAATAATTTGCAAAGCTGTTTTCATTTTACACTGAATAACTGCTTTGAGCTGAGACCTGAGCTGGGCACCGTGGAAGGTGGAAGTGACTGTGAGGTATGGGTGGCACTCACGCTCAGAAGAGCATATAATCTGGGAGGCAGGCCAGGCCCCACGTCCAGGGTTCGGAAAGAGGGATCAGGAGAACAGGGGCCTGAACTGACCTGCCTCAAGGTTCAAGACAGAAACACCAGTGTGATTATTTAGAAGTGTTTTAAATCCCAGGCCCCCTTCTGGAGGGGAGAGCAGGTTAACGGGCCATTATCCCATCAGTCCCCGCCGCACAAACTCAACAGTGAAGACTGTGGCATAAGGCTTCGGGAAGTCTGACAGAATAGTTCCAGAAGGCGGGAGTAGCAAGTGTACTTCAAAGAACCCAGAACAAATAGCCCTTTAGGTCAATTTTTAAATCAATAACAGATCGGGCACTAAAGAGGAAGCCTGTTTCCCAGCCAAACGGTGAACAGTGCTAGACGCCCGGCTGTCACAGTCCCTGGGGAGTAATCAGAACTTGCTCAGGAGTCGGCCAATTTGGGTTCCTGAGAATGATTCTAAACACAAAATGATAAAAGTTGGGTGAAGTAAACAAAACCATTGCTTCATAATCAAATTTCATAGTGCAATTAAAGAGTCATAAAGTTAGAAATGCTGGAGGGTTTTTTGGTTTTTACTTTTTGTTTTGTTTTTTAAGGAAAAATTTAAAAGCAATGCTATTAAAATAAAAATAACTCAATGCTAAAAATACAGACTGAAGCATTTTATCCCCCTGGGGACCTGAAAACAGTAAAATATACAAGTTGGAGTCTAGTCCCCGTTAGACCAATGCATTCGTTTTGGAACTCAAGTAATTGTTCAATTTCTTTTGTCTACAAAGCCAGTGCAGATCTGGGGATTGTGTGTTTTAATTGTTGGCAAAACACTGTAAACATCCAGGTTCTGGTTGCTGTATTTTTATTTTAAAGCACAGGAAACTTACTTCTATTAGAAGCAATGGTGGGTTAGGGTAAATTGTGAATAAACAGTAATTTTTGGTCAAGTTCAAATACAGCCTGCTACTTGTCCTGCACTGGAAAAATGAGGTACCTCTATGATTGCAAATATATAGTAACCTTATGTTTTTGATGAAAGGGAAGGATTCTTTTGTACTGTTTTTTTGTTTGTTTGTTTTATTTTATTTTGTTGTTTAATCCCCAGTGCAAACATAAGAAAGAGTTGAACATCTTACCAGATTATACTTTTTCCTCTGATACCTCTTTTGATCTTTAAGGCTCCTTCCAACTTTAAGAGTCTGACTCGGTGATTTTAATGTGGTGTATTAGGAAATTCCACCAAAGCCTGGAACACGGATGTTCTCAAGGGGAACCCCAATGCATGATGATGTAATCTGTGCTAACCTGCAGAGTCCTGCCTGACGAGAGGTACCTCAGAACTTTCCTAATTCTGCTGGCGTAACCTTGGTGACCGCCGAATCTGACATTTGTACTTCTTAGTAACAAATGTGGAGACCTAATCATTACTTAACGAGCAGCAAAATCTTCCTAGGCTCTACTCTAATTCCTGGTGGCTTTCTCTAATAAAACAAAACAACTGTAAAGTAGTTCATAAAAGTTTAGTACCAAGTCCATGTCTCACCAGGTTGGATGGTATTTCCCTAAACTAGAGCTTTTGAGGATTACTGTGACATTCACCATATATACATGGAAGTTCATATGGTGGAATAATAATTAAATTTGATTAAATCTTTTAATCCACTTTTTATCACTTTTATTCATTAAAAGTGAAGACCAAAACAATGATCTAATTTAGTTTTTGAAGTTCAATAATAAGGAATAACAATCTTACTCCTGTTTTTTACGGAAGTAGTTGGGATCTTCAGGCCTATGCTAATTGAGATGCCCCCACCATCCCTCATTCTTTTCTGACTTGACTTTCTGATCATAGTATGGCCAGACCAGCACACAGTATTCTCAATATATGATAAGAATAATTCCTCTGACTTTATTCAGTTTATTTGTTTATATAATGAAGAACATTGCTTGTTTATATTCCTACTAGGCCCAGTTGGAATTTTCTCTTCCAAATTTGTAGAACTTTTCATTAAATATGGAATGATGTTCTGATATTTTTTTCCCTTCCAGTCAATAAGAACTTTCTTTTCTTCGTAGAACTCAGAAATGGCAAAAAGAACTAACTCATTCTTGTGGTATTTTCTGAATCCATAATACACAAATGAGTAGTCACGTGGCTGATAGAAATATCAGTGTACAGTAGCTTGTTGTTTCTTTCTCTCACTTTTTTTAAAGTAGATTTTACTTTTAGAGCAGTCTCAGGTTTTCGGCAAAATTCAGCAGAAAGCCCAGAGATTTCCCATGTACCCTCTGCCCCGACTCGTGCACAGCCTCCTGCATTATCAGCGTCCCTCACCAGGCTGGTACGTTTGTTGAAACGGAGGAACCCACATTGCCACATCATTATTACCCAAAGTCCAGTTATCTGCATAATTGTTCACTCTTACTGTTATACATTCAGTAGGTTTTGACAAATACATGACATGTATCCACCATTATATTATCATGGAAAGTAGTGTCACTGCCTTAAACGTGCTCTGTGTTTTGCTTATTCGTTACCTGCTGACAATCACTAATTTTTTTTTTTATCTGTCTTTGTAGTTTTGCTTTTCCTAGAATGTCATATATTTGCAATTATACAGCATGCAGCCTTTTCAGATTGGCTTCTCTCAGGTAGTAATATGCACTTAAGGTTCTTCCATGTCTTTCCGTGGCTTGATAACATTTCTTTTTAGTGCCGAATAATATCCCATTGTCTAGATATACCACGGTTTAGTATCTATCCACCTACTGAAGAGTATCTTAGTTGCTTCCAAGTTTTGGCAGTTATGAATAAAACTGCTGTAAACATCTATGTGCGGGTTTCTTTGTATACATAAGTATTCAGTTCCTTGGGTAAATACCAAGAAGCGCAATTACTGGATCATATGTTAAGAGTATGTTTAGTTATGTGAGAAACTGCCAACGTGTCTTCCAAAATGGCTGTACCTTTTGCATTGCCACAAGCAATGAATGAGAGTTCCTGTTGCTTTACATCTTTATCAGGATTTGATGTTGTCAGTTTTCTGGATTTTGGCCATTCTTATGGGTATGTACTGGTATCTCATTGTTTAATTTGCATTTCCCTAGTGATATATGATATGGAGCATTTTTCATAACCTTATCTGCTGTCTGTATAACTTCTTTGATGAAGTATCTGTTAAGATCTTTGATCCATATCTTAGTTTGTTCATTTTCTTATTGTTGACTTTTAAAAGTTCTTTGTATATTTTGGATAACAGTCCTCTATCAGATAGGTCTTTTGCAAATATTTTCTCCCAGTCTGTGGTTTGTCTTTGTTTTCCTGACAATGTCTTTTAAAGAATATAATTTTTACTTTCATAAAGTCCAGCTTATCAATGGTTTTTCCTGGATCGTGCCTTTGATGTTACATCTAAATATTTATCACCAAACCCAAGGTCATCTAGATTTTCTATGTTGTCTTCTAGGAATTTCATAGTTTTTCATCTTACATGTAGGTCTGTGATCCATTTTGAGTTAGTTTTTGTGAAGGGTGTAAGATCTGTGTTTAGATTCTTTTTTTTTTTTTTTTTGCACATGTATGTCCAGTTCTTCAAGTACCATGTTTTGAAAAGACTGTCTTATTCCATTGTATTGCCTTTACTCCACTGTCAAATATTAGTTGACTGTATTTATGTGGCTCTATTTCTGGCTCCCTGTTCTGTTACTTTGATGTATTTATCTATTCTTTCACCAATGCCATACTCTCTTGATACTGTAACTTTATAGTAAGTACAAAGTCAGTACTTGCTTACTGAAGTCAGGTAATGTCAGTCCTCTAACTTTGTTCTTCTTTGATGTTGTGTTACCTATTCTGTGCCTTTGCCTCTCCATATAAACTTTAAAATCACTTAGTTGATATCCACAAAATAACTTGCTGGGATTTTGACTGGGATTGCATTGACTCTATAGATGAAATTGGGAAGAACTGAATCTTCCTATCCATGAACATGGATATCTGTCTGTTTGTTTAGTTCCTCTTTGATTTTGTTCTTCAGAGTTTTGTAGTTTTTCTCACATAGATCTTATGTATCTTTTGTTAGATTTATACCTAAGTATTTCATTATTTGGGGTGCTAATATAATGTGTTTTTCATTTAAAATTCCAATTGTTCAACAGAAAAGTGACTGACTTCCAGAATGAAATAATGCCATTTTACAGCAATATGGATGGACTTAGAGATTATCTCTTATGACTAAGTGAAGTAAGTCAGAGAAAGACAAATATAATATGATATCGTTTATATGTGGAACCTAAAATATGATACAAATGAACTTATTTGCAAAACAGAAATAGACTCACAGACATAGAAGACAAACTTATGGTTACCAAAGGGGAAAGAGGGTGGAGGGATAAATTAGGAGTTTAAGATTACCAAATACAAACTATTGTATATAAAATAGATAAACAACAAGGTTCTACTGTGTACCATGGGGAGCTATATTCAATATCTTGTAATAACCTATAATGAAAAATAATATATATTTATATATATATAAAACTGAATCACTTTGCTGTACACTAGAAACTAATACAACATTGTAAATCAACTAAAGTTCAATTTTTAAAAAAAATGTAGTGGAAGAGGGTAGAGTTCCGTGGTAGAGTGTGTGCTTAGCATCCATAAGGTCCTGGGCTCCATCCCCAGTACCTCCATTAAAAATAAATAAATAGATAGATAGATAGATAGACAGACAAACAAACCTAATTACTCCACCCCAAAAAATTAAAAATTTAAAGAAAGGAAAGTGATTGACTTGTGTGTATTAATCTTATATCCTATAACCTTGCTGTAATCACATAGTAGTTCTAGGAATTTTTTCGTCAGTTCTTTCATCATGCCATCTGCAAACAAAGACAGTTTTATTTCTTCTTTCCCAATTAGTACACCCACTATATCCTTTTCAAAATCTCATTGCATTAGCTAAAACTTATAGTATGATGTCCCCTTTCACCACTCCTTTTAACATTATACTATGTCCCTGCCTTGTTCTTGATCTCAGTGGAAAAGCTCCTAGTTTCTCATCAGTAAGTATGATGTTAGCTGTAGGGTTTTTGTAGGTATTCTTTATCAAATTGAGGAAATTTCCCTTTATTCCTAGTTTGCTGAGAGTTTTTATGATGAATGGATGTTGGATTTTATCAAATGCTTTTTTCTCCATCTATTGATACGATCATGTGATTTTTCTTCTTTAGTCTGTTGTTGTGATGGTTTAAATGAATTGATTTTCAAATGCTGAACCAGACTTGCAAACATGGGATAAATCCCACTCAATTAAAGTGTATAATGATTTTCAAACATTGTTGGATTCGGTTTGCTAGTACTTTGTTGAGAATTTTTGCATCTGTGTTCATAAGAGATGTTGGTCTGTAGTTTTCTTGTAATGTCTTTGTCTGGTTTTGAAACTAGGTAATTCTGGCCTCATAGAATGAGTTAGGAAGTATTCCCTCTAGCTCTATCCTCTGAAAGAGATTTTAGAGAATTGGTATAACTACTTTAAAATATGGAATGCTTTTTATTTTGCAATCATTTTAAAGGTGCACGAAAGTTGCAAAAATAGTAGAAAATTCCCATATATCATCCATCTACCTCCCACTACTATTAGTATCTTATGTAACTGTAGTACAGTTCTCAAAACCAAGATGTTAACACTGGTATGATAGCTATTAACCAAATTACAGCCTTTATTTGGATTTTGCCAGTTTTTCCATCATTGTACTTTTTCTGTTCAGGAGCCAATCTGGGATTCCACATTGCAGTTACTCATCAGGTCTCCATAGTCTCCTCTAATCTGTGACATTTCTCTAGTCGTCCCTTGTGTTTCATAACCTTTACACTTTAGAAGCGAACTGATTATTTTGCATACACAGACTAGCAATTATATGATCACATAGTGGGATTTGTTCTTTATTTCTGAATGAAAATTTGAGTTTTCTAAAGAAGACTATATTTCGTGTTTGTTGGTGTTTACATTTTAGCAAATTGCACTTTTTGTGACTTCTTACCTTTTTAGGGATCTGTAGTTATTTGGAAATTCTTCCTTCACTACAAGAAAATGGTATATCCTCTGTTCTGTTTCCTACAGCAGTCTTTCTGTCTCCAGTAATGATATGTGAAATATTAATGTGAGGAATAACTTATTTATTGCAGAATATAGTTCCTAAATTAATATTTTTATAAGTTATCATTAAAGCCTTATATAGATTCCTCATAAAGTTAAACGTAGAATTACCATCTGACCCACCAATTTCACTCTGAGTTTTATGCAAAATAATTGAAGAAGAGACTCAAATAGGTACTAGTACACCAGTGCTCATAGCACACTAATCAAAAGGTGAAAGCAACCCACGTGTCCATCAATAGATGAATGGATAACCAGATGTGGTCTGTATATACAGTGGAATATTATTCAGCCATTAAAAGGAATAAAATTCTGATACATGCTACAACAGCTATACTTGAAAACATTATGCTAAATGAAATAAGCCAGGCCAAAAAAAAAACCACAGATATTGTTTAATTCCAGTTACACGAAGTACCTAGAACAGGCAAATTCATAGGGAGTAGAACAGAGACTACCGAGGGCTGGGAGGAAGGGATAATGGGGAGTTACTGTTTAATGGGTACAGAGTTTCTGGTGCGATGAAAAGGTTCTAGAGATGGTTAGTGGTTGTGATTGTACACATGGTAAATGTACTCAATGACACTGAATTGTACACTTAAAAATGATTAAAAGGGTAAATTTTATCTTATATATATTTTACTACAATTTTTTAAAAGCCTTATCCAATTATAGCTCTCTTTCCCACCCCGATTTATTGGATTATCTTAATCCAATATATAGTTTTTTCCATATTTCACAGATTAAAATTTTTCTGAGATGCCTTAAGTGGTATTATCAGAGTAAAGCTGACATTATAAAAACTGTATTTCATCTATCACTAGAAGTTTGAAAAAGTTTCATCTCAAATTTATTTGCACATGAATAAAATAAATTCTGATACTACTATTTGATTAGTTGTGAAGCTCAATAATATTATTAAAACATGAGCTCGTTCTCACTCGAGGCTCATTTTATCCTCTTGGCTTGGGTGTGTGATGGACAGTCACGTGAAGTTCAGCCCCTGAACGATCTGCCTGCAGAACGCGCCGCTCGCCTTCATCAGACCTCCTGACGTTATGCCTCGGATTCTCCAGAAGTAAGAGGAGTGCAGGTGCCTGCTTACCTGTAGGGAATCTCGGGCTGGGGCCGTGCACATTCACGAACTCCAGACTCATGACACCACTTGCTAGCTCGTTTGGTGCCACAATGGGCAGCAAGAAGCGATTCTCCAGAGAAAGGAATACTGAGCGGAGCAAAGACAGGTGACTGCCACCAGGTCACTTCATGCACCCTTTCAACAAGTGTTTACTGAGCAGCTATTCTGTGCTAGCACTGTTTTGAGGGCTTGGGGTACACCAACTAACAAAACAGACAACCCCACTCTCACATAGTTTACCTTTGGGCTGGTCTGTTCAGCCGCACAGGCACGTTGGCACTTGGGCAGTCAGCAGATGTGACACAGAGTGCTTACACTTCTGAGGCCAGCCGGTCCCCTATTGGTTGGTTAGTTAGTTGAGGTCTTCACCTTCAGAGTAGATAGCAGGCTAGTATCTGTGTCAGAGTGGTGTTCTGCAGAGTTCTGCTGTCGCTTGCAAACATTCAGACCAGTGGAAGGTGTCTCTGTGGTTCGAGAGCCCTTAGCATCTAGAAGGGGAGATGAACTGGTTCTGTTTCAGTCCCAGGGGACAGCATGTTGGCAAGAGCCAGTCAAGTTTTTGCAGGGTTTCAGTCTCAGACCAACATAGGATGAAAAATCAGGAGCCTGGATGGAATTATGCATGGTGGGGCGCAAGCCGAGGTTCACTAGACACACAGGAATGCAGGGGCTTTCCACACACACATCAGATCCATGCTTATTGCAGAAGCACTAATTCCAGTTCACAGGCCAAACCTCTGGGAAGGGTGGTATACTTGCCAGTACTGGTTAGATCGACTTGGGACATGGGCAAAGAAATGACTGTAGGGTGGTGGCAAACAGAAGCTACCAGCAAATAAAAGTAATTGTTAGTGTTTATTAGCCAGGCCCACATTTTCATTTAATTCTCAGAAACAAACTAGGGAGGAAGGGGAAAAAAAGCTCTTTGAGATCAGAACTCTAAATGAGACAATTTAAAAAAATCAGATTTAACTTGCTTAACGAAAAAGGAAAATTTTTCAGTACTGGCAATACAATATGATGACGACAGATCTCTGCTGCCTCCTCCTTCCCGATCTCACTGTGTGGAGCAGTAACAGTTTCCCCTTTTGGGGGGATATTAGGAAATACAGCCATGTATCTCAGCGCTGGAAACCACATTCAGTTCTAGGCACCACAGTTTTAAAGGGCCACTGACAAATTGGAGCACGTTCAGAGGAAAATGACCCAGATGGTAAGGGAATATGAAACCAAGTTATATGAGAAACAGCTGGAGGAAGTAGGGAGATTTAGCCTAAAGGAGAGGAGATTAAGCAGAAAGCATTACAGAGACCACAGTTGTCAGATTCTGGACGAGACACCATGGGCCCGGGCTTCCTCGTGCTCTGCCCACTGGAGCCTCCCAGAACAGGGGCTGTGGTGGGGGTGGGAAGAACATCGAAAGAAGTTGATGAAAATCAAAGCCATGTCGAGAAGAATGGCCCTCGTTGGAGGCAGATGCCAAGGCCCACATCTCTCGGACTGTTCTAGCAGGGGGTGTCCCGCGGCTAGGCGACGTCTCTTCCCCTCGCTTGCCCTTGGCGCTTTACTCTCCGAGGCGCTGCCGTGGTTTCCCAGTGCACTCTAGTCCCATTTATATGTGTGTGTCTCACGCTAGTGAGTCTCAACCCTTTCATCCTAACATGTTCTTTTATAACAGCTGTATTATAACATGCCCTTTCCCATCCTGAAATGAAATTCATGGTTAACATGACCCACCTGTGCAGTGCTTAAGTCCAAAAATACAACAGAGTGCCCTAGTTGCCATTAAAAAGAGAAAGAAAAAAGGAATTTGTGATCAAGTTACATGTTTTACAGTAGCCCCAGGTAGGACCCCCCCCAGGAGACAAGTGAAGCAGGTCGCTCTGGACGTGGGGGCAGCCTGGCTGGGACAGCTGCAGCGCGGTCTGGGGGACCGTATTTGTGACTCCACAGCGGGTGGGTTGCTGCCCATGATGTAACAGTCTTTTTCTTTTCTTTTCTTTTCTTTTTTTTTTTTTTTTTTGATTTATAACTTACTTTAAACTATATAGCATAAAATGTATCATTTAATCAAGTGTACAGTTCTGTGGCATTAAGTACATTCACGTGGCTGTGCAATCACCACCTTCCATCGCCACAACTTTTTCATCTCCCCCAACTCATGATGTAATTTTCTTAAGTAGTAAACAGCTCTTGGTAAAGGTCCAGACAAAGTACAGTCTTCCTTCAATTTCCATGGCAGTTCTGTTAGAGAAAATTCAGTGTGTATATAAAGCATGCAAAGAAGATTTTTGTCTTTCTATGTAAAACAGAATTGGGTTCTCAGCTAATTATAAATTACAAATGGACTGTCACCCAGGGGATGGCAAGTGGGCTACGGGGTACTGCTTTGTTGTGTGAACCAGTCCCCAGTGTTGCTGTTCCCACAGCCCATCCGCTAAGTGCAGACAGCACCGGTCCGGCCCTGTAACAACCCGCAATGACCCTCCGCGTCTCAGGGAAGCCAGACTGGTGTCATGCATGAACTCCGAGGAGGCAAGGCTCTGTTTTGTTCTCTTTCACCGTCCTTAGTACCCGGTATGAAAAGCACCCAGTGTTTGTTAGAGAATGTAGGAGAGAGGATGCCCAGATACCCCCACGCACCTGTAACTCAGCTCTTCCAAAACTGACCTCAGGTATCGTCTTCCTCCTCTCTAACCCGCTCCTCAGTCCGTCTCGCCGCCTTCATTCCCAGGCTTTACAGCAGTTAGCAGCCATGGAATCATCTCCCTCACTGTGCACACCCTGCAGGTCATGGACCATCGCCTCTGCCTCTCCTAACTCTGGCATTCTCCGTTTCCCCTGCTCCGGCCTCCCTTTATAGCTTCACGGAGGCAATCATAAGATCCTTGTTTCCTGGCCTCCGTGGTCATCCCCCTTCAGATACGCAGTGAACTCTGCACAGACGTGCAAGCCCCCTGTGCTTTGGTATTGTAGCTCCCTGTGCCTAGAGTAATCGTTACCTTTTTCACCTGGAAGAACTCCTCGTGCATCAAGACCCAGCTTAACTGTCTCCTCCTTGGGTCCCAGACCAGAAACAGGATTACTCAATCTGTGTCTCTGTTCATCTTTGTTGTGTCCTTCCTTGCGTTAAACTTTATTTGTTCATGTGCCTGTGGTCTCTGCCAGACAGGGTTCCTGGAGTAGAAGTTAAGTGCTCAGGCTTTGGAGTCAGTGGCTAGAGTTTGAATCCTACGTGATTTAGCAGTCCTATGGTCTTTGGCAGAGTCCATAATCTCTGGAAGCCCCAGTTTTCTTATCTGTAAACTGGGGATAATATGCTGCTTATAAAGTAATTAAAACAAAACTTGAAATGTTAATTATGTCCATCGGTTTTGTGTCTGTCCAGCACCTCCTCGGAAGCATAATGGAGAAGGTGTTTACTAACTGTTTTGAATGAAGGAAGGAAGGACTGCTGATCTTGTCAAATGCAGAGATTTTATTATTTAGTCACGTTAAAACGGATGTTATATTTGGCAGTTAGAGCCAATTCTGTCATGCATAAATTTATCCATGGAAAATATTCTTAAAAGAAAAAAGGGATCAGTTCTCCCCTCCCCCACCTTCTTTAGGTGCATAAAAAGCACTCATTCTGAAACATTAACATAAAAACCCTTGGGCTGGTAAAGTCCATGCCCACTATGGAAAATTATGTGCCCCAAAACTCCTGTGTTTTGGATTTTTGACTTGTATTTCCCAAAATGTGAAGTGTGGGGAATGTCACCTTTCTCTTATTCATCTGAACAGTTAAGACCAGCGAGTGCCCCGGTGTGGTTGAAACCAAAGCCGGTGACTGTCCTGTACTTGCCTCACCTTCAGTACAAAAGACATGTGCGTGTTCAGCTTATAATTCAATTGTTTGCTTTTAAAAGTCTTAAGGGCTGTTTGCAGTATAAAACTAAATCCTAAATTTTAAAAACTTCCATAGCTAATTCTCTGCTCAGTGCTGAAAGCCCGACATTTAATCTCGGTGAACTGGAGCTCTCTGATTTCACTGTTTGCAGCTAGTAAATGTCACTCTACACATTGCTGCTTTCACTCACACTTAAGCACTTTTATCTGCAGTGGGTGCAGTGTGTCAGAGAATGCTTTGTGTGCTGCTCTGTGAAGGGAAAAAAAGACTAAGCCCGGCCTTTAAACAGACTGAAAAAAAAACTGCTGGGAAGACAGCTATGACCCTGTTTTTATATGGTGTTTGTGACCACACAGCCCTGAGTTCTACCAGATACTCTTCAAAAGCAACTATATTAGCTCAGTCAGAACTGGGTCCCCGCTGAGCTCATACCCAGTTGCCAGCCAAGCAGCTCCCCGCTCTTTTGTGACCGGAGGGGGATCGGTGGGGAGAAGGCGTGGAAGATGTTGTCATTCCTTTAATTTCGCTTTTGCCTGCTGGAGGAATCTTGTCATCCTCTGGCTCCCCAAACTGTTTTCAACCTGGCTGTTTGACTTCTTGGTTCCTGAAGGCTGCTGGCACCCAGACCAGCCCTCCCTTTTCATCATCCTGATGTGAAATGGAAAATCAGTTTGTGGCTATTTTCATAGCAAGAGATTTCCTCCTGTTCTTTTTTATCTGTCTCTGCTTTCTACTCTTTGTTCAGACATATTTTTATTTCCCGTCTCTGCAGCCTTTTGTTCTCCTGGGATTTTTCTGTTCATTCTTCCTTCCCCTGCCTCCTCCCCATCCCCCACCCCCTGCATCCCTGCCGGCCTTTCTCCTCTTGGTCCCCAGGCCCTTGCCCTGCCCCTTTTGTGCACATCCTGCTTCCTGCTTGGCTGCCTGCCTTTGTCCTCCCCTGCCTGTCACAGGCACTGCTGGAGCCACCTCCAGTGCTTCCCCCGTCCCCCAGGTCCCGCTCCACCTGCCTGGAGGCACAGCCAGTACCGCTGGTCCCTAGTCCCTAGTAGAGAACTAGGTCATCAGCTGGGCTCTTAGGCAGGCATGTGCTTTCAGGATAGTTGTGGCCCACACCAGCCTTTGTTTCCAGTTTGCTGGCAACCATGCTGAAGTATGAGTTGAAGCCTGGAGCTAGAGCATCTGCAAGAAGCTCTGAGGTGGAATCGTAGGAAACGCTGGGCTTTCCTGTCGGACGTGGATTCAAGTCTCTGCTCCGTTGCTTATCACCTGTGTGGCCTGGGACAAATGCATTCTTTTCATGTAACATGTATTTATTGAGTACCTATTATGTGCCTTGTATTTGGCTTTTAGGGAGCTGGTTTATGGCCCTCTGTGTTCTCCTCTAATGTTCCCAACCAGCTGAGAAATAAGCAAATAGAAATGAAAATATTAGTGTGATCCATTGATAAAAGCCAGAGTGGAGGGTGTGGCTACTGTGTGCAGCCACCACGGGTTTACTTCTCTTCTCAGTTGGACGACTGGCTGCCTCTCTTCTCTCCTCAGCACACAAGCCAGGCATGGGGGGTAGATGCTGGAGACAGACCAGGTGAAAGAAGAGAGTGAGAAAGCCCTGGGGGCCTGGCAGAGCCGCACGTCCTCAGTCTGTTCTCCTCAGGTCCCCATGGGCAGGCCTGTCCTCCCCGCGGGCAGGGCTGAGAGAGAAGAGACCTCACTCCGCCCTCCTGGGACCTGGGCGCTCCCTTCCCTCCGGGGAAGCAGGGGGGTTGAGTGTTGTCCTAACTGAAAGCTGGTGATCACCCTCGTGGGCAAAATAAATACTGCTAGTCTGTTTCCTCGCCTGTAAACTATGAAGAGTCAGACCTCTCTCTTCTTGTGGCTCTGGAGGCTAAAATGAAACCAGCTGCTGCTTACAAAGAACACGAGTACCTGTTTGCTGCCATTCTTTGACCAGGACCAGCCTAGAGTGGAACTGGTCCTTCAGTGACTTGGAATGTCTCTTTCTTCTCGTTCTCTTCTCATTTTGAGTCCGAGTTTGGTCATTTTTCTCCTTCTCATTCCTGTTTAGAGGAAAAAAAAAAAAAAGTGGGAATACTGGTCCTAAAGCTTTTGATTCCCAGTGAGCACACTGGGCAGATCTTTTCCAGTCCTTGCGTCTATGTGTTACACAACTCATTAATTTGGACAAAGAAAGCATTTGGGACAACTAAGTCTACTTGAGAACTAAAAACTGGTCGTACCTGAAGGGTCACCAAGGCACAGCACAAGGCTGCAAGTACGTGTTAGGACACGAGGGATGTATGTCTTGATTCCTCGCGTTTATTGTTGTTCTGTTAACCTGAGCCATACTCGTGAGTGTCTCTGCTACCACAGAAAGTAATTCAGATGAGCCTTGCAACCACAATGATGAAGAAAAGCAGTACAGCTACTGGGTTTTAAGAAACCCTTTAATTCACCAGTGTTTGGACTTTAGTTTGAGGGCAGCAGGAAGCCACTGATGATTAAGTGCTGACATGGTCAGATTTGTGTTTTAGGGGAAGGTCATGTAGCAGCACTGAGAGCGAAAGGGAGGAGGGGGTGAGGCTGGGGAAGCCAGGAGGAGGCGCCGGGTGAGCCTGGGGGAGGGGAGATGCCCCCACCACACCGTGGAGGTCAAGAACAGTGCGCAGCTCTAAGAGGCTTTAGGAGTAGAACTGACAGGGTTTGGGTGAGAAGGGGAAAGGGAGAAATACATCTGGTAAGAGGACTGTTTTCTAAAGTTAAAATAATAAGATTTCAAATGGCGGTGCTGCCAGAGGCCCTTCCCCAGCAGGATTAGAGGGTTAACATGGGGAATCTGGCCTGAGAGAGACACTGGAGCCGAAGGAGAGATGGGCTGGACCAGTCCCCCGGGAGAGAGCTGGAGAGGGGGCCCTCCGGCGTGTTAAAGCTGCAGGTGTGGCGTAACACTAAGATGTGCCTGCCACTGACGGGAAAGAGAGGGGAGGGAAAAGGAGGACAGAAGAGGAAATAGGTCAGCGTGTTGAGCACTCTGGGGGACCGCTTTCAAGAATGCCATGATGAGGCAGGTTCTGCCGCCTCACGCATAATTGCGTCTAACCAGTCACGTGACAAAACACATGAAGCCTCCTTTCAGTTTTTCTAAAAACAGATCTAGCAGAAGTATCTAAGTGGATACTAAGCTAGATGGGTTTGTATTATGAGCTACATCTTTATTTTCTTTGGGTTTTTATATCGCATTCTTTCATTGGGCGGGATGGACGGAATTCAGTGCCTACGACAGGCTCTCTCCTTGCAGTCTGTTTTTATAGGATGTTACAGAACTTTGCGATTTTAAAACAAGGATCTAAAAACAGTAAACAAGATCAGATCAGTGAATACTTTTGCCAGGTGGAAGGGGAAGGAGGAGGGAAGGACTTCACGGCTTCAGAACAGACTGTGGTGTTCCTCTCTCCCCCTTCTGTTTCCATAGCTTGCCTGACAGTTTGTATTAATTGGACGTAGCACTCTGTGCCCCTCATAACCGAGCAGTGTTGGGCATATCAGTGGGGAACATGCACTTCAAGTTTTATAAGGGATTACATAAAACAATGAAAAAATATTTTCTCCATCTGTTTAAAGACTAAAGCTTTTCCCTCCATTTCACCGTTTTTAAAGACTCAGTATTGGAGCGGGGACTCGTTAATGACATACTGTGAAAGGGTTTTGTTCAGATTTGTAGAGGGGATGTATGCCATTGTTTTTTCTGAGGTATCTTGTGATATTAAACTGACCAACAGTGAATCAGCAGTTTCTGCTGGTTCCCCCTGGCTTTTTTTTTTTTTTTTTTTTTAGTTTATTTAGGAAAAGCAGAAGAATTGCACCCCTAAGACTTCTGTTGTGCACCTGTTTTATGCAAAATGCTTGATAGGGACTGAATGCAATGCCACGTTTCGAGATTGTAGGCTCCCCAGTGGCTTGCTTATCTTCCCAGGCCCGAGTGCCGAGAAAAATGCCAGGTGTCATTGTAATACCTGTTGACCTTAAACAAATAGACTGCCAGTTATTTCTCCAGCAAAAAATGAGTTTACTTGGGATCAGCAAAGAATTGCTATGTGAGATGTGCAAGTCCCTGCCACCAGGGCAGAAGGAGAGGAAAAGTTGGGGTTTTTTTGTTGTTTTGTTGTTTTGTTTTTTGTTTTGTTTTTTTAATGGAGGTACTGAGTTTGAACCCAGGACCTCGTGCATCCTAAGGATGTGATCTACCACTGAGCTATACCCTCCCTGAGAGAAGAACTCTTCTAACTAGGGAAAAAGGAAGCTGGAGAGCTGTAGTAAACAAAAGGTCCATCAGAGGAATTGAGAGTTCGAAGAATAGTGGTTTTTGACTGGCTGAGCTGTGAGCGCTTGCCAGGCAAGAAGAGGAATCTTTCTTCTTCCTGTTGGGCTCTGCCATCGTCTCACGTAGGGCGTGAGAGCCTTCTGGCCTCCCAACTCAATTTTAATTGAGTTTCTCTTTATTAACTGTTACGTACCTTACACGTGTTAACTCGTTCAATCCTCAATCCTTACAACAACCCTGTGCCATTTTTATTCATTTTTACAAGCGTTACACAAGTATTAATTTGTTTCATCCTTACAACAAGCCTGTTCCATTTTTCTCCCCATTTGCAGACAGGATAACTGAGGCATAACGGAAAAAATTGACTTGCCTAAAGTCTAACAGCCACTAAGTGGCAGAGACAGGATCCAAACCCAGATAGCCTGAGACGACAGCCTCTCTACTGTAGTCGTTATACTGTGCCACCCTTCTGCTTGGGACACAACTGCTGAATTTATGAGCAAACTTCCTAAGAGAGTCACACAGATGAGACAACCCAGAGTGATGGGCTCGTGGTCGTTACTAGAATTACAACATGGATGTTTAAACACATTTGATTATAATTGACATCAGGCTTAAAGTTAGCATCTGTCACGTGTGAGTGCCCTGCTCCAATTCCCCTCCAGAATTCCTCTTGCCAACATTTCCCCGGACCAGAGGGAGCCTGGTTTTGTTTTTGCACCCAGCTCTCCATTTCAAAGACTCAGACGGCGGTGGGCGGGCGGGGGGAGGCTGAATGGCATTAGACAGCCGGTGGGGGTAGGAGTCACGAGTGACAATGACCGAGTGGCATGAAAGGCTGCACGGTGCTTACACTCCCTGGAAACGCGCCGTCACACTCAGGAAGTATGATTTAATCCTCGTGAAGATAATTCCATTTTACACCCTAGAATGGACTGTCCCTTGAACAGAATTTTATTTTCAGTCTTTCCCTGGGCAGCCCTACCAGTAAGCAGCTCGGTGTACACTATTTGCCCTGTTAGCTGAACTGTACAGAAAGACAGAGGTTGATCCTCCCTCCATCCCACCTCTTTTTCCCTTGAAAGGCCCTTGAAAGAGGACCTGAGAACCCACTGCCCCCACAGAAGACGCCTGGACCGCGGCCCAGCAGCGCCCTCGGCGGGGTCTGTGGGAGGAGGGAGGCCTGCACTTCAGTCAATAGGGCCGCTGTTGATCCTGAAAGAACATCAGCCACGCAGATGACACGGGGATTCTGTTCCTTCCTTCAGCTCTAAGACCCCTCTTTTGGTCTTTGTCGTGAGGCAGTCTTAGGCAGAGAGACTAAAAAAATAACAGCAAATACACCTAAGAGACTTGCTGAGTTCTTAGTGCTGTGCAGACTTTACCTCACTTCGTCCTCACTATAATGCTCTATAGAAAGCACTGCTTGAATCCCCATTTTGCAGATGAGGAAACTGAGGCACAGAGAGGTGAAGTAACTACCCTGAGATCACGCAGGTAGGACGTGGTGGTACCAGGATTCACTCCCAGGTGTTCTGGCTCCAGGGTCCTTTTCACTACTGCCCTTTACCTGGACTTTCAATGCCTCAAACATACCCCATCTTGTTTACAGTTAGACAGAAACTTGTCTCAAGAAACAGGGGGCTCCATATTTGAATTAGAAAACCTGGAGCTTTGGTATCCCGTCCATAATGGCTAAGAATCTCGTCTTAACAAAATTTGGCTTTTGGTCAGGAAAGATGTTTCCCAGATTCCCTGCTGGATTAAAACCTGTTGCCCTGCCCTTAAGATGCCTCTGGCGGAGGACTCACTCTGATGCTGCCGACAGACTGGCCCTACCACTGAGGCCCTGCTTATCCAGCCCTCCTCTCCCCAAAAACCCAGATTGTGATGCCAAGAAGCATGAGGCAAACCCTTCCCTAGGTCTGCAGAGATGCTCCTTCAGCACAGTTGGGATGGGGCCCCTTGCCAGCTAAGAGGCCTTTTAGTGGCAGAAGATATGCCGCCTTGCCCGTCCCTGTTACTGTCCCTTTCTGTCCTCCAACCCCTCAGGGCCAGCTCTGTAACCTGTACTTTACCCTCAGAATGTTGTCAGCTAGTCATTTTTAAAGCATTCACAGATATTTAAGGAGCTAACTTCCAGTCCTTAAGAGAGGACCCCTCCCAGGGATGTGTGCTCTCTGAGAGATGATGCCTGAGTCTAGCCCGCGGGGCCGAGGAGGGGCGTCCTGCGGAGAGCCTCAGTTTCTGGCAGTTCTCACTGCTGTTGGGGACCTCAGGCTCACCGGAAAGCTCTTCCGGCTGAGTTCAGTGGGGCTGCTTGTCCCCAAAGTGATTTGGAGCAGGACGAGTGAGAGACTGGCCTTTGGTGGCTCCCCAGCCCCCACGTTTCCAGCCCCCCACTGCTTTCTCCTTAGCGCACCCAGACCCATTTAGCAGGAATGAATGTGTCTGAGGCGACACTTCTGAAGCTTACCAGCCCCTTTCCTGTGAGCAGAGCGCAGAGGTTTCCAAGCTCAAATTTGTACCAGCATCGCCTGGGAGCTTGTTTAAAATGCATATTCCTGGGCCCTGGACCCAGAGATTCTGATTTGGAAAGAATCTGCATCTTTGACAAGTACCGCTGAGTGAATGTGAAATACTTACATGGAGTCCCTTCTCTAACTGCTGGTTTAAGGGGTCCTCTCTGAACAGAAGTGGGACCAACCCACTGCTTCTCTCAGTTCCTACCAATGCCTCTGTGTGTCAGTCTATAAGAAGAGAGAGTGGTTCGTACAGCCAAACACACCCAGCAAAACGCAGCTAAACTCAATGTCAGTAAAAAACCTCCAGAACACAGCCTGATTCTGACAAGGGTGTCATTCGGCTTCTGCAAGTTACTGATGGAGTCAGGTGCACAGTGCTGGGCTTCTGATAAATGTGTAGGGGACAATTAACAGAAAACCCCTTCTGAATGCCCGAATGCATGGAGTAAAGCACGTGTTCTTTGAAGAAACCTGACTGCGGATTTAAGGTGTGGAATCTAAGCTCGGTTCTGGAGTACGGTGTTCTTTAACCACAGCCAGGCACAGCTCCTTAATGCGTCTCAGTCTGTTGAATTCTGTCTTCTTGCCTCTGTTTCAGCATCTGTCTTTGAGTATATGTGATGTCTCTCTGTCTCTCTCTTATGCACATACACTCAGAAACTCATATAAGTGTTTTCATGTAGCCTTTTGACTTTGAATTAAGGAATTAGATAATCCTCTATTTTAAAAAATCATAAGCCTTTTAACTAGATAATCCTCTATTTAAAAAAGTTATAAGCCTTTTTAAAATAATCTGTGTAAATTATCTAAGGAAAACCACTGACTAGCTTTTGGTTCAGCAAGATAGAAAATTTATATGTAGGTACATGTAAAAAAAATTAGGGCGGGATCATGAAGAAATACCACTTACCCACTTAGGAGAGGCCTTGACAGAAGCCAGGCTTATGTAATTGCTTTGAATTCAGGCCAAGTCTCCCTGTTCAGAAAGGGCACTCCCTTTTCTTTTGAAAGTGTTAACCATTTCCCCCTCTTTGTATCTGCTGGAAAGCTTTCATAATCTATCTTAGTCCAATGGTGTATATAGGCTGCCACTGATTTCTCTAAGAAAGTTATAAAGTATTAATAACAGTTGCCAGAATTTGGCCTTCAGGCAAACTCCCTGTGTCGCTTCTGCCCAGGGGCCTGCCCTGGCCTTCGCCCCCCCCCCCCCCCCCCGTCACATAGTCCTGGACCTGGCTGGCAGGTGCAGGACCGGGACGGGGCCAGAAGAGCCTCAGGCTGGTTTTCTAAAGCTAGTTGAAGTCTAAGCTGTGTGAGCTTTCATAGGTCACCGTATTTCTCTGGGCCTCAGTCTCCTTGTCCAAAAAATGAGGGCACCGACACCCGCCTCGGGAGGCCGCTGGAAGGTTTAAGTGAGGTGATGGTGCAGAAGGCCGCCCTCAGGCTCGGTGCCCGTGAACGTCAGGTCTTCCCAGTCCTTCGGAAGGGCACGGATTGGCTCCTGAGACCGCGTCTCACACTAACAAACGGTGCATCCGGGAGAGCCACTGGCTACACAACGTGCGGAGAACAAAAGGGAAAAGTCCTGGGTTACCAGGATTCAGAGACCTCCGCGAAAACATTTCAGGGGGTTGAAAATACAATGAAAACATACAAAAAAAGACTGAGAAGGCAGGAAGTCGTCACCTTGACCATTTGGCCCAGAGAACAGGAAAACCAAAAGATTCGGTTTCCTCAACTGAAGGGAGAATCAGCCAGGAAGGTCAGGAAAACTGTGTGTGCTTAGCCTGACAGTGATCCTTAGCGATGATGCGAAGTAGGCACAGCTTAGCAATTCAGATTTTTAAAAAATGTTTAAGTTGTTAATTTTATCTGTGTATTTATTTTTTATGATGGACCGGCAGGGCAAGGAAATAAAATGCCAGCCAGGTGTGGGCACTGGCGACCTCTGAGCTCCTTTGCCTCGTCTGCTCTTATGGCCGGAGGAGCCGCAGGTGGAGTGCCCAGACTGCGTGGAGCCCTGGGGCTGCAGCCTCCTGGTAGCACGCGCTGAAACTACAGGCGGACATCCCTTTTGTGGAGGGGAGGACAGAAGAGAGCCTGCTGTCTGTGTGTCTCTCACTGTTTAGCTTCCGCCCCTGTAGCTCAGCCCAAACCCAGCAAATCAGGGTGGTCACAGAAGGCTGGGAAGTGCGTTTCCCACACCAGGGCAGACTTGCCGACTCTTGTTTGGAAATGAACAAGATCGGGCTTATTCATCAGGTCATCGGCTCGTTTACCATGTCAGGGCCACCGACTTCCGGGGCCATTTGGCCCCAGGCTGACAGGTGCACTCCTGCAGCTCCACAGAGCCAGAGCCAGGTCGCTCAGGAAGCCTTCAGTCATCTGCCATCTGGGGGAAAAGAGAAGGCACCCTTCCTGTTATCAGGCTCCTTCTGGCACTTTTTTTTTTTTAACATAAGCATCATTTGGAATGGATCAGGCAGAGCAAAAAGTAGGACTAGAAGATGAAGAGATCAAAATGGGTGCTTGGGTTACTTTGTAAGGGACCCTCTGAAGGCAAGAACAGTTCGTGCCAGCTCAGCACCATGCCTGTGACAGAGTGAGGGGCCAGCCTGGGGCCACACAGTGCCCTTCAGAGTCTGAAAAATGCCACAGGCGTTCTACTTTAACTTTGGGAGGATTATAATAATGGCTACCGTTTACTGAATTTTTCCCATGGGCCAAGCAAGCCCTGTGTTAAATGCTTTACATGTATTCTTTTAGCTCCAAAGCAGCGCTGTGAAGAAGATACTGTTTTCCCTGTGTTTGTGTTTGTTTCTGGTTAGATTAGCATTCCCCACCCGACATTCTCTTCCTTACCATTATGCCCAGAGAAGACAGTACATTAGATCTTACAACTCTCCTTCCCCAGAGGACCATTGGAACCAGTCTTATCTTGCCCTTTATATGTATCTTTGTTTACCTTGTTCACCACGAGAAGTTCAAGCCCCTGACACAGAGATTCCCCCAGACCTAACCGCTTTGTTAAGTTATCATCTGTCTCCAGCTCCCACGCCTCCCCAACCTGCCAGACCCCTTCACTGGCCCTGATTTGTGGTCCGTCCACAAAATCTGCATCATCTTCTCTCCTGCCTCTTGTCCCAGTTACCGTCCGATCTACCCAGAATATCATACCACTTCATCAGTTATTGGCTCACAAGTCACTTTCCTCCCAGGTCTTCTCTGACCTCCACATCTCCGTGCTCTCTTCTCCTGTGTGTCTTCTCTCTTCATCCGTGTGTCTGTTATCTTCTGTCTGCCCGCTGGAATATCAGCTTTGTGAAGGCAGGGATTTTTGTTCACTAATGTATCCCTATTACCCAGAACAGTACCAGGCATATCATTTTTGCTCTGTATTTCTTGACCAAATGAACCCATGAATGAGGTAACTGAGACACAGACTGGATAAGCAGCTTGTCCCTGCTCACACTGCTGTTAAGCAGACAACCCAGATCTATGGGATTGCAAAGCCCTGGCCCACAGCACCATGTTGTTCAGCCTCTTGATGGATTATGTGAATCCAACATGAGCAGGAATATTCTGGTGGGAATGGGAGTAAACAGTGTTGATGTGTCAGTATAAGGAACCCATCAGTTGGGCAGGATCTTGCAGGACCGAAGTTTACTGTTCTTTGTTTGATTACATCATATGATTATGTGTTGTATAAGAAAAATATATGTTTTGTCATTCAGGTCACCAGAATATATTTTTCATATGTATTTGGTTTTCGTCCATAAATCCTGACTCACAGCTCCTAAAATCCTTGGAGTTTCCTAAGAGCTGAGAGCGATAAGGGTGTCTTTTGTTTAATTGGATGAGGTGACTTTTGGAAAGCACCTAAGGATAGGGGCTGGTTGCCAGTGGAGCCAACCATGTGATTAGAGGGTTGGAACTTCAGTCCCACCCCCACCCATCCCCAACCTCTACCTCTGGGGTGGGGAGAGGGCCTGGGGTTGAATCAGTCACCAATGGCCAGTAATTTAATCAATCGTGACTATGTAACGAAGCCACCATAAAAACCCAAGAGGACAGCGTTGGGAAAGTTTCCAGGTTGGTGAGCACGTGGAGACTTAGGGAGAATGGCACACTCTGAGAGGGCGTGGAAACTCCACACCCTTGCCCATACCCTGCCCTGGTCTATTTCTTTCTCTGCCTGTTGATTCGTATCTTTAATATCCTTTCTAATAAATCCATTAAACTAGCTCAGGGTTTTCCTGAGTTCTATGAGCCATTCTAGCAAATTAATCAACTGACTTATAGCCTGTCAGTCAGAAGTGCAGGTAACAACTGGGCTTGTGACAAGTGTGTAGAGTGGAGGGCGGTCTTTGGGACTAAGCCATTAACCTGTGGAATCCGGGTAGATAGTGTCAGAATTGAGTTAGTAGAATGGTCCCTGGTGTCTGGAGCATTATGTGTTATGGGGAAGTCCACACACACATACACACATACACACATACACACACATGTTGGAATTGGGTCCAGGAGCCTGATTTACTTTGGGAACAGTTTTTTTGAGTTGTTACCAAGCAAAGTACAAGTAACTGATATTTGAAGAGCCAGCAATAAATTCAGTGTCTTTACAACATAAGCCACTAGCCTACATAAAAACAATTTATAACTTACTTACCTTTTTGCGATGGTTTAAAAGAAGATGAGGGCTATGCCTGGGTAAAGAGGAGTAGGGAAGTGGCCAGGTGGACTGGGACGTGTTCAAGCAGTGAAGCAGCTGGTGCCTGTGTAGAAACACGGAGTGGAAGTGGTGATGTGATTGGAAAAGCAGGCCTCAAAATGCTGCACACACAATGATGACAACTCAAAATTCTGTGCGCCAGCAACAGAACGGTAAGAGACCCCGAAGTTCATGAATAGTTGGTGATTTTGGTGTTTAGGATTTATTTGGTTATTTCCCCTGGGTCTGGATGGTTAGATGTTCCTGTTTAAATGTGACTACTCAGATGATTAAATGTCCATAAAAAGGAACTGCGGTGCAGCACGACGTGCGCCAGGCGACGCCGTCATCCCGGCCGCGGCGCGGCCATTCCCCCCGCTGTCCGCCTCCACCGAGCGCGACATTCGCTCGGGCTGCACCCCGCCCCGCCCTCTGACAGTCGCCTCTCCGTGCTACAGACCACCTGCCTTTGCCTCCCTGCTCGCCTGACTACTCTCAGATGCTTCTGCGTCCAGTTTTGTGAGACTTCAGCCCGTTGCTCTTGCGCCCCTCTTCCCTGGCACGAGGGCCCGGGCGCTGCCTTCCCCACGCTGGGGCGCTCCCCGCTCTCTGCCGCGTGGTCCGCGTCCCTGTTCCACTCTGTCTCCTCCTGCGCTCGCCCTGCAGCCCCCTGAGCCCTGCCTGAGGAAATCCTGTGACTGCCCTGGCACGATCCGTTCCTTCTGACTCTGCAGTTGCTGCTCCCGAAGTCTTTGTTCTTGCCGTACCCATCAGGTTCTTGGTAATGAACCATAAAAATCCACTCCGGCTGATGAGACAGAAAAAGAATTCAGGCAGAGGCTGCTGAGAGTCCTCAGAGTTACTGGGTGAGTTAACGAAGTAGGATTAGAGAGCTCAAGGGGACGGGGTGGGAGCCGAGCAGCTAGAACCATGGCCGGAATTTCATGGCCTCAGAGCTGGTTTGGAGGGTAGGGGCCACTGCTGCCACCCCTGCCGGACAGTGAGCCCTGCGGCTGGCACCGCTGGTACCGGACGCCAGACTGCCAATGGCACCTCTGCCATCGGAACAGCCTCTCCTCCGGCCTTGCATCTCTGCACCGCTAGCTGCTGGACAGGCCTGGGCAGAAACATCTGGCCAAGTCACAGGCCCAGCCATGCGCTGTAGAGGGGACCCAGAAAGGAGTACCTCACTTGTGCCGTGACAGATGGGCTCTGCCTGCTGCCGCAGCTCACACGGTGGGAAAGCACTCCGTTTCCAGACAGGAACAAAACAAAGCAAAACAAAACAAAACGAAAGGCCTCATGGCCCATCCTGGATTCAGGACAGTTGTTTTATTAAACTTTCTACAACTTCCTTATGTCCTTGAAGCTGTTTCTTCTAACCTCTCAGCAAGAATTCTGGAGCACAGTTCAACGCAAAACTGAAACTTTAGGGGTCACAGATTTATGTAAAAAATATTCACAACAGCATGACTTAGGATAGCAAAAAAAAAGTCAGCCTGAATTTCCAACAACAAGGAACAGTTAGATGAATCATGAGATACCTACAGGATTACATATATGCAGTCATTAAAATCATGAATTTTTTAAACCTTTTACAACACACAAAAATATAACTGAAAAAAGCTTTACAGTATTTATATGTGAGCTCAGAATTACGCGTCTGCATATATGAATGTATTTATAGTAAAATATAACGTGTATCTGAAGGCATACACTGGGAGAGAATACGCCAAAATGTAGCAGGTTGATGACCTTAGAAGGATTACTTTCTTCTTTAAGCTTAGCTGTACTTTCCACATTGAGCTGGAAAGTTACAAATATTTAAAAGAAAATCTGTTGAGGGCGCCACCATTTTTACCCTCTGTCATGTCCTCCGAACGTACAGTGTTACCCAAACCAATCTCAAACTAAATACTCTTGAATTCTTACTCTTTTCTCCTGGTGTTGGAAGAACTCACATTTTTCTATGTAATCAGTCCCTCCTTTACCACCAGTTCATCGTCACACATCTTTATGTCACATACAGAGCCTTCGCTCCATTCTATAAATCTTCCCTTCCTGTATTTTAGCCCAGTGAGTGACTGAAGTAGCCACCTCTGGGTTTCCATTACTTTTCTCTTAGCCAGATCTGAAAGTTTTGTCTCTGTCTCTATCTTTGTAGCTTTGTTGGGTGCAAGAAATAATGTTGATTATTTCATCATTTTTAACACTCTTTTGGGCATAGGCTAAGCCAAGTGACCTTGTGATTTTCTTATTTTCTGAAGTATGAAGGCGCGTTCTAAAGCACCTTACCTGGGATGCTTCCTAGTCAGCCTACGACTGAGCTCTTCTTCCCGTGTCTCCTAACTCGTCCTGCACTCGGTGTTTACTCCCTTCCTCATCTCCCCGTTTACCTGTCTACATAGTGGAACCAGCAGCCTGTACACAGAAGTGTAGGCGTGGACAGAACTGGTGACTTCCACAGAGACTACCTGCCTGAGCCAGCTCAGCGTTGACAGGGGGCTCGAGTTCTGCAGTTTCATCCTCGGCCCTGGACGCCCAGTGAAATCTTGCTTGCTGCTGTGTTCCTGCACTTCGTTAGCTTTCTCCAGCCTCCACCTCCACCAGCAAAAGGCTGTCCAAACGTCTGGTTTTCAAGCTAGTGCCTCCGAGGTGGACTCTACTTCTCTGTCCACTCTTTTCAGGTCGCAGCCCTAATCCGACTCTCCATCTGGCTTTCTGTCTCACCTGCATATGCTCTCTCTTGGATCGCCGTCAACTTCATGGTCTTGGACCCTTCAAACCAACCCAGGACCCTGGCAGGTCTTAGCCCATATTCTGCGTATGGGGTTCCTACAAGGCTCGGAGTTAAGTTCAGACTACCCAAGGTAGATATGTTCTTTTATGCAGGCTGATGTCCTGTCTCAGCTGACAGGACTTGACCTGTGGTGACCCAAATCTACAGAACAACAGTCCTCCTGGAACTATTCTTGATCCGTGATCTGGCTCATCTACCCTCATGACTTCATATTTCTACTAGCCCTGATCTCTTTCTGTTTTCTAGGCCCATAACTTATATTATCTTTAGTGCATCTCTTGGCTTTCCTGCTCTCAGAGAAAGTTATTTATTGATTTGTTAATTCATCCAACAGGCACATATGAACACCTACTGGTTGGCGCTGCAGACAGTCAGAGACGAGTCAGGAAGTTAGACAAAATAAAGGGCTATGTCAGTTAGGATGCTTTTTATTGCTAGTGACAGATGTCCTGATTCAAACTGGCTTAAACAAAAATGGAATGTATTCCCTCACATATCTGGCAAGTCTAGGGGCAGATCTGGTTTCCTTCAGGCATAGCTGGATTCGTGGATCTTAAATGCTACCTTTGGGACCTGGCCTGTCTTCATCGCTCAGCTCTGCTCTGCTCAGCGATGGCTTCATTCCCAGGCTGTCTACATGGTGGCAGGATAGATGTTGACAGTGCCAGGCCCACATTTCCCCGGGTTCCAGGACAGCAGAAGAGGCACCGCTCCCTCAGCAGCCCCACAAAAGTCCCTCCAGATCCTGTGGGTTCTCCCTGGGTGCTGTGCTCTGCCCTGAACGGATGAGTTTCGCCAGGGAAATTCAATGCTCTGACTGGTCAGACTGGAGTCATAGGTCCTCTCCTTACATTTGAGTGTGGAGTCAACTCTGTTCAAGCGCTTAAGTTGCGAGCTAGGGATACAGTGGTTCCCCTGAGGACAAGGCGATGGACGTCGCATGGTTAAAAAAAAAAAAATTTCAGCTGCCAGTTACAGCCATTATGTTTATGAAAAATGTATATGGTAAGTTACTGACAAGGTCAAGTCTGGCAGAGGGAGTGTTTTATTTCACTTGGTAGGTAATAAGCAAAGGACTTCCTCCTCTCAGCATCACTCCCTCCTTTCCTTCCTTCTTTTCCGCAGGACTGAGTGCCTGCTTTGTTCCAGGTGCAGAGAGTAGACCGTCCTAGAAGGGGACCCTGCTCGTAAGGAGCTTACAGAGTGTGAGGAAGAGAGATAGTAGGAGCGATGCACCCACGTTTACTGAGGACTTGTATTTTAAGAAACATAAATATAAAGAATATTTCTGTGTTTTTTAAAAAATTAAAAAGACAACTGCAACCCCGGCTGTCTCAAAACACTTCTGTTTTGTTCAGCGCTTGGAATAAGTCCCTCTGGTATGCTTTGTTAAACAATGGAAACGCCATAGCCACAGTTTTTTAATTTTTTTGCGTAGGCTGCTGTAAAACTCAGACTTAAAACCTGTGCTTAATTAAAGGAAACTTCTCTTGGCCTAAGTTTTCCTTAAGATTCCTTTGCGCTTTTTTTCCCCCTTTTTTTTAATATTTGGTTTAGGTTTTTGTGGTTTTATCATACCTGGTACTTTTGTAGTGAGGTATTGGAAATAGAGATGCAACAGAGATAAACAGAATACCTTTCACTTCTACTTTTACTGCAACCGTCTCTGCTTCTGATCTGTGGCAGGTTGTTAATGCATCTCCCACCAGTGCCCAGTCGTTTCCCCTCCTGCCTCCAGACATCATCAGTGCGTTCACAGCTTGCCTGTAGCGGGCCGACCAGATACTGAAAGGAACACGTGTTCCTTTTTTTAAGAAAGGCAACAAACATGAGAATGTGTTTGTGGCATTCAACATCCAACATGCAACCTTCATATTATTTTTTAGCTGTAGATTTATTCGGCTCTGTACTATGGAAAAGAGATTGAGAGAGGCAACACAGATAATCCAAGGATTAGAGAATACGTGAACACAGAGGTTCTCAGCTGGAGGTCTGGCAATGCCTGAAGACATTCTTGACCATCTTGGCTCCTGGAACCGTGTGGGTAAAGGTCAGAGATGCCACCAGACATCCTACTATGCACAGAACTGCCCCCCCCCCCGGGGAATTATCCCAGTCCAAAATGTCAGTAGTGCCGCTGTTGAAAAACCTTGCCTCGATTGGATTTTTAGAATTCTAAACCCTGAAAGGATTCAGAGTAAGCTTGTAATTTAGGCTTAAGACAAAACTGGAAACCAATGAGACTCAGACAGTTGTAGCCTCCTGGCGCTGACAGGAAGTCATCTCGTCTAGTCTTTGTTTCCCACGTACGGTAGCCAAGCCACATGGGAGAAGAGTAACCAGGGGCAGCAGAACGCTGCCTCCTGGACGTGTGAGCAGGCAACTACCCAACCTCTCTGTGCCTCCATTTCCTATTCTGCAAAGAGAGACACGAAGACTTGCCTCAGATGGCTGCTGTGAGGATCAAGTGCAGTGACACGTGAGGTGGCCAGTGCAGAGCCCGGCCACGGCGAGGGGTTAGTAAGTGGTGGAGGTGAGCGCCGAGGTGGTAGTCACTGTCACGTTGTTGTTCGCGGGCGCAGAGCTAGCTTGCAGCTTGGTTAGCCCTGTTCCCTGACTGCCTGTCCCATTTTCTTTCTCTTACGCTGCCTGGAGGGTCTGTGAAGCAAGGCCATAGGGGCCACTCGGTGCGGATTAAAGGGCACTGGCCTGGAGAGCAGCTGTGTAGCTGGTAATTCAGGAGAAAGTCTGGACAGAAGTTCTTCACGTAAGACCAGCGAGAGGGTTAAATTGTAGGCAGAATCTAAGGAAGACTGAAAAGGAAACAGGCTAGTCTCTCTGATCCCAAAACTCTGTGAGTGGTGCTCCAGGAAGGGTGGAGCTTAGATCAGATGGCCTTTACCAAACCTTTATATCACTCACCTTTCTTGCCGCCCCGACAGACGTATGTCTGGGAGGGTCCCTGAAATGCTGGGATGCTTAGAGCAGTATTTCGGGGACCCTTTCAGCTCTAAGATTTTCTGATGTCTGGTAAGTTTTGTGGGCCTGGTGCTGGAACGATCGTGTGACACTGTAGGTGATGCCCAGTGGGCACACACAGACAACACAAATCTCTTATTTTGTGATTTGTGGAGTAAAAAACGCTTTATTTTGTTTTACTAATTCAGTCAACATGAGCATGTAATTAAGATGTTGTGCAAAATGCTTTTTCCTTCTGACAATGATAAATTATCTTACCAACAATTCTGTGAAATAGGTTTCCTCTCATTTTCTTAAAAGACATAAAAAGTATTTGTAGTTACTCTAATTTTTTTTTGTTTGATTCACCACCTAAATTGTTTTTAACCAGCAGCTTTCTACAAAAATAAGCAAAATTCAAAAGCATTAAAACTCTCTGGATTATAAGGATGGGGTAAATTCTCTTGAGGGCGAATCTCACTCATTAGCCTTCTCTCAAATATCCCGTGTGTTGAATTGAACTCCCAAGTGATTCTACGTCTGACAATATTCTGTGTGTCGTTTAAAGACATTTTCTCCTACATCTTATGTCGGTCCTCCAGCTGTCATAAAGATTACTTTAAAAAATCAACTCAAACAAGTTGCTGCATGAGAAAACAGTGAATCACAGCTGATTTGATCTATTTTCTGTCTATTTGTGTGACATTCAAGATCCACAAAGCAGCTGGAGAAGAGGCACACGCACCCATCCCCTGGCTGCTGGCTGAGCACCAAGCACTGGGCTAGACTCCCGGAGCACAGGGCAGGCCCCCAGGCACAGAGAGGGGAAGTGACTTACCCCAGGTAGCACAGCTCGTAAGCAGGAGAGCCACAACACAGCCCCACAAGGCTCCTAAGTGCGTTAGTTTGCTACAGACTGGATCTTGACAAGGAATAATTGAAGACTTGGAATTTAAAAAAAAAAAATCCCCCCTAAGATTTGACTGTTTTTAATTTAAAATGCCTCATTTCGAGAAGTATTCTGTGGTTTTGTTTGACCTTCCACTTTTTTTTTCAAGGTGTTGTGTAACGGACCAGGAACATGTGTTCCTATCTGTGTATCTGCCCTCCTCCTTGGAATACTAGGAATAAAGAAAGTGATCATTGTCTACGTTGAAAGCATCTGCCGAGTGGAACATTTATCCCTGTCCGGAAGGATTCTGTTTCACCTCTCCGATTACTTCATTGTTCAGTGGCCGACTCTTAAGGCGAAATATCCCAAATCTGTGTACCTTGGGCGAATTGTTTGATGAATGACAACTTACTTCTTTAGAATTTTACAGGCAACAATATTTATTATAAATGGAGAACAAAAAACTGCATGTTTATTGTAAAAAGCTTTTGAAAATCCTGAGAATTATTGGTGGTCAAGAGTAAAAATATATATATATAAATAAACCAGTGAGGAAACTGAAGTTGCTCTTATAAAACAAACATTAATAAACCACTATGTGTGCCTCTGTGCTCCAAATTTCTTTTCTGTACAGAAGTATCTCTCACTACCTGCAAGTTATCTTCTGACTGATTTTAGTAATATTTTTCTTCTAGAACTAAATATAGAATTTGTATGATTAGCTCCATTTCCTGTTCTACAGCTTTTTTTAAATAAGTATTCTGCATTGTAGACAGAAAAATATTTTTTAGTTTTTGTTCAGACACAACAGGCTTTATTTCCTGTATGGAAACAGAGAAGTCCCTCATGAATCCTTTCAGCGTAAAGGAAGCAGTTATATTAAACTGGCTCCATGACAGTTTGCACTCCACAGGCTTCCAAAACCGAGCACATAAACCAGTATCTTTTTTTGTTGTTGTTGTTCTTCGGTTTTGTTTTGTGAGTCGTTGGCCTCCACCCAGAATATCTTTTAAAATCTTTTGTTTGTTAAAATAAATTAAAAGGTGACCACTGTCATAGTAATAAAAACGTGACTCTGTTTATCAGGTCGTTTTTTTTAATGTTTCGGTAAATTCACGGTGTCCCGGCTGTAGTTGTCTCTGGCTGGCTGAGATGTTCAGGCCCAGATGAGTACAGATTTACGTAGCATTTACGTGCGTGCTTGTTGTTTGTCAGAGATTCTTCTAAGTGCTTTTCATATATTAACTCATTGAGCTCTGAAAACAACTCAGTGAGGCAGCTACTGCTGCTACCCCCATTTCACAGATGACTTCCCAGTCAAAGCCGGGATTCAGGCCCAAGCAGCCTGTCTTGAGAGCATGGGCACGTGGCCTGTGCGGTCACGTGGGGACCCGTCGTTAGGAGGGCCCACACCTGGTTGACTACTCAGCTATCTCCCTCTTGAATTTCTTAACGTATTTTGAACAAGGGGCCGACACTACATTTTTCATTGGTCCGTGCGAATTGTTCAGCGGGTCCTCCTTGAGAGTCTGCTCCCAAAGAGCCCCGGCAGGCTCAGCAGAAGCACAGCAGGTGCTGCGGGGCCGGCCCGGCCGCTCTGCGGTCCCCAGGGCTCCCAGTGCCCGCCCTGCTACTGGAACAGGGCCACGATGAGAAGACCTCTCGTGGTATTTAAGTCGTTTCATTTTTCCGCTTCAATCTTTCTTATGATACAAATCTAATAAAGAAATGGTAGGAAATTAAAGAAATTGACTTCTGGTGAAAAGAGACATGGTCACCCAAGATGATGTAAAACTAAAATGCTCAGGCTACCCTAGCCTTTCTCCTTCTTTTAGAAAATCTTTCTTCTTCTAGAAAATCTCTGAATCAAGTAGGCGCGTCTGACATCAGGTCACTTCCTTGGGTTTTTGGCTGGAGAAGCGCGTGGCAGAAGACTCTCAGGACAGGGAAAGCACTTTGCTGTCTGGATGTGGTGGCCGTGGGGCAGCCAAGCGCTAGTTCATCGCGCTTTGACTTTAATTCTCAAATCTCAGCCGCCGTAAAGGCCTAAAATATCAGACAGCATGTTTGTGTGGTTCAGCCAGGAGTGGAGATGAAGGACACCTCTACGTTTCTGTGGAGAAAGTGGTTTTCTAGGGGCAGCAGCGTGTGTATTTCTTGCATCTTTGAGTTTTTCTCTGCTCTGTCCCTACTCCTACGTGGCACGAGGTAGATGACTGGGGAGTGAAACTGGACTGCGTTCAGTGCAGTTAAGGCCTGTCTGTGCTCCAGGGCAGCCACCCCGGCGCCCCCACAGCTAAGCTCCTGGAGGGCCAGAGCTCACCACGCTTAGGCCACAGAGAATTGTAGAAAAGAGGCCATGATTTTTCCCAGAAACATATGCCCCAGATGTTTTGTAGAGCCTTGACTTAGCCAGTGGTCAGCCTGGAATGTCAGAGGAGGAATCTGTATGTGTCAGATCACTGAAAGCTCAGAAATATCTTCCTGGATTTAGGCTGCTGTATACATATTCAGAGTCAGGCTGAGACACACATCGTCACGTCCTGCTCAGTTTCAGATTATTTGGTAAACAAATGTGTGCTCTGCTCTTACTCTATGAGTTAATTTTGTATTTTTGTTGTTATTATTATGGCTAATTCAAGTCCTCAAGGTCGCAGGTCACACTAGCAACGGGGACTGGCCTGACAGTGGGAGCAGCTTCCTGCCATGCATTTCTGTGGCATTAAGAAAACTGGTGCTCCAGAGTCCATGCACACTGAAGGAGACCAGTAGCTAGCTCGCCCTTTCCAACTGCTCTCAAAACACTCTGGAACGTAACTTTTACTGGAAGAGACTGTTCATGAAAAATTAGTTGCATCAGTCTTTAAATGAGAGGCAGGGAAACCACACATCCTGCCCACACCTACTTCCCTGGAAGATTTTATCTACAGTTCAGCAGTCCTAAAGGGTCTCAAAGCCTAACTGTTTCAGAAAGGACGTCCAAAAGTCATCACAGGAAGCTTCTGCTGGCACGAAGAGTACTGTGAACCCATGTCGACAAGAGGAATGCTGTGCAATTTTAAACTGAAGAGCAACAGGTCCTTGCTAGAAGAGAAATGATGGCCCAAGCTTCCTCTTATAAAAGCAACTTGAAACACACTGTTTATTTGGCTTTACCAAGGTAGGTTGCAGTGGAGAAATGTATCACCCTCTTACCGTGCAGCATCCTGTGCTGAATGCTCTGTGTCTTCTGAAAAGCCCCCTCTCACCACAAGGAGTTTGATAGCAATGTATTCTGCATCTTTTATGCACAGCAATGTCATCATGAGTGTCTTAAAGAAAATTGTCCTCCCTCCAGCTCGGTGTCTGGGGCCTTGTGGCGTTTCTTCCCCATGATTCTGGCTTTGGCAAGCCATGAGCAGACACCTGGACTTTCCCGTCTGCCCTGAGCGTTCTTCTGTAAGCCCCAGCACCCAGCACTCTGAAGTCAAGTTGTCTCCAGTTGTCTTCTCGCTGCCACTCACTTTAAACATGGATTTGACGTGGCTCAGCCTTTTCCCTCCAGAGCAGGTGCCGCAGTTTCCTGGTGCCAGGCCTGGTTATATCTCACACAGCAAACTTCGAAATAATTTTGATTTTTTTACTCTCTTTCCTTAATCCACATATAATTGGTTGCCTTTTTATTTTACTACCCCCAGAATTTTCCCTTGTCTTTTCGTCCTCTTTTCTCCTTATCATCTGAATTCCCTATGGGTCTGCCTTTGAACTAGTTCATATCCACCCGTGCTTTTTAGTCCTATGGTCACAACTAAGCTAACTCGCCAACATAAATGCCTTGTTCTGTTGGTACGTTTTTTGAGGAACTGAGGCAGAGAGAGATTAACAAGATTTTAGACTTAGAAAGTAGCAGAGCTAGGATTTGAACCAAGGCACCCTAGCACCAGCCAGACTTCCTGGTGGTCCCTGGGCCACATTATGTTAGGTTTAAAATTAAAAAGTGCTGGAAAGGAAATTAACAGGTGCCGTGATGGGAATGCGGTGCTGGTTGCTGGAGGTGGAGGGGGGGGAGGTATCCGGAAAGGCCTCGCTAAGAAAGGGACATCCTAGCTGAGAGCTGAGGCGCAGCGCCTGAAATCCTCGTCCTCTTCCCACTTCCCCCGCAACTTACACGTCGCCTCTCCCGTAAAATCCCCCTGTTCTCCCGTAGCCTGCTTTCAGCAGCTTCTCCAGACACTTCTGTGTCCTCGCCACCCACCCGGCAGGTCAGCACTGACTACATACCATCCAGCGGCGACACCCGCGAAGGGAAGAGCATGCGGTTTTGCTGCTGAGCTCTGCACGTGTGCCTCACTTCAGGGGCTGCACCTCGTGCTGCTCTTGTATCCTTGCTCCACTCTTGGGCACACCTGCCACAGTTCTGGGTGGAATGTAGCCTTTAAGTAGGTACATAAGTTCCTGCACCTTCAGGCCTTGTCTAGGCCTGTTTAGTTGCATTTCATCTGGACCAGTGGTTCCCAAGCTTTTTGGTCTCAGGACCTCATTAAAAATTGTTGAAAGACCCCCTGCCATGAACTTTCGCTTATATTTCATCAATCTTTACTACACTAGAAATAAACTAGAAATTGTTTTTTTTAATTCTTATTTTTTATTGAAGTGTAGTCGATTTGCAATGTTAGTTTCAGGTACACAGCAAAGCAGTTCAGTTATACATATACATACATACATATTTTTTCAGATTCTTTTCCATTACAGCTCATTACAAGAAATTGAATATAGTTCCCTGTGCTATACAGTAGGTCCTTGTTGTTTTTGTATTTTATATATAGTAATGTGTTGTTTGAGAGTTTTTTGGGGGGGAGCGGTAATTAGGTTTGTTTGTTTGTTTGTTTATTTGATAGAGGTACTGGGAATTGAACCCAGGACCATGTGCATGCTAAGCACGTGCTCTACCACTGAGCTATACCCTCCCTCCTTATATATAATAGTGTGTATCTGTTAATCCCAAACTCCTAATATGTCCCTCCCCTCTTCCCCACTGGTAACCACAGTTTGTTTTCTACGTCCTCGAGTCTATTTCTAAACCAGAGCTTTTTTAAACATAAGAACACACAGGGACACATTCCAGTAGCCGTCGGAGAAATGACATCATCACACATCATGTAGCATCTAGAAAACTATAAACCCATGAGAAAATGAGAAGGAAAAAGGAAGATAATGTCTTAGTGTGTCTTAATACGACAATTGTTTTGACCTCATGGGCCCCTGGAAAGATCCTGAGGCCCCAGGCGCCCCTGGGCCACACTTTAAGAAGTGCTGCCCTTCATAGTGGCACACCAGTGACTTCACCTCCGCGAACAGCCTTCCGTCCGTCAGTGATCTGTACTAGTTTTCTGTTGCTGTGTAATGGGGTGCCACAGACTTCGTGGCTTAAGATAGCGCCTATTATCTCCCCACGCTGTAGATTAGAAATCCATGCAGGGCTCCGCTGGTTCTCTGCTCAGGGTCTCACACGGCTATAATCAGTGTAACAGCCAGGACGGGTTCTGATCTGGAACTCTGGCTCTTCTTCCAAGCTCATTCTGGTTGTTGTTGGCCAAATGCAGGTCCTTGTGGTTGTAGAACTCATGGTGACCTGTTTCTTAAAGGCCAGCTGGGGAGTCTCCACTGCTGCTTGTCTCTTTTAAGGACTCACATGACTGGGTCAGGCACACCTAGGGTACCCTCCCTTTTAATTAACTCAGAGTCAACTGATTGAGGGCTGTAATCACATCCTCAGAAACCCCTTTTGCCATATTAATAAAACCAGGAGAGTGACAGCCGATGATACTCGTAAGGCCCACCTGTTCTTCAGGATGTGGGATTATGCAGGGTGTGGGCATCGTGAGCTAGAACACTGGGGGCCATCCTAGGACCCTGCCAACTACAACCTGCCTGGTGTTTTTTGTTTTGTTTTGTTTTCAAAAAAAAAGGTTTTTAAATCTTTTACTTATACCTCCAAACTCTAGCATCAATATCCAAGTTCTCTTTTTTATACACATGGGAAATTCATGTCTTCCAAACCTCGTCCATTTTGTAGCAAGTTATTTTGTGCCTCCCTTTGTTTACTTGTCAGATAGGTGTAATACCGCTACCTACCTGTAGAGTTGCTGTGAGCACCAAACCAGATGGCACACGGCCTGCCTTCAGCCCCATGAGCCCTCGGCAACCTCCTGTCTCCAGACGTAGTGGCCTGAAGGAAGACGCTCCTTAAACTAAGCGCAGCAGGCGCGTCCCACCCTCTAGGATGGCCTTGATTAAACAAAGCAGAAAATAACAACTGTTGCCAAGAACGTGGAGAAATTGAAACCCTCGGGCATTGCTGATGGGGATGTAGAGTGCTGCAGCAGCTGTGGAAAACTCTCTGGCAGTTCCTCAAAGACTTGAAGTTACTATATGACCCAGCAATTCCACTCCTAGGTCTTTGCCCCGGAGAATGAGAACATGTGTTCACACAGAAACCTGTACACCAGCAATCATACCAGCATTGTTCGTAATAGTCAAAATGTGGAGACAACCCAGATGTCCACCAATGGGTGAATTAACAAAAGCGGTGTATCCACACGATGGAATATTACTCGATCACAAAGAGGTCTGAAGTGCTGCTTCACAGATGAATGAACCTAGAAAGCATGCTAAAGGAAATAAGCCAAACAAAGAAATGCCGTATGTTGTATGATTCAGTTTATATGAAACGTCCAGAATAGGCAAATCCATAGAGAGAAAATAGATCCATTATTTCCAGGGGCTGTGGGAGGGGGCAATGGGGGTGACTTTGAATGGTTATGGGATTTCTTTGTGGTGCAATGAAAATGTTCTGGAATTAGATCGTGGTGATGGTTGTACAGCTCTGACTATACTAGAACCCCCTGAGTTGTACACGTTACATGACTGTACCGTACAGCATGTGGATTATTTCTCAGTGAAAAAAACTCTCATCAACAGTAAAGGAATCCATCCATGTATACGTGTGGGCGTGTATACAGATGAGAAAAGACAAAACGGAAAAACTAAGCAGAGCAGCCGGGAAGCTGCTGCAGGGAGGGTTTCTGTTTGTCGTGATTCTATCTCTGCCCACAGCAGGCCAGACGAAAGGTGCTGGAGACAGAGCAGAGCTATTGGGGAAGAGCTGAGTAAGGGCTGGGGGAAAAGGGCCCCGGGAAGGGGCCGGAGGGAGAAGGTGGCCTCCCTCCCCAGCTCCGCGCTAAAGGGCCTCACCCCAGATGACCGAGGTGAACTGTATTTTCCAGAGTTGGCCGGCCACATGCTCTTCTGCGGTGCGACCTGGCCGTTTCCCCACCCAGAAGTGGAGTCCTGCTTGCTCTCCCTTTGAACCTAAACCGGCTGACTTGCCTGGCCACCAGAATGCAGTGAATGACTTGGTCTCTTGAAACGCTCGCCCTCGGCTCACTCCCCCTGGGGACGCCCTCGCAGGAGGCAGCCACCACGCTGTGAGAAGCCACGTGGAGAGGCCAAGTGAAGGCGTTCGGGTCATGGTCGTGGCCCAGCACAGACTGAGTCATCTCAGTCCAGGTGCTGGTGAGGGCAGAAGCCTCCAGGTGACTCCAGCCCTGCCACTGGAATCACTCCCAGCCTTCCTAGTCCTCCCAGCCGAGCTGCAACACCCCAGGCGCAGAGAAAAGCCCTCCCTCCCGGTCCCTGGGGATTTCGGAACGGCGAGTCCCCTGGGCAGGATTAAGTGGGTGCCGTTTTCTGCCACTCAGTTTTCAGGGAGTTTTGTTTCAAAGCAATAGGTAATTAGAGCAATAACCTTTCAGAAGGAGCCAGTCCCTCCAAAGTTTGGTTACTTTGGCTTCATATTAGGAGGGGAAACGATTTCTCCTTCCCCCCTACCCCACAGACAAAAGGATAGGAAAAGGCTTTTTTTTCCTCCTTGCTCCTTGGCCTGCATGTAGCAGTGAAACAGAAACCAGTGGATTCTTTTAAATCCTTTAACCATATGCAGATGAATAAGCAAATGGTTGGACTTGATTCCTAATCTCTTTTCCTTTCCTGTATAACTGACAGGGTTTTTTTTCCACTCTAATAAACTTTAGCATTTAAACAGAAGTCATGTGTCGCCTGTATGACGATTAGCGGCAAGAATGTAGAAAGGGGGATGACTGCTGAGCACGAAGCCTTAATTAATAGCCAAGCCATTCAACTGAAAATAAGAACAATGTTTCTGGCAGGGAAATGTGAAATCTTTTTTTCTGTCTAACTTGAAATCCTTTTATCCCCCCCTCAGTCTTTTTCAGATAATCATTTAAAATTCAATGATTATAAAGGGAACTTTAAAAAAATTTTCCTTGTGCTCCAGTGATTGAAGGACAGTAATTCAGTGTCATCGAGTGGGGCCACCGTCCCCATCCTTGCGTATCCCCGCCTCCGCCCTGTGAATTGCCAAACCCCAGAATATGCAAACAGAGACTAGTGCAGAAGTTAAACAGAAGAAAAGGTGACAGCACAGGACGGGTGGGGTCTGGAGTGACAGTCTTCTCCTCTTGAAAAAAGGAAAAGAAGTTTCATTCTTCAAAGGAAAGGGAAAGAAAACAAGATTTTTATGGAAATACCATATACAGAGTTGGCATAAATTCAGCAAGGAATAAAAAGTACCCAAAATGTTTCCTTGTTCAGTTCCAGCCTGGCAGTCAAATTAAAAGAGGCTCCATTTTCAGGCTGATTTGTCCCGGATTCTCTGGATCTGTGACCATGCAAAGCCTCTAGAAGGGCCCAAGCTTTAGTCTGTTGATTGTCCTCCAGCTGAACGAGCTAAGTCTAAAACAGCCAGATGGAAAGGGCTTAAAATGTTCATCAGAATCTTGCAGAAAACCAAGTGGCTATGGATGAAATGACAAAACAGTCTGAGATTTGATTCAAACTCCATTGCCAGGGTGGGGATGGAAGGCGAGTTTACAGATGAAACAGGATTAGCCACATGTGATCACTCTGGAAGCTGGGAGACCACGTTACACAGCATCATTATACTCAACCCTCATCATATAATCTCCTCTATTTTCACATAGGTTTGAGCATTTCCCTAACTAAAAGTTTTAAAAATATAAATCATGTAAGAAATCTTTAGATGCTAAAAAGTCAAAGAATGTATTGATTATGAGTAAAATGAAACAAACTAGGTTTTAAAATGAAAGCATGGAAGGAAATTTACAAATTACTTTTATTTCACGTGTAATGCATGAAAAGAAATTCAGTCCGTCTGCAAATCTGATTCCTGAACCAGAACAGGCTTTTTTTGACTTAAAAGAGTCAGTCCTGGACCTTTCACTACCCTGTTACCGAGGACAGAATGTCACCTTTTTCTTTATCCATGCTTCTCATTGTTCAGTAAATATTTGAGGTGTTCCCACATCACCTTGACGAGACTTTCACAGGAGGCTCCCCGACACTGACTCCCACTGAAGGTGCCCCCTTTCTCCAAGGACACACTGCCTGCCCCTGTTCAGAAGACGGCAACAGCTCAGGTCACCTCTGTGGATGGGGAACGTTTAAGCCCGTGCTGACCCCAGCCTCTTTTTGCTGCTAAAGAGACTGAATTGTGGCCCAGAGGAAAGGCAGCTGGGTGGTGAGGGCCCCGGGTCTGGTTCCGGCTTTGCTGCTGTGCTTCTGTGTAGTTTCAGTATTTCTGTGTTTCCTCCCCACGTACGTTAACATGAAGGTTTTGGATGACATCATCTTGGAGACACCTTCCAACAACAGTGCTGCCACCACCGCAGCAGTGACAATAGCTCCCATCATTTGTTGCATGCTGGCGACATGCCAGGTGCCACACTAAGCACTGACTGACTTAATCCTCAGACCCAGACCGCGGAGTCTAGAGACCCCTCCACTTGCCACATCTCTGAAGGATGTGACCGCCCGAGCCCACACTCCCTTTCTGGACCAAGCTGGGGCAGCCGAGGGCCCCAGAGCTCCCCGCCTCAGTGGCGCAAGCCTGCCTCCGGGACTTGCACGGCCCTCCTCCCCAGGGCTGCCCTCCCAGGGAGGCTGCGGGTGGGGAAGGGCGTGGAAGGGCTAAGCCCTGCAGCAGGGGGTGGGGGACGCGATGGGCCACACTCCTCGCAGAACCAGGTAGGAGGAGGGGTGGGGGGTCGGGGCTGGAGGGTTATTTATGCTCTTGGCTGGGGTCCTGTAAATGTTAGGCGTGGGAATAATGCGGTAAGTGTTATTATTATTACCATCTTGATTTTACAGAGAATAAAGCAGAGAAGCAGGAAGCTTGAGTAGTTTGCCTGAGGTCACACGGCTGCGGAGGGGCACAGCCAGGGCTCCGACGGTCGGCCTTGAGATGCCAGGCTCTTCCTTTTCACGCCGCCACCCAGCAAAACCTGCAGAACCCGCAGGCGCCCCGAGGCCCTCGGGAGACGCAGGGATCCTGAAAAGCTGTCTTCCACCCGTCCAGTTGCTATTCTGCTCCCCACGGCATTACTGGTGCCAACTGAGAATGTGGCAGACAGCCGTGGTGGCAAAGCCTCATCCATAAACATCACCGTGGGAAGTTGACTCAATAGAAAAATATCGGGTACCAGAGTGACGGCTGGCCCTCGGGCTTTTCACTTTTTGTTCTGAACTTCCGACCCGCAGCTGCTAGACCAGCCGCGGAATCTCAAGACGGTACCTTAACTGGATTTTAACTCTGTTAAACGAGTGTTTGGCCAATCAAATAAGCAGGTCTTTGTTGATGTCCTGTAAACTCTAGAACCAGGAAATTACCTCTAATGTGTTCAGATGCCCACCTTCCCTCCAAGGACGTCCTGAGGCACAGAAATAAAGTCTAACCAAACATACTTTCAATGACTCCTCATCATCAAGCGTCCAGCAAATTACAGGTAATTTGAAAAAGCAAATTTTTGAACGAAGCTATAAAAATATTCTTACAATATTTTTAGAAGGCATAATTTGATGTATTTAATACCAAATATGCGATTTAGTCATGTGTTAGATATTAACCACAAATATCTGAAGTTGGGAGTAAGAGTAGTAGCTAACAGGATGGGGGACTCACTACGTGCCAGACACAGGCCTTTGTCTTTTCCACGTATTCACTCAGTCCTCACAACAACCACGTGAAGTCGTTAATATTATTATTCTTTCACAGGCAAAGAAACTGAGATACACAGAAGGTGAGGTTATACACAAAGGGGTTTATCAAAGTAGTATTTATAATAGAAAAAAAACTGCAAACAATCCAAATTGGAAAATGTTAAGTAAATTACGGTATGTCCAGATAATGGAATATTTGTGCAGTCGTTAAAAATCATATTGTTGACGACTACTTAATGGCATAGAATAATGCTTAAAATGTTATATTAAGTAAATTTTTGTAAGTGATGCAAATAAGTGTATATTAGGATCACGATTTGAAAATCTATGTAAATGTATGCAAAGTTTAAAAAGGGCTTAGAACATACAAAAGGTTTAAAATGGCTATCTCTGAGTTAAGGAATTATGTATAAAATTTGTTCTGCAATTTAAAAAATTCTATATTGAGTGTGTATTACATAATGAAAGAAAATAAGATTTTTTTAAAAATGACTAAATTCCTGTGAAGTAGAAAGAAGGGAAACATAATGTCTTCTAAGAAATACCGTATTGGCAGTGTAACAAATAATAATAGAAATAACTACTTAACAAACGTGTGTCTGACGCTGTTATACATGAAGCCTTTACAACACCTCGCTGGATCCCTGCAAAGACACTGAGAGGTAAGCAGTCTTGGCTTCTATTTTCCAGACGATGAAAATAAAGCTCAGAGAGGCTGACTTTTCCAAGGTTCCACAGATCGTTCTTGGTCAAGCCCGGGCAGAGTCTTCAGATGTGCAGCCACAGGGCAGCGTCTGTGAACAGAGGCCCAGTGTGTGGGCAGAGCCAGGAATGGGTCGCACTGACCACGTTCTGACTTCTTCAACACTAGACTGAGTGAGTCTGGCAGAGATGGAGGCACTCTCACTCCAGTGCACCGGAAGGCCGGTGAGCTAGGATTCCGGAGATCTGAGTTCTGGTCTTAGCTCTGCAGTTAATTAGGTCTGTGGGCAAATCCTTTGACCTCTCTGGGCCCCTATTTGTTCATCTAGGTACAACACATAGTGTAATTGGACTTCCTGGGCCCAGGGACCGTCTTGGACGTCAGTGGCTGCAGTGTCACCTGCCAAAATACCCTAAGTATGATTCCAAAGGCTTTGAATGACAACGTTAATTTTTGCTGAAGCTGAGGGGCCGAGGGTGGGGGGTTGCATCACACATCACCAGCAAAACATGCCTACTGTTTCCTTTTAAACACTTCTTTTTTCCTGCAAATTCCCTCTTCCTCTACCAGCTATCCAAATTCTCTTTTTCCGTTTCCTTTTCCCTTAAAAAACAAACAAAAAACAAAACAAAGCAAAACAAAACAAAACAAAAAACCTTTTTGTCCCTTCCTTTCTTGAGCCGCACTCTTCAAGATTTCTCCCTATTCCAAGTCTATTTTCATTCAACAAGTATTATGTGCCCACTACTTCCGATGACTGTTCGTGGTGCTGGAGGATACAGCAGCAGACTTCACATTCTACCCCTTTATTGTATGGAGTAATCTAACCTGGTCTCAGATTCTTAAATTTGCATCCAACCAAAGGCAGCTGATGGGGGAGTAGGGAGTATTTAATTACTAGTAATTTTTTTTAGTGTTAACATACAAAATGAGAGATGAGTACTTTTTGCTCTCAAAGGACTCCCAGCTCTATTTTTGAAAAGAATTCTATGACCCTATGAAATTAAATTCATGATACTATTTCCTTCAAAGACGCTGACCATTATAACAAGCAGGTATTAGGTACTCACAGTGTCCCCAGCTCTGGTTACCTTACATGGAACCCTCACAGCCCATGAGCTGTAAGTACCACTATCATTCTCCTTTCCTTAATAAAGGAACTGAGGTTTAGGGACATGCGATGACTCACCTGAAGTCAAACAGCCACTGGGTAGCAGCTCGAGGATTCAGACCCAGACGTGCCGGACTCAAGGTGTGTGTCTTAGCCTCGCTGCTTACTGTACCAGCTCCCTTCTCCTCGTCTCTTACCCAGCGTGCGGCGTCCTTGGGAATACTGACATGTGTTAGAATCCATTTTCCTGTTCCATGTTTGCTGTGTCTTCTGTCCTAATCCATTCGAGGAGCCATGAAAAAATACCACAGACTGAGTGGCTTGTAAACAATATAAATTGACTTCTCACATTTCAGGAGGCCGGGAAGTTCAAAACCAAGGTGCCCATAGATTTGGTGTCTGGTGTGAGCTACTTCCTGGCTCACAGGAGGCTGTGTCCTGGGTACCACCTCCCAGAGCAGAAGGGGCAGGAGAGCTCTCTGGGGTCTCCTTTCTAAGGGCACTAATCCCATTCACGATGGATCCAGCCTCATGACCTCGTCGCCTCTCAAAGGCCTGTCTTGGATGGAGAAAGCTCTATTCAGGATGCTGGTTATAGAAGTAACTTGCCTGCGTCTCCACGTGCTTTCAAGTCTCAAGCTGAACACGGCCACTCAGGCCCCCATTGTGGAGTCTCTCTGCTCTTTCTGTCTCTTTCTCTTTATGTACCCATGTTTCAAATCATTACTACAATGTCCCATCTGTTACAATTTTTTTTTAAAACAGAGTCTTCTTAGGAGACTGCCTTTCTCTGGAGATCAGTGAGAACCCCTGGAGGGAGTCATAAAGAACCAGGACAGGACTTTGTTTCTGTCCTAAAAATAACGGGGTGAGTGGCAGCACGTCTTTGCTGAGCTGCCCACACATTCTTTGTATCAGCAGCAGCTCCAGGGATCTGGTTTGACCAGCAGAAATGACTAAATTCTTACCAACACCCGAGATTTTTGTGGTGGTTCTAACTCGACGTTAATCAAGACAACTTCCATCCAGTGTCGGGTTTTTATGGATTTGTTGCTGCTTCTGTTGCCTAATGACCGCTTAGAGGCGAATGTGCAGTAATTAAAGTGCCCAGGTGTCACCACATGGGTCCTTCTTACAGACGGTGCTGAATGTATAGGTTTAAGGCAATGTGTTGAAAGACGTATTCAAGTTGTGAGAAGGAAGCAAGTCCGTTATACAATGGAAGGACTTCCTTCCTTTTTACTCTGCTTTTCCACGGAGGAGTACAATGGTCCAAAACCCAGATTTGTCTACCCAAACCTATTAACATTATTTTCTTATAAGTTTACTAGATCATAAATGAGAGTTAATGTACACCATGCAAAAATTATGTATCAAATATTTTGGAGAACTAAGGATCTGGCTGGCTTTACCACTATTCCTCATGTAATATGTCTGGGAGTCATACATCCAATATTTTAAAATATTTTTCCCCCAATGACTAAGCCAGGGATTCTTAAACTGGGGTCCAGGGAAATGTTTGCCAATTTTGAGATTTATCTATGCATTTTCTGGAAAGAGAGGACATAGATTTCATTAGATTTTCTGTAACCCTTCCCCTACGTGCCCCCCACCAAAGGCAACCAAACTTATACTTAAGATTTTGAGGCTTCTTACGGACATATTTATTTTAAAATCTTTCTTTCAATTTGAGGCTTGAAATTTAATGGAAAAACAAGCAACCCATCTCCTTTTCTTCTGCATCTATTCAATCATCCCACTCCTCCAAAAATGAATAGTGTGTGTGAGTGGGCGTGTGTGTGTGTATGTGTGTGTGTGTGTGTTGTGTAAAGCCTTCTCTGAAGTCATCAGGATGCAAGAAAGAAATAGAAAAAAAGGGTAGAGGAAATGTTTTTAAAGAAAAAAAATTTTTTCAGAAATCTGCCTTGAATTTTTAAATTTCTCTCCCAAGTCTCTTAATGGCTGTTAGTGTTATTTGGTAGTCACTGTGAATTCTTGTGTGGATGACTGTAAATTACTAGATTTGATTTTAGCTAAAGGAGCCGACACAGCAAATTTATGTTCTGTTATAAATTAAGTGATGTGATGACATATGCTTAGTGGTTAGACTGACGTGCAAAATAAATCAGATATAATCATTTGAATATAAGTTGGAGATATAGAATAAACCATTTTGGGGTCAAAACAAAAGACAGAATCGTAGGCACAGAAGTTTGCCAAAGCACAAATATGCTAATTCAGCTTGCAGTCAGCAAAAGAAAAATAATTTCAGTTGGATATTGTATTTTTCTTCTTGGAGTAGCATAAAGAGAAGTTAATAGCTCAGATGTGAAACATAGTATTTAGAGATGGAAGGTTTATAAGTGGACACCTTCACTTTTTTTTAACAGATGAGGACACAAGACCAAAGACACCCCAAGACACAGAGCCGGCCAGTCACAAAAGCTCTAACTCCCAGGCCTGCTTTCCTCTGCATCTCAAACAGAGGACTAAAGTGAGAACAACTGGCTTATCACACAATGCTGTTAAAGAACAGGTAGTAATGTGTGCAGCGTTGGTGGTATAGTGGTGAACATAGCTGCCTTCCAAGAACAGGTAGTAAAAACACAATTACAGACCTGGAACTCAGACAAGGTGCTACCATGGAAAGATACTGCCTATCACTGAGTAACAAGTACACGACACAGGGCTCCGTGCGGACTTTGTCACTCTGGTTCTTGGGCCAGAAGCCAACTTTTTAAATTGACTTCATTAAAATCATTTTCTTCATTTAAAGTTATACTTACCCCGTGGAGAAGATAAAATTAGGAAGGTGAAGGACATCCATTTTTTCAGAGGACAGACTTCTGTGTACCTGAACTTCCTCCCTGATCAGGTAATCATCTGTCACTTACATAACTTAAGCACAAAAAGACGACCCTGAGGCTTTGGTCTGCTGTGCCGGGGCCCCTGTGCTTCTCATCTATAATCTGACACCAGCCAGCAGTGGCTGGTTTTCATGCTTCAGCCCATCCATGGGATTCAAAGGGAAAGACGAAAGCCCTCACTCCATTTGTGGAGCAGTTCAGTTACGGTTCCTTGCTTTTGTGCTTCCAGGAAGAACAGAGACTAGAAAGTTGACTGAGAGAGAATTGATAACTGGAAGAAACTTTGGCATCGTTTGCCCCAACCTGCAACTTACCAGACTGGAAGAAGCAGGCCTCCGGGGCCGTGGGTCTCCTGAAGTTAACGCAGCTGGTAAGTAAGACGCCAGGGCTCACCGCCAGGCCTTTATTTTCCCACTGATCTTCCCATTACTCACAGTGACTGTGTTCCTGCCGTGGAGCAATCCTGGGCCTAGGTGATGCGCTGTTGCTTCCTGGTGGATTTCTACGCTGACACTGGGGTATCCCCTAGGGAGGTCACCGTTCGTTTGGCCCATGTGTCTCACCTCCCTCACAGGGTGTAAGGATCTGAGTCAGAGCCTGGGGAATGGTTGCTGTGCCTGCAGTATGTCCGGCACCTGCCTGATGGCCGCACACCTTAGCGCTCTTACCCTTCAGGGCAGCCCTGTGAGATAGCTGCTCCTGTCTGTCTTTCTGTGTGCAGAAACAACTCAGAGAGGTTAGGAAACTTGCCGAAAGTCCCACAGCTGATAGGCAGCAGAACTGAGATTCCAGTCCACATAGGTGTCATTCCAAAACTCACTGGAAATACTCTGGGATAGAATCACGCTTTCTTCGCCTTTGTTTTCCTGACCGGGGCTAGCACGTGGCTCTACATATAGTAGGTGCAGAATAAGTGCTGCTTGGGAGGAAGGAATGTATGATAGATTTAGTAAGAACAAAGATAAAAACTGAAAAATGATGTTGTCTACATTGCAGAAAAGTTTTGTTCACGTTTTGGGGGAAAAACAACCTAAAACTCAGCACCCCAGTAATCGGTCAGTTTCTCCATCATCTGACCGGCTGTGGGGCAGAGTGGTTTCAGGCTGGCTGGGTGTACCCCTGTTTCTACCGTTTCCTCACATCCTGGGCGAGTTACAGAGCCTCTCTGTGCCTCCGTTGTTTCATTTGTAAGGTGAGGATTAGAGTTGTGCTTTCTTTACAGGGTTGTTTAGAAGATGAAGTGCGGTAACCGATGTAAAGCATTGCAACACAGTAAACACTCCATAAAGAGCTTTACGAACCCAAATATGTTCCTTCATGGCCCTTGTAAAACCCGTACCACCGTCTTGCAGTGAGGCACTTTCAAAAAGCGGCCCAGAATCAGGCTTTATCTCTGTGTCCTTTTCCTGGGGGTCCCTGAGTGTGGGCTGTGTTGACATCTCATTATTAATGTCTCCCGCTGCCCCGGGCTGCCGTCTAAGTTTTGAATCTCCCCAGGGTTTCTGCATTTCAGTGCACCTCGCAGCCTGATAACAGGAACTGAGATGGCAGAAACTGAAAGCAAAATTTTAAAATTCAGCCAAGAAACACTTGGCTGTTTTTCCCTTTGCTGTATGTATTAAAAAAGAGAGAGAGAGAGGGGTGTTGAGGGTGTAAAATGGAAAACCTATAAACTCTGCCAAGTCCTGCATGTTGTATTTCAGGGTTGTTTTGGTTGAATTTTCTAAATATCAGGACAGAGTTTTGGTTCCTTCATTCGACAGACATGTACTGAGGGCTCACTGCTGTGTGCCGTGGTTCCCCATATACGTCTGGTGGCCGTCCACCCTGGATTTTCTAGAACAATCCCGATTTTAAGTGTCTTTGGCATCTTTTCCTGGAAATAAATTAACGGGGGTGAGGGGTGGGCCGTGGGCCGTGGGCTGTGGTTGTCAGGCCCTCTGGCCAGAGTTTTGTTTCATATTTACTTTCAGCTGGGTTTCTGCTTGCCCTGAGCTTAGGAGCTGCCTAGAAGAAGTCTTGAGAGTCCTGCGGGGCCGCTTCCCCCAGCACTGGGGATACCAGACCGAATCCTCTGTCCCCCCTTTGGAGGAAGAGACTTAAATATTAAATGTTTTTATCTATAATTCTTGTTCTTTCTTGCTGGAAATACTGGAAACTAACTTTGTTTATTTTATGTTCTTGTAATATTTGCTTTTTTTCCTTTTTACAGTGGGATGCATTACTGTGATAAGTAGAAAAGAAAGGTTTTTTAAACTATTGACTTATTACCACAAATAAAATGGGCCTTCTCTTTCTAAGCAGCCCAGGAGTAAGGAGCAGGCACTCCTGGAAGCCAAAAGTGATACACTCCGTGGGGACGGGTTCCCGTCTGCTGTCTTCCCACAGAGCAACACTTGATAAACACCTGCAGAGGAGAAACAGGGGCCTCTGTTTTGTGCTCCTTGAAACACCTTTACTTTCCCAAATAGGAAGACCAAACATTGTAGCACACCTTAAAACCTGCCCCCAATTATGTATTATACAAATACATACAAAATCCAGACTTACACACCGGCTAAGTATTATTTACTTGATGAAAGGATTCACTGGATCCCTGTAGACAGTAAATCTCCTCAGCAGGTTTAAAGTGTAGTTTGATTTACTTCATTGTTCCTATGAGATTGGAAAAGAACTTCGGTAAAACAAAAGCCTGCGTTTGGGTCCTGCTTCGACCTCTGATCTACGGTGTGTCCTTGGGCAGGTTTTGTTTGTTGGCTTTACCTCTCGGTGCCTCACTTATCTCCACTGTGAAACGAGAATTATTGGAAATGTTAAAGGTGCCATTAGAGCGCCTGGTGCCCTGCCAGGAGCAGATATAAATGGTAGCTGCTGTTACATTGTTGTTTATGGTAACATCCAGGGCGTGCACTGAAGTGGAATTGCAGCCATAACGGGAGTCCCGAAACGCATCATGGAGGCTCACGCTTACCTGGTGTGAAAAAAGAAAGCTTTTCATGCTTAATTGCAGCCGAGTGATATAAACACTTAGACTCACCGCATTCCATGCTTGGCGTTCTCAGAGTACAGAAGCCCCCTTCACTTCCTTGTCTATGCGATGGCGGGGTGGGGATCCCACCCTCCTCCAGCCCCTCCAGGCTGCCTGGCCTTTTGAGGCTTAGCAGGGGCGGAGGCAGGTAGGTAGGGGTGGGCAGGGGAGCAAGGACTGGTACGCTGGGGTGCTGGAGTCGTAGCCTAGCCAGAGGCATTAGTAAAGGCCCAATTCAACAAAAATGCCTAAATTCAGTATAAACTTTTCAGCCTAATAAATAAACCAAGAGCTGCACCGTATGGTGAGGTAGGAAGTCTCCTGTGGCGGCCCCTCCTCTCTGAGGCATGCGAGGCACCAGAGGGACTGAGTGGCCTGGAATTCCAGCCTGGGTGTCCCTCCAACACTGCCGGGCAGGTTTGCTCCGGATTCATGCTTCCCAAACCCACTGAGATTCAAGACCCAATGACAGGAAAGTAAAAGGAGGAAGCGGGGAGGGAGGCTGCAGACAGGTGGCTTCTCGCCCCAGAATCTGGTCTCCAGCAGCCCTGGCTGCACGCGTCCCCGCCAGGCTGAGTCTGCGGGCGGGCTCCCCTGCGGTCGGTCGTCGGCGGGGCTGCAGTAGCCAGGCTCTCCGCTGACGCCTTTGTTAAGTCAACACGGGAACAGACCTCCTTCTCCTCAAGCCACATCTGCCATGCTGTCCTGGAATCGGGGAGGTGCCCTTGGCAAGTAGACCAGGGACCACAGGCTGCTGGGGACCCCCACCCTGACCCCAAAAATGAAAGGGTCTCCCTGTCCCCTCTTGTTCGTGTTGTGAGTGTTTAATTCCATCGTAACTGAAAGATCAGAGAGACAGAATGGCCTTCTAGGGAGGAGAGCCAGAAAACTGGCCCCTCCCTGCGGGTCACAGGCAGAGTGTCCCGATGCTCCAGACAAGGGAAGTACAGGAAGGACACAGGTTACAGCAGGGTAGCCTTGTCCTTTACACGTGCACACGTGGGCAGGGTTATAGCACACAGAGATCATAGAGTAAGCGTTGACTGAGATGTACGAGACTACAACTTGTGCTTCTTTGAATCCTTTGCACCTTCTGACACAGGTCTATGTCCATAGTAGATGCTCAGCCAAGATATGTTCAATAAATGATCACATGCCTGTTGAAATAAAGAGCCCTGGGGTGTTGACGGTGGGTTTCACAGAGGAGTAAGTTACCTAGATCATTAAGAGCCATTGACCAGAATGTTGGGTATAGTCAACTTTTCAATATTATTGGCAGAGCTGGACAACCTGCAGTATTGTATAAACATTAAGAAACCACACCAGTTCCCTTCCACTGTGTTCTTATAAGATATAAATGGGGAGTAGGGGAGATACTTAGCTTTGGGGTGATCTTTTTGCTCCTGAAGGTAAGGAAGTTGTTTCCTGAGATAAAGGTGTACTGCAATCCTCTTTTCAGTCCTGTTTTTCTGCTCTGCTTACAAGCTTCATCGTAAGAACCAAGTCGTGAAAGCCGCAATGGTGAATAACAAGTCAGGTGATCTCACTCAGTAAACCACTCAGCACAGGAGTAAGACATCACTTAGTTCTGCCGACGATGGGCAGGGAGGGCAGGCTGCTTAGCGATAATCTTCCCTGCACCTGATTCTCAGAAGAGAGACAAACTGTTTATTAAAACTCAGATGACTCTATCTTTTCTGATGCAGACATGATGGATTATGGTGTAATGATTATAATGTAGTCTCCAGTGCTTTTGCAAATAATTTATTATATCTTTGTAGAAAGTTTGATGTTTTCAGCATATTTTGAAAATAACATGTCTTCCTTTACCGGAGTAGTAACAGCCTCTGAGTGAAGGCAGGGGGATGAGAAATACGCCATTTCTGCGTGGTTTGGTTGCTATTCTCAGCACATCTTGATGTAAATTTAAGGAAATACTGGCTGCTCATGATGGTTAATTTTATGTGTCAGCTTTGCTGGGCCGTGGTGCCCAGATATGGGATCAAACATTTTGAGTGTTTCTGAGAGTGTATTTTTGAATGAGATTAACATTTAAATTGGTTGATTCTGTGTAAAGCAGATTGCCCTCCATGATGTGGACGAGCCTCATCCAGTCAGTCAAAGACCTGAATAGAGCAAAAATCTGATCTTCGCCAAGAGAATCCCTGAGCAGACAGCCTTTGGCCTTGAACTGCAGCACTGGCTCTTCCTAGGTCTCAGCCTGCTGCCCCACCCAGCAGATGTTGGACATGCCATCTACCACAAGCATGTGAGCCAATTCCTTAAAATAATCTCTTGGTAGATAGATAGATAGATACACACATCCTATTGATTCTGTTTTTCTGGGGAACCCTGACTAATACGCTGCTGTCACACATAATCCTGTGCGTTTCAGTGGCTGAACACAGTTAAACTGATGTCTTGCTCACGGAGTAGCCTCGTGCTGAGGTTTCTTATCAGAAGCCAGTTGTTCACTATGTGGTGATGCAGAGTCACAGGCTCCTTTCATCCCATGATCCACTTTCCTCCAGGCCTCCGAGTCCTATGTGTCCAGCCAGCAGAAAGAAAAGTGAGAGTAGAGAAGGCACCTCTCCTTAACCACCTTGGCCAGATGAGGCGCACATCATTTCCACTCACTTTCCACTGCTGGAAACTAGTCACATGGCTCCATCCAGAAGGATGGTGGGGCCGGGAAGTGTGATCCTTAACCAGGAAGCCAGTTCTAGAAAAGGAAGCAAGAATTCAGTGGTTACCAGTCTTCTCCGTGAACACTTACTTTCTTATATGTATTTTTAAGAAGACATCCTCCACCTCAATTCTAATTCCTTTTCTGTTTTGTTTGGTGAATTTGTTTCCTTCTGACATGACACAGATCCTCTTCTGTTTTGACCTCACATCATTAGATCACAGATTTAAGGAGGAGGGTGGGTATAGCTCAGTGGTAGAGTGCATGCTTAGCATGCATGAGGTCCTGGGTTCAACCCCCAGTACCTCATCAAATAAATAAATACATACATACATACATACATACATACATACATACATACATACATAAGAAAGCACAATTAAATAACAACAGAAGGCAGAACATATTATTACATGTGCAGTGAGCAGGACAGGTGGGTGTTCAGCAGAAGAAAAGATTCAGGTTGTTATGTTCAGAGAAGGCATTTATGGAAAAAGTGTACTTGAACTAAGACATGAAGTATGAGTGGATTTCAATGGGCAGAGGAAATGGGGAGGACATTCCAAGGAGGGTGAATAGGAGGCTTGAGCAAGAAAACAGAGGCAGAAATGAGAAAGCAATTTGTCAGGAATAGTTTTTTTTAAAAATCTGACTAGACAGAATACTGGGGAGAATATTAGTTTTTATAGAAAGACAAATCTGGATTGTGTTTGAATTGAATTTAAGTAGTGTGTAGATCATGGAGAGCCTTAGAAGATTTTTACATGAAAAAAAATCAATATTTTAGAAGAAAAATATAGTGGAAGCATGCAGGAGGGTTTGGAGGGGAGCGCACACAGGCAAGAGACCAGCATCTTCATGACCCCTGATTGTACGATCTGTGGTTGCCTTTGTATTAGTCAGAACTTGTTTAGTTACATGTGAAAGAAGAGAAACTTAAATGAGCTTAAGCAAAAAGAGAGTTTTTTCCTTTTCTTGGTTTATGTAACAGAGAAATCTAGGCTACATCTGTCTTAAGCCTGGCTGGAATCCAGGAGCAAAAAGTGTATCGTTAGAGTTCAGCCTTTCCACCCTTCAGCCGTGCTCGACTCTGCTTGCAGTCTGTTTCTACGTGATGAGCAACATGGCGTCACAGCGCCAGCCTCACGTGCGCACAGCATGGCGAGCCCAGCGGGGAGAGACAGTCTTCCCAGGGAGTGCCTGTGGGGAAGTCCTGGGGTAGATGTTTCAGGTCCAGGTTGGGTCACACGTGCATCCCTGAATCAATACTATGGCCAGAGAAGGGGACTGCTCTGGCCAGTGCTGGACCATGTACTCCCAGAGTGGGAACACATGTGTATTTTGGGGAGGGTATGGAGGGGGTACCCAGTCCCATCTGAAACATCAGACTGGGTCTACCAGGAGAAAGATTCTGCCATCAGAAGAAGAAAAAGGGTACATACACTTCACTACTACCTATAATTTTCTTGCATTAGATTTTTTCCTTTTCCTAAATATATTTTAAGTTTCTCATTAAACAAACATTTGAGTGCCTCTTCATTGGCTGGATTCTGTTCTACGAGTATCTTCCATCTCATCTCCCTACATCACCTATGCTAGTACTGAGCAAATAGGAAGCACTCAGCTCTCCCTGAATTCTACTCTAGAAATATTTCACACTCATCCTGCTAGGATTCCATCCTTGTCCTGTGAACAATGCCCGCATCCTTCGTGCCTGGCCCACTGATACATACTCTTTGCAGGCTTTCTGCTCTAATCGCTGGCCTTTCTAATTCATTACGTACAATCTACCAGTTATCTTCCTAAAACACAGGCCAGGTTGTGATAGACCTTGGCAAGTTCTACAGTCCTTCATATGGTAATGTGCTAGTTTGTTTCATGCCCACAAATTTCGCCCAGCCCAGCACGTATGCTCCTGTGTAACGTGACTTTGCTGCTTCTCCTGTTGAGAAGTAGAGTCCATTTTTCTACCTCCTTGAATCTGCGTTGGCCTTGTGATTTGGATTGACAAATAAAATGCAGCAGATGTGACATAAGAGTTGTTAAAATTTAGGCCTAATATGCACGGCAGCTTCTGCTTATTTGGAGCCTTGCCCTGAGACCCTGCTGTAAGGGAGCCAGTCTAGCCTAATGGAGAGTGAGAAGCCATGTGGAGAACTGAGGCTCTCAGGCCTACAGCCAGCATCCCCCACCAACTGCCAGACTTACGAGTGAGGCCGGCTTGGACCTCCCAGCCAGCTAAATTCTCCAGCTACGTGCAGGCACCGCAACGCGCCCAGGAGAAACAACAGAGGGTCACCCAGCCAAACCAGCGAATTATGAGAAATAATAAACCGTTGTTTTAAGCCCCTGAATTTTGGGGCAGTGTGTTGTGCAGCGATGGATCACCGAATCAGATAGCATCAGTAGAATTTGTTTGAAGGTGAGGAATAAAATGACTAGAATGACTCCCATTAATTGAGGTTTCAAGAGATAGAAGGTGAGCTCAGATGAGGATGTAAAGAGCATTGGGAGCCTTGGGGATATTCCTGTGTGTCCGGATGTAAGTAGGTAGGTGGGCACATGGGTCTGGGGCTGCCCGAGTTGAGTCATCATTTTCAGTAGCTGAGTGTGGGTTAAATCACCCAGGACCACCCGATGAGTGAGAGGAGGCAGAAGCCAAAGGTCAGAAGAGAAAACCTCGGGGAGCACTAACTTTTAAGGTTGGGCAGAGGAAAGGAAGCCAGAAGAGGAGTTGGAATTTTCTAACACACTTAAAAAGGGATAGAATGCATTTATGTACTTTGCTTCTATTCTCCACTTCCTTCTAGTTGATCAAAATGAAAAAAAAAAAGACAGAAAGAAAAGCAGTGGAAGAAATCAAGACCCCACCTGAGACGGTAATGGCAGGTAACAGGAGGGCGTCCCAGGGACCTCGTCAGTCACTCTCAGGATGTGGACCGCCCCGAGAGACACGGTGGGTCTGTGGGAGGTGTCCCCGCAGCACCCCAGGGCACGGGGGGGGGGATGCCCAGCAAAGCGGCGCAGCAAACCCAGTCCAATCTGGAACAACCTTGCTGCCCAGGCTCCTTTTTCACCGAGACGGAGGTCCGAGGAAGACCCAAACACACGCAGAGAAATACAGATAAAACGGCTACTTAGCACCAGAGGAGGCGGAGACATGTGCAGGGGCAGCCACAGAGGGACACAGATCAAAATCTACAGAACACAGACAACACAGTGAGGAAGAGACAAAGATACACAAACATAGCGAAGAAGTCCAGAAACCACTTCTTCTATATCGTCTGTCTCAGATTCAGCTTCAGCGTAGCTTAATGGCTACCCGTCTGTGGGGAACTCAGATATTCCATTTGTATTTCAGGATATGTAAATATATGACTGCATGCTTATGCCAGAGTCAGAAGCTCCCCATCCAAAACCTCACCACACAGTTTAAATTAACAGCTGCGATACTCTTTACGGTACATGGGGTATGTGTGTATGTGTGTGTTTAGTAATCACATCACATACCTCAGACAAACTCATTTATCTTGGGTTTAATCCCCTCATTTTACAGTTGTTTTTATTTTTTTTTTTAACATTTTTAATGATAAGACTGCAGCACTGTTTTTCCTCTTAACCAAAGATTCAGTTTAACAAACACACACTGAGCACCCCCACTGGGAGCTTCTGCAGGATACACATGGCTGTAGGCAGTGATGCCCTGGTAAACCAGCACTCCAGAAAAGAAGACCTGACTTACAGCATTTGCCAATTTTTGCAGTGTGAACACTCTCACTGTGGATGATTTCAAGCCACCAGAGGTTGCACGACTGGTTTGCAGAAATCCTGACTATTGAGCTACCCTGGGACAAACATTTAAGAATGAGTTGCCACATGGAGGAAATCTGAGATGCCCTAGACAACGGGCAGCACCAACTGTCAGCTATGTATGCGAAACCATGTTGGTCCTTCCAACCCAGCTCACTCTGCAGCCAAAGTGTGCCCAGGTGAGACCAGTGCCAGAACCTCCCAGCCAAACCAAAGAATTATGAGAAATTATAAGTTGTTGTTTTAAGCCTCTAAGTTTGGGGATGCTTTGTTATACAGCAATAGCTATCTAATACATATAAAGTACAGATTGCATGGGAATGGTTGATCTACCAAGAAGCAAGAGCCTTTTTTAGCCTTTCTATCTCCTTTTTTTCATCCTCAGCCCTATTCACAAGCTATCTGGGACGTTTTCAGTCTCTCTCTTTGCTACACCAAGACTTCCTTTGATACCTGTTGCTGAACGTAAGCATTGGCAGCTGTGACGCTCTTGCCCCTTTGAATACGTCGCCAGCCCAATTTTTAATCACACTGGGGGTTAGACAAAGCGAAGATCCATATTTACAGCAGTGGTCTTAGGAAAATGTGTTTTACTGAAAATCAGGACTGATGATTCCATGAAGAGAGGGGAATTGGAACCGCTGTGAGCAGGCCCACCCCAAGGCAGAAGGAACAGTTAACAACCCCCTGCTCCTCTGGTTAGCGTCTCCTTTGGATACTGACATGTCTTATCTGTCCCGCCATCAGTAACGGACTTTGACCAGCTGCAACTGATGTGTTAAATATTGACTTGGTACAGTAGTGAGGGTCCAGGATCCATTTCTTGCAGGACACCCCACTCTTAAAGTGAGTATTTGGTTGGAGCTGGGAGGAGGTTGCCTCTGTTTCTGTGCACTTTTGCTCCTCTAAGGGACTTTCTTCTACTAACGATTTCCAAAGACGAGGTCTGTCGCCTTGTCTGCGTGTCATCATCATGTGTGAAACACTGGTGACCCCAAAGTAACAGAAAGGACAATGAAAAAGCATCACCTCAAAAATTCAGTGTTCTAAAGAAAAGCAAGGCAATAATGATCACAAAAGTCAAGATAGCTTTTCCTCCCAGGAGGAGGGAGAGGGTTACTGACCAGGGAGGGGCACGGAGAGAAGGCTTCAGGTCGTGTGGTTTCTTCCCTGGGTGGTGGGGTCACTTGGCATTTGCTTCATAACAATTTTTAAAAGTATTCACTTAATTTTTATACTCTTTTGTGAATGTACGGATGTATTATTTCACAATAAGAAAAAATAATCAATTTGAAAGTAATGTATTTTGCATTCTGATTTCTTATCATGTCACCTGGGAGCTTGTTAGAAATGAAGAATCTTGACCCCACCTAAGAGCTCCTGAGCCCCAGGTGGTTCATCTGCACAGGAAAGGTTGAGAAGCACTGTCTGAGCTTGAAAGACCATCAGTCACTCGTCCTGAGGTTTTGGGAAAGTCACCTTACCCTTGAGTCTTAGTTTCTCATCTGCGAATTGGACGTAATAATACAGATCTGGCTTCCCTTCCAGGCTGTTATGAGGAGGATGCGAGATGAGCTACACGAAAGCACTTTGAGAAAACAGTGAAGCGCCATCCAAACATTAGGTATTGTTGTCGCCTCAGGATCTATCACAAAGAAGCAAACGACGTCGTTCCCCCAGTTCCGTAGTGTCTGGAATCTTTTCGGCTCCAGTCTCCTGCCAGCCTCATGCTTGGTTCTGCCTCTCGCTTCCCTCCCCGCCCAAGGGCAGTACCAGCTTCACTACCAGGTGCAGGGTCCCCCAGGCCCTTTGCAATGTCTCTGGGGCAGGTGGCCTCTTTCAGAAGGCACTGGGGTCGCCAGCGTGACTTTCTGACAAATCAAGTCGTGCTGCAGGACAGCAGCACGCCTGCCGCCTCACCCGGGCGGGAGCTGAGCTCCAGCGGGATCCGTGAACACCAGGTAGGCAGGCGTCAGACACACTTCCGATTGCTTATGGCTCTTGTTTTTTAGAAGAAAAGCAGCGCTTCTGTACTCTGCATATTGGAAGAGCTCGAAAAGTGATGATCAGTATGTACATTATTTCATAAGCTATTGTCTTCTAAACTTCAAAAAATACTAAAACGTTTCACAGAAGGTCCAAATGGACAGGTAAGGAACAGACTTACGGGTGCGGCTGGCCCAGTCTCCTTCTGCTGGGTCTTGAGAGTCAACGTGATGGTGATCGTTAAGGGTGAGGGACATACTCGCTAGACAGTCAGTCGTTATGCTGAGCTGTTCACTCATGCCAGCCCGTCTTTGAAGGCCAGCCTACACCAGGTTCTGCTCTTGGTTGTGTTTGTGATCTACCAGTACAACATGGAGAGATACAGGTGTGTGTGTGTGTGTGTGTGTGTGTGTGTGCATGTAGGTTTTTTGAGGACCACATTAAAAAAAAAAAGGGAGGGTATGAGAGGGGTGTGGTGAAATGTTTAAGAGCTCGCCCCTGAGCCTGTGTTCTGCAGTCAGGCCCTCCTGGCCCATCTTGGCTCTTCCAGTTATCAGTAGTGAGACTGGGCGGGTAACTTAACTCAGTTGGATCTCAACGTTCTCATCTGTACAATGGGGGCAGAAACATGCCCTGTTTGTCAGGCTTCCTGTAAAAGTGAAATGACTTAAACCGTGTGCCTGGTATGCGATAAGGGCTCCATCAAAGAAAGGGACTGGACATCAACTTAGGGGGAAAGTCCTCAGCGTTACCAAAGCCATCATCACGATTATCGATATCCTACCGATGGTGTTTGTGCAGAAAAGAATGAACAGAGCAGGTTCTTTCATTTCTAGACAAATTATGCTCAGAGACTGAGATTGTCTTTGCCAATAATTTATTTAACATAGGTTCACTGGGGGAATTATAATAATTTCACAAGCCAAGAACATTTAGGATACTGGTTCTTAATAAGCCAATAAAGGAATAGCATACTCCAAACCAGTGATAGATTCATTACGCCAGCGTTCCAGGCAAGGGGAGATGAAAGGATAAAGGCCAGATTTAGCTGAGGTGTGCCTTTGCACAGGCTGGTTCGGAAGAGTCAGCTTAGACAACCAAGAGCTGGCTTCCAGCTGCCGGAGGAAAGCGAAGCCCCTGATTGCTGGGGACGAAGGCCCCGGTGGTGGCAGGCAAGACGCCCTCCTGTGTGAAGCTGCTGCTTGGTTTTCACCGCTGCGGGCAGCGACTCGCTTTACCCAGGCAGGGGCTATGCCCCAAGGTCTTCAGAGAGCTTTTTCCATCAGCAAAGTGTAGCCCGGCCCAGACCAAACGCTCTTGGTAAGCCCTCACCGGCTCTTGGTGTTGAAGGCCGTGGTGGCGCCTTACGTGCTGTTATCAGTCAGGCCCCCAGCAGAGCCACTGAGCGCTTGTTGACGACAACAGATGTGGATGACAGCATGGAGCACAGCTTCCTGGATGTAAACAGCCTCTCTCTGAGATCAAAACAACTTCATTCTTAGATCAAAAAAAAAAAGTGCGTTTGAAATTCTGTGAAACCAAGACACAGGCCTAAACTGCTGTCCAAGAAGAAGCCTGCTTGCAAGGTTGGCCCTTGGCTGGCGTCTGGGAATGTAGATTTTAAGAAGTTTCCCACCCTTTACTGATAAGACTGGCTTGCTGCGCCCAAGCTGTTTATCCAAACAATGTGGTCTGGGCCTAACGCTGGCTTTCCTTCTGAGAGTCTGGAATTTGGGTTTGTGCCAGGCAGAGGCTGCCTGCATAACCGGCCTCCAATCAAAACCTTGGGCACTGAGTCTCCAAGGAGCTCTGGTTGGCATCACTCTCACATGCAGAACTCTTTGCTTAATTGAAGAATCAAGCGTCCTTCAGGACGCCACTGGGAGAGGACCCCTGGGCGCTTGCACCTGGCTGTCCTTGGTCTCCGTTTGCTGTAATGAATCAGAGCCAAGGGTGGGACGCTGGGTCCCGTGAGTTCTTCTCATGAATCATCAAGCTTGAGAATGGTCTTGGAGAGCCCCACCCCCACAGTGCTAAACCAGTCTCCTCTGAAACAAAAGCACTTAGGAGGGAAATCCTGGGACCACAGTATTATCTAACTGAACGTCAATAAATGAGCATATCATTCTCATAAAAAGAAACATAGGATCTGAGAAAACGTTCTTGAAGGAGTAAAGGATAAAAATGCTGCCGAGCAGCACTCTGACCTGACCCCTCTCTAACACTGTGAGGTCCCTGGGACTCTCAGCCCTGTGAAGGTTACCTGCAGTGCAAGGGGCAGGCAGAAAATGGCAAAACTGTGATTTATAATTTTTAGATCATCTCGCTTTAAAAGTCCTGCTGCCCCCCTCACACTGTTTACCTCCTAATGGGTTTGATTTCACTGCCAGTGTAAATTAAGTTAATTTTTATATTCACTCATAAATCCTGTGTTTTAAGAGCTGAATGTAAGTGTATCGTGTTGTGGATATTTCTAGACTAATTGCTTCAGCGGCAGTTTTGAAATGTACTCATTCAACAGGAATTGATTGAATACCTTCTCCGTGCCAGGCAGACATGTAAAATTCTTTGGTTTCACTTGAATCCTGCTGTTTTCATTATGATACCACAGAATGCAGCTTACTGGCCCTGGTAAGGCAAGTCTCTCAGAACCTTTTGCTTTATTTTCTCTTGATGATCATCAAACCATGTATTTGGATATGATGTTGTACTGGGCTTTGTATCAAATGAATTAGTGAAGAGTATTGTTTTCCATCCTTTGATGAAAGGCAGCTTTTCCATGAAAAAAAACAAATCCGTAATTTAAAAAAATGTTTAATAGAATGGTACTCTTTCCAACTGGTTAAATTTAGAACACTGAAAAAAAAAAAGTTGCATGTCAGACTCTTCTCCAAGTCTGGGCCAGAGCATTTTCGTTTGAGGGTGAGCTGGATGCGCTGGGGTTGAACTCACATCCGCAAGCGTTTTCCATTCACAGGAGGAGGGGCACACCCTGCTAGTCCTCCCGGCTTGCGTAACAGTGGGTGAAGACTGTTGTTGCATTATTGCTGCTGCTGACCACCCCTCCCTCTGAGCGCTCACAGACTTCGGGGAAGGGCTTGTGCCAAAACTGTTAGTATTTTCCTCTTCAAGTCTGAAATTGAAACATTCCCGATCCCCTTTCTGTCCTTTGAAGTAATTTGGGAGCCTACAGCCTCTAACTGGCAAAAACGATGGAGACAGATAGTAAACGCATCCAGCTGCAAAGCGAAGCAATACAAGAAGTCAAATCAGTGTCTGTCTACTGAGCACTGGTGCTGTGGAAACCCTGTCGTCCTCAAGGAGTGTATGATCAGGCTGCCTGTCTTAGACAAGGCTTTTTGGTTTCAGGGAACAGAAGTTCCCTTGGGCTGGCTTATGCAAAACCGAGGATTTATTATAAGCAAGAGAAAGAAAGCTCCTAGGTCTCAAAAGGAGACTGAAACCAAGAACTGAGTGCCAGCAGGAACCAGTGTGGCTCTCCTTGTAGGTACCAAGTCTTTCCGCTGCTTCTTTTTCCCTGAGTTTCTATTTCATGCTGACTCTGCTGCCCAGCTGTGTTAGCTTGAGACCAGCTGAGATGGCTTGTACGTGCGAGAGCAATCCTTCCCTTCCAGGGCAACAGAGTATCAGCTGGACACGAGGCTACCGGGCCAAAGGCTGTGCTTCCACGCTTGCCCTGCTGCTAATCACGGTACTGCAGACGTGATCTGTGGTGCAGCTTCCAGGTTATGCTCTTAGAGAGAAAAGAGTGAGCTCCGCTCTTCCTTTTCCTTCCTTCCTGCCTAGGTGTGGATGAAGATGGCAAAGCTGAAGCCACGTCTTTGACTTGGAGAAGGAAGAAGCCAGTAGTAAAAGGCAGGAACACAAGGTAGAGTTCAAGTCCGTGGAGCCATCAGATTAGCCTTGGATGGCTTAGGTTCAGACTTTTATGGGAAGGAGAAACATGCTTCTATGTTGTTTAAGCTGGTGCTACAGTGGGTCTTTTTGAGAGAAGCTAGAACCTGGAACCTAACCAGTAAACCTGCTTTCTCTGCTTTTCTACGTATAAAATGGAAAATGACCACTTTATAGCTTTTTTTAATGGAAGTATAGTCAGTTTACAATCTTGTGTCAGTTTCTGGTGTACAGCGTAGTAGTTCAGTCATACATACATACGTATATTCATTTTCACATTCTTTTTCTATATAGGTTACTACAAGATATTGAATATAGCTCCCTGTGCTATACAGTATAAACTTGTTGTTTATTTATTTTATATATAGTAGTTAGTATCTGCAAATCTCGAAGCCCCAATTTATGCCTTCCCACCTCCTACCCCTCTGATAACAATAGTTTGTTTTCTATGTCTGTGAGTCGGCTTCTGTTTTGAAAATAAGTTCACTTTTCTTTTTTTTTTTAGATTCCACATGTAAGTGATATCATATGGTATTTTTCTTTCTCTTTCTGGCTTACTTCAATTAGAATGACAATATCCAGGACCATCCATGTTGCTGCAAATGGTATTATTTTATTCTTTTTATGGCTGAGTAGTATTCCATTGTATAAATATACCACAACTTCTTTATCCAGTCATCTGCCAAAGGGCATTTAGGTTATTTGCTTCTAAATTTATCAGACAAGAGTTAGAAAGACCCACCAAAGATCAAATCCCCAAGCAAGAGAATTGATTGCCTGTCTTGGTCCTCTAGTCAGCTAAATGGAGAAGGGAGAATCAAGGAATACAAACTGAGATGCTGGGCTCACTCCACGTGGGATGAAGCACAGGGGTCCTCAGAGAGGGCCATCTGCTTTAGTGACGCAGGCTTCTGTACTGAGACTAACCATTGCTAGAGGCATATAGGTTTTATTTTAGAAATAAGTAACGTGTACCATGTAAATGTAAAGCATATGCATTAAGTGGATTAGTGAGTGAGAAGACAAACTGAGAAGTGGAAGGACAAGCAACGCCTCTCTCCCAGTTAGTCAGGGGTCCTGTGGATGTGAGGGTGGACCCGTCCTCCCTCCTCCCACACAGATCTTCCAAAGCTGCCTGCCAGCAGAGGAGGATGCCCGTCCCAAGGAGAGAAGCAAGACTTCTGTCAAGAATATTTCAGGAGCTCTGCTCTCCTAGACCCTCAATCCAGACCTAGTTATGATGCGATGTTTTGGGTAGGTAGGGGCGAGCTTGGGGTGAAAGGAAGGGGCGTCAGAATGAAGAGCTGCACTTTAGGGTTCTGGGTGGGCCACCCCAAGGAGATGGGATGACAGTTTGAAGACCGAGGCGGGGATTCTCTGTTCATCAGCTTCTCTCGTCCCCTGTTCTCCCTCCCAGCCAGCAGCCAGCAGCCAGCAGCCAGTAGCAGAGCAGAATAGCGAAGAGAAGGGACTCGGGAGCCCCGCTAGCCTGGCGGGTCATGTTTCTTCACTTTCATCTGTAGAAGGAACGCAGCAGACCCACCTCACAGGGCGGCTGTGTGAGGACTAACCGACGGACTACGGGGAAGCGCTCGGAACAGCCTGGCGCGGAGCGAGTGCTGTGCGTGCCAGCTGTCGTTGCTAAGCCGTCGTTATTCCTTCCCTGAGCAAAGGCTTATTAAGCCCCTGCTTAGCGCCAGGAGTAAGAGGCCAGCTGAGCTGAGTAACGCGCTCAGGTTCACAACTAAGGATTCTTGGTGCCAGGTTTGGTCCAAGTGGGTCAGACTCCCAAAAAGGGGCTCTGAGGGGATACTCACCAACTTCACCACACACTTCTTTCATTTTCCAAAAAAATTTCTTTAATATGGGCATCATAGATGTAAAAGAATCTCTAAATTAAAGGAACACACAATCTTTTGAAAAGAGAGGTTAGACAATGATGATTTATGATCACTTCTAGGACAGGTTAAAACCTAAAAGGCATGGGACCCCAGAGGAGTACTTAACCGGACGGGGGGAGCAGGGAAGGCTCCTGGAGCAGGTGACTAGTGAGCCCAGTGAGAGGGAGCAGGTAGAGCGGAAGAGGACTTACGGGAAAAGGCTTTCCGCGCACAGCTGTTTCACTGAATGACTAGAAGCGAGTCATTCGTTGCCTAGAACGTAGAACGTGAAGGCAAGATGTACAAGGCTCCGCGCGACCCCCTCCGCCCACCAGCTAGTCACCAGTGAGCCGGTCCACGCAAGGAGCGCCGTGTAGACTCAGGGATCTGTGGGCTTCATCTGGAAGCCCCGGTGAGGCCCACAAGAGTAGGACAAAACCAGATGTGCTGCTGTCTTTCCGCGCGTGTGTTTTTGGTTCAAAGACAGAAAAACAAACATCTTGACTTTCCCTGAATCAGTTCAGATAGTCAAAGCCAAGCAGGGGAAGCCATGACTCTGAAGGCGTGTGCTTTGTCTTGCTCGCTGCTGTCTCTCTAGAGTCTAAAACAGAACCTGGCACACAGTAGCCACTCAACAGATAGATGTCGAGTGAATAAATGAGTTGCTTGGAAAGATGTGTGTATTTTCAGAGCACCATTTGCCAGTCTTCACTTATCTTTTGTGATTGATGCTGATTAGAACAGTATTTTTGGCCTATGTCTGAAGGAGCTGACAGGTTATTAAGTTATATACTAACCACTCTTTTGGACGCTTATATAAATCATTCAGTAGTCCTTAGGAGGTAACACTGCAGTTTTTAAGAATTGAGGTATAATTGACTACACCACAGTTTTAACTCATGAATAAGAAGTGGGTGCTGGCTTTGTACTCAGAACTCAATTAGGAGCAAGTAAGAGGTAGATATAAAACATGACCCCATCCCATGGGTGTAAGATGTCATAGAAAGATGGGGATAACTTGTGAAGACGATCAGAATATGCCACCCCAAGGTAGGTTGCTTTGGCATAAGGATTATTTTGAAGTGAAGGCAATTAAGAAACAGTGGGCACAGGAGTAACCCCCGCCTCCTCCTTTTCTGCCTAAATTCTAGGCGTAAATTTCCCTTTGTGAAGGCATCCCTCGTCCCCTCTTCTGTACTAGGAATAGAATGATTATTTTGTTTGTTTTCTTTTTTAAACATTGTTTTTGCTGTGAGCTACCACAAGAGCTTATATATATTTCCCTGTGCTGTACAGTGTAATCTTGTTTATCTATTCTGTATATGCCTGTCAGTATCTACAGATTTTGACTCCCAGTCTGTCCCTTCCCACCCCCTCCCCCTTGGCCACCACAGGTTTGTAGGAATAGAATGATTCTTTATCATTGGAGACCCTCATCACTGGAGTTTGCGTAGCAGACTTTACTAAAATAGCCCTCATCTCCCTTCATTTCCCCCATGTATTTCCTTCCTCGATTTTACGCCTCCAGAAGCTGGAAGACCGTTACGTTTGTCTTGTTACTCCTCCACAGTTTATTGCCCTGTGCTAGAATGGTATATAAGCTCTCAAGCCTAACCACTTCTTTAGGTTTTCACTTCCTTTCTGTGAAGCTCCCGCGCCTGTTAATGTCTTTTGTCAGTTTAATTTGTAGTCATCAGTGACAAAACCTAGGAGGGTAGAGGAAAAGCTTTTTCCTCCCCTACACTTGCATGGAAGAAGGGGGATCATTATCAAGGCTAATTGCTCAAAAATGACTAACTGTGGTTTAACTCGTATGTAGAAAGATAGGAATGTGAATAAATGGAGTGTGAGATAAATAACTGAGGGTTAATTTTTAGTAAAGTAAATGCAATTTCACCTTGGGAACATATGCTTAAAGATAACAATACATTATCATTTAACCATATAAGGAAACTAGCCCTTTTTTCCCCTGTATAATTTCTTGCAAGACAGTAGCAAACCGCACAATTCAAAGGCAAATTTTAAAAGCTGAAATGGATTTTTTTAAAATTTGGAATCCAAGCGCACTTTTACTGCACTGCACTTCATTGTGCTTTGAAGATACTGCATTTTATATACATTGATGCTTTGTGGCAATCGTGCATTGAGCAAGTCTATTGGCAAGTCTGTCTAGGTCACATCTGGGTAATTCTCACACTATTTCAAATTATTTCATTATTATTATTGTTATGGTGATCTGTGGTCAGCGATCTTTGATGTTACTATTACAATTGTGTAATGGAAGATGCCCTGTAAGACAGTGAACTTAATTGACAAATACTATGTGTGTCCTGACTGCTCCACTGACCAGCCGTGCCCCATCTCTCTCCCTCTCCTCAGGCCTCCCTATTCCCTGAGACACAACAAGGTTGAAATTAGGCCAATTACTAATAATCCTGCAATGGCCTCTAAGTGTCGAGTGAAAGCAAGAGCCTCGCATCTCTCACTCTGAGTCGAAAGCTGGAAATAATTAAGCTTAGTGAGGAAGGCAGGTCGAAAGCAGAGACAGGCTGAAAGCTAGGCCCCTTGCGCTGGCTAGCCAAGTTGTGAATGCAGAGGAGACGTTCTCGGAGGAAAAAGTGCTCCTCCAGTGAGCACGGGAATGATGAGAACTCGCCTTATTGCTGATAACGGGGAAAAGTTCCAGCGGTCTGGACAGGAGATCAGACCAGCCACAACATTCCTTTAAGTCAAAACCTAATCCAGAGCAGGGCCCTAACTCTCTCCAACTCCATGAAGGCTGAGAGGAGTGAGGAGGCTGCAGAAGAAAAGCCTGAAGCCAGCAGAGGCTGGTTCATGAGGTTTAAGGAGAGGAGCCGCCTCCGTCACACGGAGGTGCAGGTGAAGCCGCCAGTGCTGACGGAGAAGCTGCAGCAAGAACTCCAGAAGGTCTAGCTGAGGCAAACTAACCAAGGTGCTACACTGGACAACAGACTTTCAACACCTGGCTTCAGAGCTGCAAAGGACAGGCTGTCTCTTGTTAGGGGCTAATGCAATGGTGACATGAAGTTGAAACCAATGCTTATTTACCATTCCAAAAATCCCAGGGCCCTTAAGAATTGGGCGAAATCTACTCTGCTTGTGCTCTATAAATGGAACAACAAAGCCTGGATGACAGCACATCTGTTTACAACATGGTTTACTGAATATTTTAAGCCCACCGTTGAGAGCTACTGCCCAGAGAAAAAGATTCCTTTCGAAATACGACTGCTCGCTGACAACGCACCTGGTCACCGAGAGCTCGGATGGAGATGGGCAAGGAGATGCCGGTTGTTTCCATGCCTGCTCACGCATCATCTGCACTGCAGCCTGTGGATCAAGGAGTAAATTCAGCTTTCAGGTTTTATTATTTAAGAAATACATTTCATAAGACTGCAGCTGCCATAGGTAGTGATTCCGCGGATGGATCTGGGCAGAGTCAACTGAAAACCTTGAGGAAAGGATTCACCACTGTAGACGCCAGCAAGAACACTGGGATTCACGGGACCAGGTCAGAGTATCAACATTCACAGGAATTTGGAAGAAGTTGATTCCAAGCCTCATGGATGACTTCAGTGGAGGAGGGAACTGCAGATGTGGTGGACACAGCAGGAGAACTAGAATTAGAAGTGGAGCCTGAAGATGGGACTGAATTGCTGTCACCTCATGGTCAAACTCAAGTGGATGAGGAGTAGCTTCTTATGGATGAGCGAACAAAGTGGTTTCTCGGGATGGAACCTGGCAAGGATACTGTGAGGATTATTGAAATGACAACAAAGGATTTAGACTATTACATAAACTGAGTTGATAAAACAGTGGCAGAGTTTGAGAGGATTGCCTCCAATTTCGAAAGAAGTTCTACTGTGTCTAAAATGCTATAAAAGCATTGCATGCTGGAAATCATTCATGACAGGATGAGTCAATTGATGCGGCAAACTTCATTGTCTTATTTTAAGAAATTGCCACAGATACCCCAGCCACCACCCTGGTAAGTCAACAGCCATTGACGTGGAAGCAAGACCCTCCACCGGCAAAAAGGTTATGATTCACTGAAGGCTCAGATGATGGTCAGCATTTTTCAGCAATAAGGTACTTTTAAAATTAAGGTGTGTGCATCGTGTTTTTAGGCATAATGCTAACGCACGCTTAACAGACTACAGTATGGTGTAAACATAGCTTTTATATGCATTGGGAAACCAAAAAAATTGTGACTCGCTTTATTGCAACGTTCGCCTTATGGCAGTGATCTGGAACTCAACCCGCAGTTTCTTCCGGGTGTGGCTGCAATGCCTCTAAATCACACCCATCCCTGCTTCAAGCCGAAAGTGAAGCATGCTTGCATCACTTTACAAAGCAGTTTCCTTGAAAACTTTATGAAAAAAAGACTAGGTGAGACCAAAATATTTTTAAAATCTCGGATCATGATCCAAGCATTTTAAAATGCAAAACTGGAGAAAGAAATGGAAACTAGTAGAGCAGCCAATTCTAAACACACAAAAAAGAGTGGAAAAATGTTCTCCTGTTATGTTGACCACATTCCTCCCCTAACTAATAAGGATTTTACTTGAACAAGCATTATCATATAATCAGTGCTTATTTATCTAGAATGGCTGGAAAGTGGGCCCACTTAATTTCATTTTTTGGATGAGTTATCAGAAGAATTTCTATTTTTAAGTCACCTCAGTACTTCACTTCTCTGGGCTTATCTTAATTTTTCTTTAATTCAGGAAACAAGCACAAGAGAATTTTTCAGGACTTCAGATCATCGTTGTTCCTCTTTTATGGCCAGATTCTTCACAGCCTTCAATACCTTGCTTGATCTGGCCTCTGCCTCCCTCTCTCCCGCTTCATCCTTCTCCCTCTTGCTCAAGACCTCCAGCCACTTCTCTGTTTCTTGACTCCTTCAGCTCATCTTCTCAATGTTCATATCCCAGCTTGAATATCACCTCCTCCCTGACCACTCGCTCTGAAGCTGCACAGACTCTCCGGCGCAGTATTGATCTGCTGTCTTCACGGTGCTCAGGACTACAGGAAATTATCTTATGTACTTGCTTGGTTATAGTCTGTGCCTCACCCCCACGAGACTGAAAGCTCTTAAAGAAGGATTTCAACTGTCTCACTTACTGTTGTATTTCCAGGGCCTAGAAGAGCCCCCAGTGCAGGGTTGGCACTCAGCAAATAGCTAATGGATGAACTGAATGAAGGAAATGTTGATTAAATGACATGTCTTCAAAAATGCTTTCTATAAATACATTCTGTCATCAGCTTGTTATTTTTCATTCATTTATTAGATAAATATTTATTGAATGGCTACTGTTATAAAGTGTGGGAAATACAATGTTGAACAGAATGGTCCCTGCCCTCCTGGAGTTTATAATCTAATGAGAAGTAGAAGAAAAATCCAGTTGGTTTAGTTTACTCTATTAAGGTTTGTAATGTTATTGAACAAAATGCCTTATTTTCCAGATATCTTCATCGCCAAGAGGTAAACACGTTTATTTCAAGAAACAGGTGCTAAGCAATTTTCAGTATAATGTGGAAATACTCTCCTTTGTCAAAATAGTGCTCTATGCTGAAATTTAGACCATTGAGGAATGATTCCTGCTGCCTCAAAAAATGAAAAAAGAACTGCATTTCAATAGGAAGCTCTGGCCTTGGCATTTCTGAATAAACAAGTTTACAAAGGAATTAAACTGTGTTAGTATTTTGATAGCATCTTAAATTCTGTAAGCTTTTGATAGGCAACAGGGATTGGAATTTTGTACTTCAAAAATGCTTAGCTGAGATTCTTGATGTTAACCCACCTTCTTACAAACAGAAGATTTTAACCACATCCTTATCAAACTCAAGAATGTGAAAGTGATTCTCATCAAGAAGCTAAAGGAGGGAGGGCATAGCTCAGTGGCAGAGTGCCTGCTTGGCACGCACGAGGTCCTGGGTTCAATCCCCAGTACCTCCTCTAATAAACCTAATTTAAAAACTGAAGGAAATAAAAGAAGCTACAACGAAGCAGCTGTATTTGATAGAGGGGAAAGGCAATGAGACCCTGCTAATCAAGAAAGCATAGGAGCCGCTCCCAGAACGCACCTGGGCACATACAGACACAAAATCTTTGCATAACAGTCTGGGGAAGGTCACGAACCCCCGGCTGGGCTCTCACCCCTCCTCCTAAACCCCTTCCCCAGACTACCAAGTCTGGCTTCCGGTGAAGGGCTGGTTTGATTTTGAACACCAAACTTTAACAGTCAGGAATTTCTTTGATCCTCAATGACAAGAGATGAAGTTGCTGGGATATTACCAATTGTTTCAAGCAAGAATGAGGTAAGATAAAAGTAAAGGAGAGAGAAGAGCAGGGAAGACACAGAGAGAATGAATGAGGAGTGGGCGAATTTGGGAATGAAGGGAGGAAGGAGGGGATACAGAAAAAGGGCCCTAGAGGCAGGGCGTGGGGGATGGGGAGAGGCGGCCAGCCCTCCCTCGGGGAAGTCCAGAGAAGCCTTTAACTCCCTCAGCTCCTGCTGGCCCCCCTGGCTCCGCGAGCCTTCATCTGTCCAGCCTCCCGGCTCCTTCCACTGTGTCCCTAGGGGTTCTCCTCCCTGCTTCCCTCCGCCCGGCTTCCTTCTCACCGGGGCCCGCTGCGCTGCTCTGCGCCTCTCCCCTCGACCAGGGTTTCCCGCTTCTGCTGCCTCCGTTTCTTCAGCACCCCTTCCCTTTCTTACTCAACAATTTGATTTCTACTGTGGTCTTGGGGCTTCTAATCAAGAAAGACCGTAGTGAAAAATAAAATGTTTTTTCCTGTCTTCATTTATTTTATGTAGTTACTCACCTTTTCCCTTAGAACTCTATTCTACCTTGCTGTGTTCGTTTTAGTGGTTTTTTTTTTTACTTCTTTGTTGTTTCACTTGCCCCACCTCTTTCTTTCCCTCTAAATCTGAGCAGTCCCAGAGCTTCGCTCTCACTTTTCCGTTTTCTTCACACTCCCTCCCCTGAGGAAGCTATGGATCATAATGTACTGTAGTGTGGTGAGAAAAACAAGGGTTTCAGAAGCAGGGGGAGTAGGGGGAACCTAAATTCTGGTTCTGATATCACTGCTGTGCAACCTTGAACAAATTACTAACCTCTCTGAGCCTCTGCTTCTCCCAGATGAAAAAAACTGAGGACAATATGTTCCTAAAATTGTTGTTGTGAGGATTGAGTGGGGTAAGATTTGTAAGAAAGTGCTTGTCTTAGTCTTTCATTGAGTAAGCATCTTGACCATCGACTATATGCCAAACTCAATATAAGATGCTGAGGAATGAAACAATCAACAATACAGTTTTCTGCCCTAAATCTACTCACAATTTAGGAAGGAGACAAATAGATACATACATACTCTGTGTCAGGAGCAACAATAGGAATATTTACAAAACAGAAAGGACACAGGAAAGGGAATAAATAAATCTACTGGAGGCTTGTGAGACAAGGAGGACTTCTGGGGAAAGGTTATATTTGAGTTGGACTTTTGAAGGATAAATGTGAAAGATAGAAGCAGAGAAAACAGGTTGTTATATAGAGGCACCTAAGTGTCCAACAGCATGGACTCTTCAGGCTGGAGGGGTATGGAGCGGCCAGATAATAGTGAGGTGGCAATAATGCTAATACCACGCATAACTGAGCAACTGCTCCGTGCCAGGCACTGCCATGTAATTAAGCACTTTGCATACCTGATTTCATGAAATCCTCGTTACAACAACCCTGTGAGTGGAGGAGCTTGGGCTTGATCCCTTGGCCAAATGAAGAGCCACTAGACTTTTAAGTAGGGTGGATACCATGATCATAAATGTATTTAGAAGACTGATTAAGTCATTAGTTTATTTTTTCAATCGTGGTGAAATACACATAACATACATTTTATCCATTTTTAAGTGTACCTTTCCGTAGCACCAAGCACATCCACATTATTGTGCTGCTGTCGCCACCATTCATCCCCAGAACTCTTCATCTTGTAAAACTGAAACTCTGTATCCCTTAAACAAGAATTCATTCTCCCTCCTCCTCCCAGGCCCTGGCACCGCCATCCTACTTTCTGTCTCTGTGAACTTGACTACTCTAGGTATCTGAGAACAGTGGGAATGTACAGTGTTTGTCCTTTTGTGACTGGCTTATTTCATTCAGCATAATGTCCTCGAGGGCTGTCCATCTCATGTAGCATGTGTCAGAATTTCCTTTTTTTTTTTCCCTAAGCTGAGTAATACTCTCTTGTATGCATATACCACATTTGCTTATCCATTCATCCATCCATAGACACTTAGGTTGCATTCACCTCTTGGCTGTTGTGAATAATGCTGCTGTGAACATGAGTGTACAAATACCTCTTTAAGACCCTACTTGCAAGCCTTTTGGGTGTATATACAGAAGTGGGTTTGCTGGATCACAGGATCATTCTATTTTTGTTTTACTTTTTTGAGGAAATCCATGCTGAAAGGCATCCATTTTGAAGATGAATCTGGGAGAGGAAGGCTGGGGGCAGGATGCCACTCCCTGAGTAGAGATGGTAAGAACCTCCACTTCAGGCTAAGGGAATGTAAGTGAGCAGCTGACAAGAACTTGGTGCCTAGCTGGCGGCGGGAGGAGGGGGAGGTGGGAATTCTGGATGACTGACTCCCTTACGGGGTATCCCCTGATTTTTTGCCTGAAGCTTATACAAGCTTAGGGGCCCTTTTTGAGAAAAAGAAATTTTTAAATGAATTTAAAGAATTAAGTTCAAGCCTCTGAAAGGGGTCCATGGAAGTGAGGGGCCCTCCTGATGTAGAAGAGTGTGTGCAGTGCATGTCATGTTATTTAGCCCGCCAGCATCCTTCTTTGAGGTTGTGGGTCTTCCCTCTTGCAGCTCCTGTGGGCAAGGGAGCTGCCTACTCACCTCCCACACCGTCTCAGGCCCAGACCTGCCAGTCAGAGCGTTGTGGCTAAGGGATTGCTGTGGAGATGGGGAGGTGACCCAAAGCAGCCCAACTCAGTTCTGGGACTTTTGTTGAAACTTGTAGAAATATTTCATTTTTCTATGATGCTGATGCCTTTTTTTTTTTTTTTTTTTTTTTTTGGTGGCTGCTAAGAAGTTAGGATATAAGCCTGGACCTTCTGGTGGTAAATTTGACACCAAAAGGGAAAAGTCAATGGACACGAAGTGGAGACACACTGGCTTATAATGCCCTTTGACTGAGTCCCTAGAACTTCAGCCTCTTCTGTCGCATGAACCAACTCAGCCCATTTTTTTGTCTGCATCACTTTGAGCTAGTTTTCTGCTTGCTGTAACCAAAATATCCAGCTTCCATATCTGTTCACCAAAATATCCAGCTTCCATATCTGTTCACCAAAAAGATCTCTGGCAGGCCCTGCTTGGATCTTGTGCCTCCTTGGACCCAATCACTGTGCCTAGGGGGGCAGGGCAAAGCCTTTGACAAGTCAGCCCCACGAGTGCCTCTGGTGGGGGAGGAGGTGGCCATACGATTAGGAGACTAAGGCCTTACCACATCAGTGAGTGGTGGGCACTCCCCAGAAGGAGGAGATGAAGCCAAAGGAAAAAAAAAAAAAGGAGCAGCTGTGCCTTGCAAAAGTGGTTTCAGATTCTTGAGGGATCTAGGAAGCTGGTTTCTGAGAAATCTTCCTAAAGCAAGCCTAGTTTCAGTTCCTAACTTGCTCTGTATTAACCGACTCTGGTCAGGTTGTGTGTCCTTTCTTACTGAATCTTAGTTTCTGATGGTAAAATGAGAATAGATAATATTTACCACTTTTCAGGGTTACTGTGAGTGATGCTTATAAATGAAGTGACCGTTTATCATCTAAACAAGGGACACTTTTGAGGGTGAAAAGGAACACTATCAAAGATCCTTATCAGGACTGCCTGGGACAAAAAAACACTAGTGCTACCCGTCACTCTCAAAATTATCCCTATTTGGGTGATAAAAGATATGATCTCGCTGCTCACAGTGCACCTGTAACATTGCTTAGCGCATAGTAGTTACTTAGAAGTCGCTTAGCCTCCTCTGAGCCTTCTAATACAACTGATTCCTTCCTACTTCTTTGTAATTCTCTGGCATTGTGTCTACACAGGGTGTATTCTCCAGAACAGTTTTCACTCTTGTCCCAGTGGGAAGGTAACAGGGCAGTGTAATCCACAGATGTGTGTCTGTGAGAGTACCTTCTTACGGCTCCCCACCAATTGCTTTTAATTAATGGGAATTTGGAAAGGTAGCATTGACCTCTTTAAGAGCATTTATTTCAATTCAAAACGTTCTGCATGTTAAAGGCAGCTCCAGTTAAAATACTTAAGATTGTTGGGACACACCCTGGGAGTTATTTTGTAATGTGAAATTTCACTTAAACTCTAGCATTTGCTGACACATGCTGTTGTTAGAATTTGGTCAGAATTTTCTAAACCTATCCTGGCAATGATATATACTATAAGAAAACACAAAAAATTGGTCAAAGATTGAATAAACGCTTCGTGAAAAAGATACACACACGACAAAATAAGCACATGAAGAGATGCCCAACATCATTACTGATTCAGGAGATTAAAATTTAACCCACAATGAGACACCACCTCACTCCTAGTAGGATGGCTAAACTTCAAAAGATTGATCATACCAAGTGCTGGCGAGGAGATGGAGGAGCTGGCTCGTACACGCTGCTGGTGGGAACTCAAAATGGTACAAGTATTTTGGGACGAGTTGGCAATTTCTTTAAAAGTTTAATATATACCTTTCATATGATCCAGCCATTCCACCCGTAGGTATTTATCCAAGAAAAATGAAAGCACATGTCCATAAAAAAGACTTGAACATGAATGTTCATACAGCTTTATTTGCAACAGCCCGAAACTAAGAACAACACAAAAGTTCATCAACAAGGGAATGGATATACATACTGATATATCTTTACACATGGAATATAATAAAAAGGAATGAACTACTGATACATGCTACAACATTAATGAATCTCAAAATAATTTTGCTGAGTGGAAGAAGCCATTTAAAATGGACACGCTGTATGGTTCCATTTATGTAAAATTCTAGGAAACACAAACTGATATGTAGAGACAGAAAAAGTATCAATGGTTGTCTGATCAGGTAGGGTAGCAAGGAGGAAAAAGAGGGAGGGGTTTTAAAAGACCCATTTTAAAGTATATAGTGGTGTCAAATACATTTACATTGTTTTGTGAACATCGCCACTGTCCAATTCCAGAATTTTGTCATCACCTCGAACTAAAACTTTGTACCCGTTACATAATAACTCATGAAACAAAACTCACATTTTTGTCTATAACTCTTCATGACAAAATTGAGTATGATTCTTGTACATTCTACAAGGAATGACCTTTGAGTAGATTAAACAACTTTGATGCCATGTTCTCCATCTCCACTGTGATAAGATAGGCTTACACGCAGCGGGAACAGCATCTGACAGAACTGAGATTTGAACCTCAGGTGTGGCCGCCATTCCCACACTCCTTGCTCCCAGTGAAAAGTGGGTGAGGTCACGTCCATGACACAGCCACTATCACACTACTGGAAAAACAGCCCAGACTGCTTGCCTCACTAATCGTAGGTCAATTGTGTCATCTTTGTGTGGGAAGAATGATCTAATTATCATTCTTACCTCCTGACTAAATTAGCAAATTGTGTATAAATCGTTTCACTTTCCTCTCTATTAGCTGTCTCCACCTTCCACCTCCCCTGACCCTGTCATTCAAAAGTCCTTGAAAAGCTAATAGCATTTTCTTTAAAAGTTGTCTTACTCATTTCTGTTCCAGGTCAGCTCAGCTACAGTGAGCTGTCTGGCTCCTTTTCTCAAGCAGGTTGCCACACCTGGTTTCATGACCTGCTCTGGTGTTTGCTAAACAAAACCCTCATAGTAGGGTGTCAGGGATGGGAACGCGTCCTTGGTGTGCACGGAAAGTGATGGCAAGAGGCAAAGCTTTGGAAGCCGGCAGACGTCGTTCCCGACACTCAGGTCTCTGAGCACCAGCTTTCTCTCCACATATGATGCCCACCTACAGGCTGTTTAGGGGGAGGAAACGAGACAGTGTTAGGAAGGCAGTAGTACAGTGCCAGGCACTCCGGCGAATGAGGAAAGCTCTGCTTCCTTCCTCCCATAAAACTACTTTGAGATCATAGGGAAAGTGATGAGTAGGAAGCGGAACCACGAAAGAATGGAGGGCCGCCTTCTGGCCTAAAGGATAGGAGGATACTCATCTCTATATAAAGATCTCTTGATTCAAAGAAGCTTTCAGATTAAAGAAAAAAGAAGAAAGGAAAAAGAAAATGTATAACAGCCACCTGGGTTTTTGGATTAGCTGATTCCCAGATAAAGATGCTCGTAAAAAGGAGCTGGAGCGATTCCAGAAACGAACCTGAAATGCCAGGCTTTGCCGTGGCGCACTCCCCAGGTTTTCCCGCACAGCGTACACAGAGTGAGCTCGAATTTGGCCCAAAGCCTTGACTGTTCCCTTGGCGGCAGCGGGGTAGAGGTCAGACCAACAGGTGTGGGAAGCTGCGAGGTAAGGAAGGAGCAAGCAGGTGTCGGAGGAGGGAGGGGCCCTCCTTCTCGGGCACAGGGACTCCAGGGCTGCTCCGGCGTGTCCCACAGCGGGTGGAGGGGCCCTGCCCGCCACATGCGCGCGCTGGGCCTGGGGCCGGGGAGGAGGCAGGGCGAGGCGGCGGGTCAGCCGCGGGCCAGCCCTGGTGGGCTTCCCTCCCCTCCGGCGGCCCCAAGCGGACGCCTGGAAGTCGACGTGAACTCCGGGCCGCTGGGAAGCCCCCGGGCGCCGGGCGCGGGGGCGGGGCCGGCTCCCAGCGCTGGCCGGGCTCCGCCGGCGCTGCCGGGTCGGCCGGGCCCGGAGGAGGGGCCGCGTCGCCGCGGGCCTGTGTGGCGTGAGGGCGGGGGCGGGGGCTGGGACCCGCGCGGGGAGGGGGAGCGGCGCCCGCCGCCCTTCAATTGGCCGCGCCGCCCCCTCGCCGGAGAGGCGGGAGGAGGCGGCCCTCCATTGGTCGGACTCGTCGGCCAATCCCCGAAGGCCCGGAGGAGGAGGTGGGGGGCAGTTTGTGCGGGACTCCGGAGCGGACCGGGAGGCTCTGCGGGACCTCGTCGGACCGAGTAGCCAAGGCACCGCCCGCGTCCTGCCGCCGCGTCCGGGCGACTCCTGCGCCGCCCAGGACAGCGAGCTCCAAGCGTCTTGCGGTGCAGCCGCTCCTCGGGGCCAGGAGCGGGGAAGCCGAGTGCGAGGAACCCCGGGACCCGAGCGCAGTCTCTTCCCGCCGCCCGAACCATCATGACCCACTTCAACAAGGGCCCTTCCTACGGGCTCTCGGCCGAGGTCAAGAACAAGGTACGCCTGGGCTGGGGTGGGGCGAGGCCCCAGAGCGAGGGGTGGTATGCAGAGCGCCTCCGGGGGGCCCCGGGACCGGGGCAGCGCTGGGCCGCGCTTCGTCCCCTCCCGCTCTGGCTGACGGACTGCGCGGAGAGGGGATGTTGGGGCGGCGCGAGAGTTGCCGCGCGTCTCTGTCGCGTCCCGGGCTGGAGGCGCCTGCTCCCCAGCGCTCTCCTGGCTTTGTTCCAGCGCCGCGGACCGGGACTGGGGGCGGGCGGTGGGTTCTCGGGCTCCTGGAATCCCGCAGCGCTGGCCTTTGGCTCCAGGAGCGGGTCCGCGGGTGCAGGACGCACCCCTCCGGGAAGGGGGCGCTCCTGCCTGGCCATTCGCCCTTAGGTGGGGCCGGTCCGCGCGGCTGGGGACCCAGCGAGCAGCCCCCGCCATCCTCCCCGGTCCGGTCTCCTGGCCGACCCCGCACCTTCTCCCGTTACAACCTCTGGACCTGATTCAAAGCCGCGAGTAAAGTTAGGCCGTTACGTGGCCAAACTGGGTCCCCCATTGTTCCTTCGCCTCCTCGCTGAGCGCCCCACAGACCTCCGGGACCACCGGAGGGATGGGGGCCGTCCAGAGCCCTTCACGGTGTTCGAATCCCGGTGCAAATTGCTGCTGCTTCTGCGGGAAGCGGAGACAAAGCCCGAGCGCGTCGCTTTGGGAATATCTGCTGTAGCTGACTTGAGATTTTAATAAAACACCGAGAAGTTTGTAGTACGTTAGACTTTAACGGTATCAAGAATATCTTCTTGGATTGCTTTTGTTTAAGGTTTATTTGCTGAGGCTGACTGTGGTTTGGAGCTTTGGTAACGCTCGGTTTTGCCACTTTGCCCGGCATAAGAAGGCGTTGGGTTTATCTTTGGGACTTTTGGGCTGGAAAAGAGATGAGAGGCGTCCCCCTCCCCAAATCCTCTCCTTCCTTCCTCCCTCCCTGCATTCCAAGCCCATGACATCAGGGGTTTCTGGGGGGAGAGACCAGCCAATCGGCGCGGAACTGCGCACAGAACGCTCATTGTCTCCTTTCTGCTGTTCTGGCCAAAGCGCCACAAAGGAGGGCTGCTGTGGTTTAATTCCCATTAACCTCCCTGGAGCCGAAGCAGGTCAGGATTGCCACCGCACCGCTCGACCGCCGGTGGAATTCGCCGGCTTTGTCAGAGTTGTGACATCCCAGCGTTGCGGGGGGGGGGGGGGGTCCCAGTGTGGAATGAGTTGTAGAGAGACCATGAAGCACCGTTGTCACACCCCGAGGGAGAACTGTGGCTCTTTTCACCCTCCGTTATGTAGTCGCCGCATCATATTATAATTCAGTTTTTAGTAAATTCTAAGTAATCTTTGAAGTAAGGAGTTGACTTTAGTCTGTGTCTAAAATGGAAACGTTTAGGTCTTTAACTTGCCAAGTGTGTTGCCCATATTAGAAATGGTTTTCTGAATATTTCTTTAAGGAACAGAAAAGTGAGTGGTTTCTGTATGATTGATTTCAAACCCCAATTGAAAACTTGCAAAATACCCTTCTGTTCTTTCCAAGGTTTACCAGCAAAGCTTTAGGAATCCTTTCAGAGGAATCAGCATGTCCAAACTGCTGGCTGTGGTACCCTGGCCGGGCTTGTGTGCATTAATTTTAATTCACCCTTGTGATTCTTGGCTGGTGGCAGTTGAGTCTACCTTTTGCATTGTAAGTGAGGTACTGAGAACTTTGGCAGTCCTTCAAGTTACTGACTTGCCTTGGGTGTTAGTATCCATGTGAATTTCTCTTTGCTGACTAATGAAGCAACTTCTGCCCCTTTCTTACTTACTATTGAGCAGACTGAAGGAAATGCATAGACTGGGGCTAGATTGCTATGATTATTATACGTTTTTTAAAATAGTAAAACCTCAGCTTTCAGAACTTTCGGAAAGTTAGTTTTAACTTTGGGTTTATATAACTGTGGGTTTATCCCTTTAAGCATCAAACCATCCTTAATAACCCCTTTCATTTATAAGGTCCTTTCATACGGTATCCTTTCATAGGAAGTCTTTTGATCTCGACAGCAGAGCCGCCCTGCAGGGTGGGGAGGATTCCTGGGATTAGCCAACGTCACTTACAGATCAGAATGCTGAAGCTCCAAAAGATGCGATTTGCTCATGATCACAGAAGAAGTTGGCATAGTCTAAGGACTTTTAACTCTAAGCCTGATACCTTAATTTAGTGAAGTGCTTAGGGTGTTCGCTGCAAGTCACTATTGTCTGCCCCCGCCTCCACCCCTCGCCCAATTTTCAGCTGTCCACCTGTCACTTCTTGGCATCATGATTATACATTTAATGCTGTTTTAATCTCTTCTGGGCTTGGAAATAAAATATCCATGTTTGCTAGTCTTTTTTGTGAGATACTGCATTTTGACTGAGGGCTCAGAACCACCTGATGAGTGGGTCTGTGGAACATGAACTTAACACTGCGTGGTTTGGACACCTTTAGATTCCTTCCTGCTTTTTCTTTATGTGTTGCATAACTGATATGTTGCTTAAATACAAGTTTTTTTCCCCCTTAAAACCTCGCTAACAAAGTGGGGAAAGTGTAAGCATCCTGGGGAAAGTAGTGTGGAGCGGGCTTTGGAGTCACGCAGGCGTGGGTTCTAGTCCCCTTTCTGCCACTTACTGCCTGAAATGGTGTTGGGCAAGTTATCTGATGTTTCTGTCTTTGTTCCCTAATCAGTAAAATGGGGGGAAATGATAGTTAATCACCCCTAAACTCTGCATTGTTGACATGTGTCTGGCTTGCAGTAAGTATTCAATGACTATGTTGTACTATTAGTTCTTAGTAATAGAAAACTAATGTTGGTATTATTTCTTAAACTTGTATGTCACTGCCTCTTTAAGTATTACATTTCTATTTTAAAAGCCTTTGGGGTTTTTTGTTTGTTTGTTTTGCCTTTGGTCTTTTTATATTTGAGCTGTGAAGACAGTTCATCAATGAATTGAAGAAGTCTTTGATCTTAGATACTTTTAATTAGTAAAATCTCAGGGGAAAAGACAGTAAACTTCAAGATGTTTGTTTGACAAGATAATAATTCATGCCAGAACATACAAACTTACTTTTTTTAATAGGTAAGAAGATGTTTGAAGACAGGCTTAAAAAAGGAGAATCCTTCAGCCTGTATGTTTGTTTGTCTCTTTTCACCAGCAGTAACACTAGTGAGACATACCAAGATCTGTATTTTAGAATCTAACTCGGCACACAGTAGTAGACTGCCCAATAATTATTTGCTGATGTAATGAATTTATCCATCAGGTATAGATTTTACCGTCTCTAGAAGCTGGAAATCAGCCCTGTTTGAGAAGTCTCTGTAAAGGAACTCTGTGGTGCAAGTGTGATATTTTTGAAGGACGTGGTGATTTTTACAGCTTGTTTTTCTTCAGCAGTTTTTTTAATTAGTTTATGTTACATTGAAAATATTCCATTGAAAACTTATCGCTAAGATAATTCCTTCTTTGTTGCTGAAGTTCTTTCCTAGACTCCCAGGTTAGGGAGGAACAGCAGAGGTCCCACCTCTGCAAGGCTCTGCCTGCATCCCCCAAAAGACCTCCTGCAAAGTGGCCGTTCAGTGGGCCAGCGGCCCAGGTCCGAGCTCCTGGTAGGGATGTGCCGTTGTGGTTCGTCTGCTTTTGTTTGTTTGTTTGTTTTCCCGTCTCGACCAAAGCAGATAAAGAAAAGACAGTTTGCCGAGTTGAGACGGGGGTGTCATGCTACCTCTTGAAAACGCTCAGACTACTCACCCTGGAACATTCATGAGGACCGTTATCAAACTCACTGTCCTGTGATTTACAACTTTTTACGCTCTTTCCTTTGTGGAAATTGTGCTGTTTGTCTGCCTCTGTCCATTCCAGAAATAAGCTTGGCAATGAAAACCTGCTCCTCCTCTCGTAAACCAGGACATAGTCTCCATTTCTCTGCCTTTTTCCCTTCCAGGTGGGATCCTGAGGCTAGCGTTTTCTTTTCACTTAGCAGTGTGTTGGGAACCACAGTTAATTGTATCTGATACATTAAAAAAAAAACAAAACAGAAAGAAGCACAATTGAATGGTTTTGGTTTTTCAGCCAATCATGACCATTATATCTAAGAGAGTAGGAAATGTTTATTTCCCTTCTCAGTATGACCAAGTGGTGGGGGAGGGAGCTTGTTCTTAGAATGTTTTTGGCAAGTTTCATCTTATTCTAGGCATTGGCCTTCTGCACCATATGCCATGTGCACTGACTCTCCTTAACTCAGAACTCAGTCATAGTGGGCTCTTAGCTGTCATTCATATGCACTTGTGCTCAAGTTTTTGTTAAGGATTTTTTGAGCCTGGGGTTTAATCCACATTGTTTGTGGGGCCTGAAGCTTATACAATTTGGGGCCCATCACTACAAAAAATATCTTGCCAATTTTATAAAAACAGGACCACGGGAATCCTTACGAACCTGAAGCTGTTTGGTAGGTCCCCTCCAGATTCTCGTCAGAAAGTCGAACCTAGTGGTTAAGAACATGGGCTATGGAGACTGACTGGGTTCTAATCTTGGTTCTGTCCTCTTAATGCTGTGACTTTGGTCAAGTGTCTGATCTGTAAAATGAAGATATGCTAGTACCCCCCTCTGAAGGGTTTGGGGGGAAATAAGCAAGATAGTCTGTGTAAGGTATTTTGAATAATTCGTGGAACCAAAAGTGTACATTATGTAAATGTTAGCAGTTGTTCGTTTTGCTCCGCTGGTTGGGTTCAGTCCTGTGTTCTCCTGAGCTGCTTTTGCCTTCTGGTTCCTGAGACTCTCCAGGACTTGGACATTCATGCTAGAATCCGTTTGTATCTGGACGAGGCTTCAGGCAGGTAGGGGGCTACCAAGCCAAACCTCTCTATTTCGCCTCTGTGTGGAGACTGTGCCCTGCCCCCAGAGCCCTGATCTGCGCCTCCTCCCCCAGCAGCCTTGATGCGTCCCTCAGGGAGATCCCCAGGTATCTCCCTGCTCTCGCTCTGCCCACACCGCCCCCAGGACCACGGACGTCTGTGTGCAGGAAGACGCCACGCTTTGTGGGTGCGGCATTATTTGCCATTTTCTTCCTGAGATACCAATTTCTGTTAAATAGGATACATCTTTTATTGGTTTCGGGACAGTGGATTGATAAGCATGGTTACCTTCCGTTTTAAATGGTCCTGTGAAGGCTCTACGTAGCCCTGTGTGCAGCAAGTCCCCGAGCAGAGAAGACGGCTCCTGGCTTTCCTCCAGGCGGTAGGGAGGGAACCTCTCCGGCATCTTCCTCCCCCCGGGGCCAGGGAGCTTCAGGGGGGCGTGCGACCTGGGTGGGTGCAGCAGCATTGGCAAGGCCGGGAACTAGGGGTGTGAGTGCAGGGACCAGAGGAGGCCCTCTGGGCTTGGAAGGCCTCTTCTGGGCAAGTCATAACCTAAGCGTTTTCCTCTCTTCCCCGACACACCTTCCCGGGGATCCCAGCAGCGGGACTCTCGGGCTGTGACTTCATCGTTGTTTCTTCTCCCCTCCTCAGATGCTCGCACACTCATCCTTCTGCGTTGTCTCAGGCCTCTCAGCCTGCTGGGCACTGCAGGAGGCGCCGCAGATGGATAGAGAGGGTGCACTGTTGCTGCAACCTTCCCTCCCTCCTTTTGTTTCACGTGGGAGGAAGTAGGAAGAATAATCAATACCATGTGTAGTAAGTCTCATAATGCGAACACGTGATTCTACTTTGGATGCAAAAATAGCTGTGGCAGTCGTACTTCCAGTGGAGTATGGAAGCTGCACTCCCATCTAACATCGCGTGGCGAGCTTGTCAGAGCCCTGGGCCCTGGGCAGCCGAGCTGGAACCCCAGGGCCGGTCTTCAGGGTCCGCACGCAGCTGGACCCCTTCCCCCGAGCCAGCCGCTCTCTGCTCTGAAGCCCGGTGTGCACTGGCCCCTGCTCTTTCCTTCCTGCAGAGACCCGGCGGCCGCACACACAGGCGTGCGGTCCGAGTTTCCTTCCCCTCAGGGCCTGGGCTTTCCGTTTTCTTCTCTTTCTCCTTTCAGTGACAGCTCTGCTGTTGACACCCTTTCCCACAGGCATTTCCCACCTTATGGCCTTGTCCAAAACATGCGTGTGGTAGGAAGCTACTTTTTATGGGGGCCGGTGGAAGAGTTAAAGTGCTCTCACTCTGAGACGTCTCTGCCAAATCTCTCATTGTGAACTTTTGAACCATTGCTGGCAACGCCCTTTGAGACTGCAGATTCTGGGCTGATTTGAGTCAGTGCCAGGGCCTGCCCAGGGTACGTCGGTCTGATACAGTGACGGTGGTGGTGGTGGTGGTGGTTGCTTTTGGAGGCACGCTCGCTTCTCCGTGAGTTGGAAGGACTTCATGTTAAGCCACTGAGTCTAAGCCATCCCCCTGCTCTCTGTTCTTGATCCTCTGTCTGCAGGCAGCATGATTGCCTGTGCTGTCGACTGTGTGTGTAGTTCAGAGTTCCCATCTCGGCTTCGTAGGAGAGTGGGAGTGGGGAGCGTCCAGTGGGGGGAAAGTCTTAGGCTTGAGAGCCGACCTGGGTCCAGAGTCCCTGCCGAGCCCATGACCTTTGGAGAGTCATCTCTGTGTGAAGACAGTGCATCTGCCTTGGGATGCCCTCTTCCTTGCCTGTGAGAACCTCTTCTCTTTTTTGATCCTTATTTTGTGAATGTTTGTGATTTTTTGGCAAATATTTTGTGAATATTTTGTAAATATTCGTCCAGAATGCAAACAGCACCAAAATATAAAAGTAGTGACGATGTCTTGTATCCCTTATACTCACCCAGCTGCTTGCATAGCTTTGAATATCATTTGAATATTTTAGAAACTGAATCACAGTCCATTGTATAGATTTCTGTTATGTATTTATCATTACTTCCCTGCTGGTGGCTATTTCCTTAAAGAGTGCTCGTGTGGAAAAGTACGTAACTTCTGACCTAGCATTTAATCTGTTTGTAGGTAGTACCAGCTTGCGTGGTTCCCACCAATGGTTCAAAAGAGAAGGAAGGTCTCTTGATGTCAAAAAAAGAACCTATCAAAGCAGCCTTGTCAAAATCCAAGTCACTTGCCTTAGTTCCTTACTTTCAAGTCTGAGTCAGAGTGACTTCTGTGACCCCCCGTTTCACGCCCACCAGACTCAGGTGGGAGTTGGCACTGAGATGAGGCTAAGGAATGGGATGGGGGCATTTCTTTTATAAATTATTTCATAATAGTTTTTAAAATAGAAAGCTCAGACAGCATCAAAACAGCTATTGAGCGGTAGCATCAAGTAACTGGTGTCGATGGTACATTGACTTTGAAGGAAGGAATCTGACAGGAGTGGCTAGCAAAGCACAGATAGGAGGTTAGGGGTCGACATTTATTGAGTTGTTGTGCTTTAATTAAGCCATTGATTCTTCTCAGTACTTTCTAACGTAAGTGCCGTTAATGACCTCTGACTTACAGGTGAGGGCACTGAGGCATGGGCGTGGTGGGATTCTAAGTGGAGCATTCAGTTTCCAGCGCCCATGCTCCTAACCAGTTTAATTTGAGGTCAGAACTCGCGGGAATTGGCATCTTTCATGGCGGAAGAGGAGGAGGCAAACCAGAGAGGGGAGCTCCAGTTCCTTTAACAAGAAATCAGGGGAGAGAGATGGGAAGGGCCCCAAGAGTGCTGCTGCGGAGAGGCCGGGAGGAGGAAACAGGCCACGGGATTTGGCCACGGAGAGGTCACTGGTGACCTTTTAAGAGATCATTTTCAGTAGAGCAAATTTCCGGAGCAGGGGGGAGTGGGGAAGGTTAGGAAGGAGGACGAAGTGAGGAAATGGAGAGGTTTGCTGTGAAGTAAAAGAGAAGCGGGACAGTTTGAGACTTGGCCGCAGGTTCAATCAAAGATGCACTTGTTTCAGACAAGGTAGGGGGTAGTCTGGACCAAATAAAGGGAAGGGCTCCCCCTCGCCCATATACCTGGTGGGTGGGAGCGAAGCAGCAGAGGGAAGACGCTTTGCCGTGAGAGGCTGGGAAGGTAGGAGGAAGAGGACCAGGAAGACAACGGAGGTGGGTAAGACATTCCTTTCCCCTTTCCTCTCCCGAGTTGTGTTCCTCTTCTTGTGGAGTTGCTGACGTCTGACGGCGTAGGCAGCAGGAATGCGAGGTGATGGCCCCAGGTCCGTGTGTGGAATACACTGTTGATTCAGCCGCTTCCCTGCCGAGGCCCCTTTGCAGCCTGATGCTGCGCTCTCCTCATTCCCATGGCCCGTAATCTGGAAAGGGTGTGAAGTCGGGCTTATTTTGTTCTTTGTGTCTGGGTGTCTGTAGCAAGCGTTGGTGACAGGATGTCCGAGAGACCTTGGTGTTGGGGTGCAGCACTGATGGAGGATGCAGTGCTTCCACAGGAGCTCGCTCCCCCCCCCTTTCTGTGCTCTCAGATTGCATTACAATCAGGTAAAATGTGGAGTTAGGTTTTACTGTTGTGATGTGCAGAGAGCCCTGTGACCTCATGGAAATTTCATTTTCTCTAATTTTCACTGGGGGGAATAAGGCGGTGGTGTCTTGCTCAGTTAATACATCTATGAGACTCCTGTGAAGTCTCGCTAGCCGGCATCTATCTGTCCTACATGTAGAATTAGATGTTTCAGCTCTGTTCTTCGCTGGTTGTTTAAAGCCGTCGCTCCAATGGCCAGCTCCACTGTAGTGAGCAGAGAAGGCTTTCCTGGTCTGACAGCCACATCTGGGTTCCCCAGGGGAGCGCCACGTTCACTGAAGGCTGGCTGGACGCTGGGATCTTTTTCTCCTTGGCCTCTTTACCACCCTTGTCCCTCAGTAGCTCAGAGTAAGGGGGCAGTGTGTGTCGCGGCTCCACTCCGGGGTAGGCAGCTGGGGGCGTTTGGATGGGTGTGGTCCGTGGTCTGGGAGTGGAGAGGGTTTCCCGGTCTGGTGGGGTTACAGTTGACCCTTGGGATGGTGGGGCTGGATTTCATGCCTTCTTCCTCAGGTCATGATGGACTCTGAGACTCATGAAGGAGACTTGCTGAACAGGCGATGAGGAATGCATATACATTCCCAGGCCACAGAAAAGTTATGCTGTTGGTATTCCTTGTACTTACAGAAGAAGAAAGGACAGCTCTTCAGTGCTGTTCGCATGCCCGACTCATTAGGAGCGTCTAGAATCCTACAGAGGAGACAGGTGTGTGAAAATCTGGGTAGCGGCAAAAAGTCCGGTCACCTGCAGGCGCTGTGATGAGGTGCAGACCCTTAAATATTCTAGAAGTGAGGCAATGAAAATAAAAGTTTGAAGAGCAGCTCTGTTTTCACCTACTTTACCTACGGGGGCTTCCGTTAAGAACCTTTTTCAATAAGATCTCTACAGCAACAAAACACCGAGGACCCAGCCAGCCTCCTTCCCAAGTGAGAGAATGTTCTCAGCAAGCTTTCTCCTGGGTCTCCTGCCCCTCTGTGCTTCCACGTATAAGCTGTCTTTCCGCTGCCCGGGCCCCTAGTCAGCCCCCTGGGATTTCTGCATGTTTACCCAGGGTCTGCCCTCTGGGTGGCATTCAGAGTAAATCAACTCCCTTTTCTATAAATTCCTGTCTAACTAGTTAGATGGTACTAGTCTGTTTCTCTTGCCCCTCAAAGTCCCTTCTTGGTCACTCCTGCCCCCTTTTAGAGTGTGGCTCTCAGGTTGATTACTAGGGTACAGTGGGATTGTTCATTGACCCCTTCACTTGACTACAATGCACTGACTCATTCTGTTTTGATCAGTGTCATCACCTGGTGTGAGATGGTTCCAAGGAGGATTCCCATCCTTGCCTTGGCAGGCTGATTTGTCCTGCCTCCAAAGGAGGGGTGATGCTACTTGCCTAAGGTGTTATAGTGTACATACTCCTTTGACACCTGTTTCATTTAAATAATCCTTTCCTTAATTACCTCATGAGGCTGTCTGCATCCAACAAGTAAGATAAGCAATAGTATTGTATAAATAACTGTGGACTTGTGCAGACCAGGACAGCATTAGCTTCTCCAGGCTCACTGAGTGAGCACTGGGTGTCAGTTTTAGGGCTTTAGGGCAGGGCTTTACATATATCTTGAAGAATTTGTTTATTCAGCTAGGATCTTTCTGAATCTGAATTTTGTTTCTTTTTAACTATTCCCAGTTTATTTTCTGCAAGTTCAATAAGGCTGCCCTGTAGTTTCAAATCGTCAGTTGCCAAAGCAGAAGAGAACAGATCTAAACCTAAGCCTCCGGGTGCATGTCCCCAGGAGCGCCTCCTGCCTTGACGTGGTCCGCACAGTGGGCACGGTTGTTCCTGCTGACCAGGCCCCACTTCTGGGCTTACTAACCTGAATTTACGGAGCCCCGTAGACATAAGGGCTTTTATCAGAAAGTAAAACAACTATGTCCCTAGTGATCCATCTAGGATTACTGGACTGGAGGAGGATCAAGGAGATGTGATGCCCAGAAAGAGCAGGCATTCAAATGCAGATGCCTCTCAGAAACAAGACAGATCTTTAAATCCGTGGCGTTTCCCTGGTCTGGTAGCACTGTATGTAGATGAAGATCATTCATTGAGTACCCACTGTGGACCAGCATGGCTCGAGGGGTGCAGGGGGGAATAAAGCCGGTTCTGCCCTCAGGAGCACGTAGGCAGGTGTTCCTGGGCATGCCGCACCTCCCTGCATGCCTGCTGGGATGCCTGCCCGCACACCCCGTCTCCCGCGTCCACCCAGCACGGCAGCCATGCTCTTCAGCCTAGCGGGGAGAGGCCCTTGGCTGCTGGGTGGGAGTGGGGAAGGAGTGGGTTCCTGTTTCTGCTGTTTGACAGTTTTTCTAACATGGCGGGCTATTCAGTGTGCACATCTTCATTAACCATTCATTAACCATTATTTCTGAGTCTGGAGTTTTCTGGGAACCCAGCCTCTATGATTAGTTCCTCCTTATTTAAGTTTCAATGCTTAAAATCCACTTTTAACCATGTTTGTTCTAAACTGTATAGTCTGAAGATCATTTTCTAGATGGAGAAGACAAAATGACATTCTGCAGTTTCTGCATTTTTCCTGCCATTTGCTAGTTCCGTTGTTTGTTTTAGGCACTGGACCAACTCCTCTTAAGTTATACTTTCTCCAGTTTCACAGTGTTCATACATTGAGTCAGAATATCTTTGTATTCATTTGACTGTACATATTTGGAGGGAAAAATCTGTGCTGGCGCCACATGCTGATGCCTCAGTCTGAACGTATGGCTGCATCTCTCAGAGAAGGGCCGTGTTTAAAATGCCCGTAGACACCACTCCTGTTCACCCCGGCGGATGTGATTTTCCACGGCTTTGGAATAGTCATTCCCTGTCAGATGGTTAATCAGCAAGCTCATGCTGTAGAATGAGCCTCAGATTCTGTAGTGAACTTGAGGAAGGCATGTAATCTACCTTGACATCAGTGTCAAGTGATTTTCTCTGCAATTCCTACCCATTACCCCTTGTTAGATACAAACCTTCTTTAAAATTTTTTTTGAAATTTTATTTTCCAGTTTATGAAAAAAGACAGTAAAATTACAATCGACCTCCTGATCCCATTCCTTTCTTCCCTGGAGAAGCTGTTACCTTGCGTGTGGCGTTTATCATTCCCCCAGGATCCGATGTTAGCCCCGTGCTTACGGCTCAGGATAGTAGACTGAACATTTGTACTAATAACTACTACTTTGTTTTTCAATTTTACATTTTTTATTTTTATTTATTTTTACTTCTTAAAGTTTTTTGTACAACTTTTAAAGTTTACTTTCCATTTACAGTTATTACAAATGGCTGTGTTCCCTGTGCTGTACTGTATCCTTGAGTCCATCTTACACCCCAGCAGTGTGAACCCCCAACTCCTCCATTCCTACATTTCCTCCCCCCCCCAACCCCCGGCAACTGGTAACCACTAGTTTGTTCTCTGTATCTGTCAGTTGGCTTCTTTTTTGACAAACCTGCTTTTTAAAAAGTAGCTACTTTCAACTTTTCACCAGCAATAATCTGGAAAAGAACAAGAATTTGGGAGCAAGGACACTCTAAGTAGAGAGAAGAGCAAGGACCGGCAGGAACGAGGTTGGAGATGAGCGGTGGTGGGAATGGACCAGTCGGAGGTGAGCCTGTCTGCAGCCGTAGGTTCTTCTTGAGTGGCAGACACTCCAGGGGACGGGGTGCGGTGGGGGTCGGCTCATACCAGTTCTGCACTCAAGCTGGTGTAAATGGAGAACATTGATTCTGATGTGGGTCAGGATGCGCTTCCTCCTCACCAGGGCCCTAGAAGGAAGGAAACTTGCCAGAAGTGAGGTCACCAGGGTTAAGTGACTTACTTGGGTCACTCTGGGATGGGGAACAGTTTTTGACATTTGACTTCAAAGCATGTGGTTTTTGGTCTGTTGTATCCCCAACGTGAATACTTAAAAATTTGCCAGCGTATTCACATATTTAGAGGCCCCACTGGGGGAGGGGTTTAAGGTAGGTAAAGCTGTTCAAGCCTGTTCAGTGTCTTGCACGAGGCGTCAGCAGTGACCTGTGATAAAGCAAAGAAGGGAAGTGGCGTCTTGGTCTTTCAGATGGAAGTTTACCATTTGTTTTCTGTTTTGAGACTCCAGTGATCCCATCTTTCCATTCGCCCTTTATTTTAAATACCCTGCTTTTTCCTCTTTTTTTGGCACATGTCTTCACACACCTTGGTTAATATCTGTCTCTCCACCAGAATGGAAGCGTTCAGGGCAGGGACTTTGCCTTTGAACCGTGCCTGTCACCCGGTAGCCATTTGAATGAAGGACAGAAGGAAGGGGTAACACAGAAAGAATGTGAAGGCAGAACCCCAGACACACAAGGACCACCTGGAAGAGGAGAGCTGACGCTGAGTATGATGTCACTTGGAGAGTCTGGGGCAGTGCTGGGCTATCCTGGGCTCGAGGCAGGGAGTCTGGGGACAGCCCAGACACAACCCAAATTTGGGGGCTGTTGTAACCGTCGGAGACGGTAACCTGGGACTGTTGCTTCAGGTTTTAACAAGTGCTGTGAGAAAACGGACTGTGAGAAGGAATACACGGGGAAGACGTGTCTTCATTCTTTACTAGATTCTAGGACGTCCCTGGGTGTGCGCGGGCGGCAGACAGCTCTTGTGCGCAGATGCCGGCGCTCCGCCTCCTGCCGGGAGCAGCCCCGTCTTTCTGCCTGATCGCTCCTGGGCTGAGTGCACCAAGAAACGGGGCGGGAACAGCCCTGCCGGGCCAGTTGTGGAAGTTTTTGGAGCGTGGGTTCCCTCCTCACTCAGTGTCCCCTTCTAGGGGTTCTGAGAGGGAGCCTTCTCAGACCTTGGCCAGGAAGGGCTGGGCGGTTTCTCAGCAGCCTGCAGGAGCCGGCTTTTATCTGACCGAGGGTCCCCCTTTACTGTCAGGAAGTGTGGGCCCTCAGGGCTTGTGTTTCTGAAGGGGATGTTTTTCTAGTGCTAGGGTGTGCCTGATCCACTCTTAAGACATGTGCACGGAGCCTGGGAGAAGACTCGGCTCCCAGGACAGGCGCTTACCTCTGGGAAGGTGGGCAGGGAGCAGGATCTGGAGGAGAGGGCCGAGAGACCTGCGCTGTTTGCTCTGTCTAGTGCTTGTTTCTCAACTTTGTTTTCAGCACTACTTTCCCAAAGAGTCTTTTTAGACGTGTTTTCTGAATGCCTCCTGACCTCCACCGAGTATAATACAGAGAAGTAGAGTTTGGTGGGGAGGGTCACACATTTTGTAATGTCTAAGGCCGTTTTCACCCCTTTGTGGGGGGTGCATCGCCCCCATGAAGAACGCACGTTCTTCACACTTGACACTTTAAATTTTTTTAAACAAGTAAGCGTTCTTCAGAAATCCGGAAGGAAGGTCACGCAGCTGGAAGGGACAGAGCTGCCTGTGAAGTGGAGGGCGGCTTGGGACTGGCGCCCTTGGCTGTTCCCAGAAGAGGGCTGGGGGAGAGCAGAGCCCAGAGGCCGAGCCCCTGGGCTTACGGAACACCCAAGGCCAGGGGATGATCAGCCCCATCAAATGCCCTGAGGCTTTTTTCTCAGCCTGTGTTTTCTTCGCTTTTTGATTGTATTTGATGAGCTGCAGTGAGACGCGTCCAATAGGTGTTCTCAGCAGCTGGACAGAAGTCACCTGCACGAGGGCCTAGATGTGAGGAAGTGGAGAGGAGGCAGGGGCCTGGGAGGAACCAGGCAGAAATTCTGAAGGTCACTTAGAAAAGTCAAGTAAGATAAATCTTGAAGACGAGTAAAGAAAATGATGTTTATAAACAACTTGGAAGAGTGACTTTTAAACAAACTAGAGTGAAATTTCCATGAGGTATTAATAAGATTAGATAACTTTTTAAGCTCCCTTTTCTGTTGCAGGGAAGAAAATGTCAGTGTTTACTTACTGCCTGATGGTCAGAAATGAAAGCTTTTAGGTGAAAATAGTAAATAAATCTTATTGGCCAAAGCTTACTTCTTGTTTTTGATTGCTCTCAGTCCCTCGACTTTGAAAGATGTGTACAACAAACAGTTTAAAAATAACCTGTGTCGTTAAAGAATATAATTATATTTGCTTGGGTTGTAATTCTAATGTACTTATGATTTCTGCGTCTTGTGGAACAGCGCTGCAGGCCAGCAGCTAAGAGACAAATTGAAATAAATTTTTTTTCCTAGATGATTTCATAAGAACGTTTTTAAAATTTGTAAACTTTAAGAAGCAGATACACATTCCTAAATCTTGAATTTTATTTAGCTGGTTCGACCGCAGAAAGCCCCTTTGCTTAAACAACGTTAGCAGTATTTGGGTGGAAAATCCTTGCTGCTCTTCCCCTTAAAGGAAAACCCTAAGTCAAAACCAATAGTTACGTGATGTGGACTCATCCCCAGTTGGCATTTCTGGTTCATCACTTGGGGTCTTGAGCTGCGCGTGTATGTGCTCATGAACTCTGCGTGTGCGCGTGCTGTTACATGAGGCCTCAGGGCCAGCCGGCCGTCCTGGGCCCCCGGCTGTAACTAGTCAGCCCAGGCCCATCTGACCCCAGCCCTTGTTCTCCCTTGATTCTTCTCTCATCCCTCCCGTGATCAGAACAGCCAGCAGAGGAGATGGAAGTTTCTCTCTGGTGTTCCTAGTAGGATATTTCATGTTAGATCTGTAAGCACCCCGTAGTCTGGGGCATGGCACTGAATCTGTCACATTTTGAACAAAGGAAACGTAAATTGGCTTTTATATTTTTTTGGTTGAATAATAATTGGTCTCATTTGGTTAAGAATCACCCCCCTCCCCCTCCCCCCCCCCAGGAAAACAAAACTCCTCCAACAGAACTGCCATCTCTACATTCGAAAAAAATGAAGAGGAAGCCTTTCTTTACAGTTTTTTGCTGATTGACCAAATTATTTAACAGACAACTTAGAATGGGAAGAGACTTAGTGCATTCATCCAGCCTTCTTGTTGTATAAACAGGAAACAGTTCAGAAGTTAGAGAATTAACCTGTGGCGCAGAGCAGTAGTACCGGCGGAGCCAGGCCCGCAGCCCAGGCAGATCCCCTCCTACCCCAACTCATCTGTGTTTCCTTAGATGTGTTGAGCTGCGTCTCCTAGTTGAGAGAGCCTTGCTTTTGAAAAAATTCAACTCACTCTCAGGTACAGCTTTTCATAGCTGATGCTTAAGGAGTACCACTTCCTACTTCTTCGCCTGCTCCTTTTTGTCTGTTCCCATCCCCCCTTCCCAAATTTATATGGAATTTGTAAAAGATTCCAGTGTAAAAATATAGCCGAGTCTTAATATTTCTCTTATTTTTTCGTCCATTTTCTAACGGTGCCATGTGTAGATGGGTATGTCTGATATGTCGGAGGACAGACATTGTGCAAGAATATTTGTGTGAGTGTGTCCCTGGGGCAGGACCTCCAGGCATCACTTCCTCCTCCTTCCCTATTCACACACCCAGATGCCCATGTAACAGACTGGCGGGAAGTCAGAATAGAATGTGTGGTTTTTAGGGGGTACCAGTGGTGGAAAATTCACTCACAACATTGTGCTTAAACTATCTCATATAAACTAACCTCTGAGCCAAAATTTGAGCCAGGAAGCATTGCATAGTGCTAGTTATAACATGAAAATATAAACTCATTGAATTTCCATTTGTGATCCTGGTTAAGTAAATCAACAGCTTAAATAAATTATCCATTCTCCTGTCAAAAGTGTAGAGCCATTTGTCTAAGTTGGGAAGCAATTCAGATGATCAGGACTGCTGTCTCCTTAAATTGACAGTAATTAGTGAAATCACCTGCCCTCCGTGGTGATACAGAAGCCCCCCCACATCCCCGCAACTGGCCCCTTGGTGGTGGGGGAGGGGAAGGTTCCTCTGTGACTGGGGTAGGTTGGAACTTGGAGGACCTCTCCGTGACAAAAATGTGGTCAAGCCATTTCATTCCTTTCAGTACTGAAAGCTAATCATGAGTTCGAGAAGCAACCGCTTCTGCCTCCCGCTCCCACCTCCAGCAGCGCTACCGCGGCCCCCAAGCCCACCACGGCCACCTTCCCCGTGGGCGTTCATTGTCTGCTGGTGGCGTCTTCATCCTGTGCGAATGAGAAGACCAGTGACAGGTCGTCGTCCCTCCTTCCTCTCAGCTGTGTTCTTCTCCTTAATAACTCTGACCAGTGTCTGTAAGGACCGACCCCGGGTCGAGGAATAGGCTGAGAACCTGGGCATGTGATCTTTAACAATATTTAAATTTTACTTTTTTAAAATTGAGGTGTATGGGCTAATTAAGAAGAGAGCTTTCAAAGCTCGTGTTCAGCAGGTGTTTTTAGCATGATGATTGTGTAGCGTCTGTGCTGATGACGTTGCCTTGACGGCAGAATTCTGTAAGTGAGGAATATCAGTTTTGTTAAATGTTTGGGTGTTGGATACAATGCAAGGTACTAAGGGTCCAAAAGTGAATCTAGCGCCTTTCCTTCCTGCGAGGACTCTGTGGGATATAGACTACTATGCAGAGGCTCAGCATCCAGGGTAAGTACAGTAACTGCCCCTGAGGGTGTGTGGGGACGTGCGTGGGCTGCGGTGTGTTTGGCTGAATAGAAGGCATAGGAACAGCAGAGCTTTTCGGGCAACAAAACTATTAGACTGGTCTTGGCCAGTTGGGACACTGTGTAACCAGCTGCATGTATCAGAGTCCTGCCACTCTCACTCGCTCTCTTTTGGAACGTGGTAACTTAATTACTTAATCTTAAATATCACTGGCGCCGTACTGTAATGTGCTGTTAGCCCTTGTCGCTTTTTGTGTGTCGTGGATGGGGAATCTGCTTTACCTTGATCTGTATTTTCTCCTCCTCAGCCCCAGCTTCTCCCCACGTGTTGTTCAAAAATTCGGTATGACACCTCCTTAACCAAAAGTGTTTATTAGTTACTGAAGCTGTAATGGTTGGTTAGGTTCACCAGCGAGCTCCAGTGCGTGTCATTTACCCCAGGTCTCACAGCCGTGGTCTTAATGGATAATTTAAGTAGAGGACGTCGGAAGCCCGCAGGTTGGGATGCTTTAGTGAAACTTCTGAAGTTAATTTACTTGTCTTTCAGATTGCTTCCAAGTATGATCACCAGGCAGAAGAAGATCTTCGCAACTGGATAGAGGAGGTGACGGGCATGAGCATTGGCACCAACTTCCAGCTGGGCTTGAAGGACTGGCATAATCCTCTGCGAGTAAGTGGGCCCGCTGTGGCCACCCTCCCAGGCCCTCCTGGGCCTCTGTCCTGCCCCCCTTCTGGGCCAGGGTGTCGAACCCTGCTCTCCTGCAAGTGTTCTTAATGCCTTCCTTTACTGATGCTCCTTCCGGAAGCCAACTGTACATTCCAGTCCTTGTTCTTGTGACCAGTCAATATGGTGTCACTTATGCTCTTTCCAGGCTCATAAACAAGCTACAGCCAGGCTCAGTGAAGAAGGTCAACGAGTCCTCGTTAAACTGGCCTCAGGTAACAGCCGATTCCAGCTGGTCACTTGTATGTGGGGAGAACCGATGACAGGGTTAAAACAGAAATTTGTGCCCGTGACTGTATGTTGTTTTTTATTTGCAATGTCATTTTTAATGTTTTCATAATTACTTAGAATTAGTCCTGTGATTATTAGATGTTCAGCTTAGAGGTTTTCCTACTCTGAACGTAGTCTGTACTCTGGGAGGATCTGACACAGCTGCACAGGGAAATACAATCTAGACCATAGGATAAATGAGGGAAAAAGCAAGGAATTTAACACAACTACTGGCTGACTGTAGAACACGTGTGAAGCATAGTCTTGTTCATAAATGTGTACGATTAAGTAAAGTTGGATGTTTAGTCTTGAGAGTGTGTTTTGAGGTATGAGGATAAGCATTCAGTAACCACAAATTTGTTATAAAATTAAAACAATACATTATGTATTAATGTATTTTTTGCACCTTTTGACAAAGAAAATTCCAGCCCTGGGTAGCTCTGACACAAAATTCTTAAAAACATGTATGGAAAACATCTGGAAAAAACTTGATTGTTTAAAAATATTAAAAAGGACCATTATGTGACCCACTATGAAATACTCTTTTCACTGCTTCCTCTTTCGGAGAGAGCTGTGCTCAGTCTGTATTTGGTCAGGAACCTTGTGCCTCTTCGTGAGGACTTGGGGTCCTTAGGTAACATGAACGTCAGTGTTTAACTCTGGACGTGACGCGCCCTCTTCCCTTTGTAGCTGGAGAATATTGGCAACTTCATCAAAGCTATTCAGGCTTATGGTATGAAGCCACACGACATATTTGAAGCAAATGATCTTTTTGAGAATGGAAACATGACCCAGGTTCAGACTACGCTGGTGGCCCTAGCAGGTCTGGTACGTATATGTCTTTAATGAGCTGGCTGAACCCCCCCCCCCGCCCCATGCTGGTGATTCATTGCGTCTTCGCTCTCTCGTGGGAGTTCAGACGAGGCAGGGAGGAGCCCGCCATGATTATTAGCTTGGTGGGAAAGCTGCTGACACGGGTGCCTCGCAGTGGATAGCTTAACTAGAACACTCATGTTTCAGAGGCATGGCACATTCCTGAATGGCCTAAGATAGTTTTCCACCCCGAGCTTGGGTTTTACGGCATGAAGCCTTCACCTGTGGCCAGTGTCAATTCCCTGTTGCTCCTTCTGTAAAACTTGTTGGCAGAATCTCCGAGTGCTCCTTTTCAGTTAGTGTGCATATTTCTGTCTAGGCTAAAACAAAAGGATTCCATACAACCATCGACATTGGAGTTAAGTATGCAGAAAAACAAACAAGACGTTTTGATGAAGGAAAATTAAAAGCTGGCCAGAGTGTGATTGGTTTGCAGGTGAGTAGTGTGGTGTCGCACATCAGTTACTGATCCAGGCTCATTCTGACCGTGCAGAGTGTCTCGTAAGGAAGGAATAGATAGATATGCCACAGTGTACGTTTTGGGATGGCTAAGTGGTTTATACAGCTTATGTCCATTCAAAGCCCATGAGACAGCGGTGGCTTTAGAAGAAACCTCAGGTGTGCCATCTGACTTGACAATTATTTCTCCAGGAAGTGATTGCTTTTTCCCACCTAATTACACTGTCCTTTTTTTTTTTTTTTTTTTTTAAAGAAAACACACTATAAATTCCTAATGTTATTGACAAAATGAAGCAATTTTACAAACCCTCAATGCCAAAGTCATTCATTTACCCTCGTAAAGCATGATTTGTCAGACCTGGGGAATACTTAGTTCAGGCAGTTTTCTCCCTTCATGCTGCTCCCCGGGAGTGTGTCGCAAGAACACCACTGCTAAGTGCCCAGTATGCTCAGGGCTTCCCTACCTGATACCTGCTGGATACAGTGCCCCCTTGTTGACCGAGTCTATGTGAGGTGGAGTGATTTATTAGTTCAGCTTTGTCAAGCTATAATTGACCTGGATTTATTTTATACAGAACAAAATTGTATTAATGGTGAGAAACTGGAAACCTGAATTTCCAGACAGTAATCAGTTGTTTAAATTATGAGAACTCTGTAAAAGGAACAAGGAATAAAAAGAGATACACAGGAGTTCAAAAATTAAAGGAAACAAATCAGGGCATAAAATACTATGCTCAGTACGACCCCAGTTTTATTTTTAAGATGCACCTGCATATTTACATGTATGTGTATGTTTATACGTATGTGCGTCTGGATACACACACAGAAAGACACGGTAAAAGCACTAGACACTCAGACACGGGTGTTTACAATGAACGTCTAAAAGGTAGGAGCACTGTGATGCCCCCTCCTTGTTGCTTATGTTTTTTTTTTTCATCTTCTCCAATGAACAGGTTTGACTTTCAGTAATATGGTTTGCCTTTATTCTTGTTTCTAAGGAAAAAAGGGCAGCAGTAGACATGTGTTCCCAGCCAGTAGAACAGGGTGTACTGGTTGGTGCTGAAGCGTGTTATTCTCAGTGGGGAGGAAAGGTTAATTATTATTCCTCTGAACGTGGTTGAGTTCAGATTCTTCGTTCTGCTTCTCTCTGACTCTGTCTAGTGACATGAGAATTGGAGGAACAAGACGTGGTTCTTTTCCCATGAAAATGTTGGTGATTTTAATGAAACTTAAGCCCTTGCTAAGCTGCCACAGAAGACACCTGGCATTTACTATCACGTTTTATGTAAAACATGTTTGGAGTAAAAAAGCTTGTTGTTCAGCCAAAGATAGCTCTGTCCCTTTGAATGGCTGAAGCAGGCCCCCTTAATTTGGTTTTCTATGCTACAGAGAGTCGGAGAAAGAGTAGCAGAGGGAATTGTTCATAATTCGGCCACCGTAATAACTTTATATGTGTCTGTCCTTCTCTTCCTGTGCGCATGTTTTTATCTGATGAATTATGTTTTAAGGACTTGTATCTAGTGAATTTTTTTTGAAATTTACTTTTAAATTACTTTTTTTGAAGTGAGCACCTTGAAATTTATTCTTAAGGGCATAGAGATTTTGCATCTAGTTGACCACAACCTCAGCACTGGAGTGGACTTTGTCAACTGTGTCCCTTCTAAGAAATCTTTTTAGTAGAACAGAAAGTTTTGTTTGTGTCATATATGCGGTTGGTGTCTGATAATTAGTGCTGGTCTTACTTTTATCTTAAAAGATGGGAACCAACAAGTGCGCCAGCCAAGCAGGCATGACAGCCTATGGGACGAGGAGGCATCTTTACGATCCCAAAATGCAGACCGACAAACCTTTTGATCAGACCACGATCAGCCTGCAGATGGGCACCAACAAAGGAGCCAGCCAGGTAAGTGCCTCTTTATATTTGTTTCAAAGAGTACAAAGGGGCTATTTAAATTCACACTTACCGTATTCTTCTTAACTGAGTTCAAAGTGGGTATTTTTTGTTACTGTATATACATGGAGTATATTCCTTCAGGAAAGCGAGATTTGCTGAGAAAGCAAAAGAATCAAAGGGCCTTTTCTGTAGCCACACGGGTATGGTGTGGCCCATGGCTTTTACTGGCAGTGAGAACAGCTGGCCTTTCTACCTCACCAGAAGAAAAAGATACGTTTATTACAGTGTTCTTGCTCCAAATCCAAGTGAACTGCTCACTCTAATGCTTCTGACTTTTATTTTTAAAGGAGCCCTCCACTAACTTGGGTAAAATTATCTGGTGTTATTTATAAAGGACTCTAGCTAGCATCCTAGTAGACGCGTGAGTCTAAGTGGATGGAAATGCAGCATGGTGAGGACGCTAGGCCCCTAGCACCACACAGGACGGAGCTACTTCCTGTGAAAAACAGATCGCCAGCACCTCACAAGGAGGTGAAGCCAGAGCCGTCTGAGAGCAGGACAGGTCTTCCGTCCAGCAAGAGCGGGGAGCAGGTCTGAAAGAGCTTTTTCTTCATGACCTCAGGACACGTGTTGTTGCTCTTTATCGAACATGTCCTGACACACAGGCACTGTCCCATAGCTGCCACTCAAGTTTGCTTTTCTACCAGTGAGGTCTGGAAGTGTGTGCTGGGCAGAAAGGACAAATGAGACGAGTTTACCGTTCAATGAAAAGGAGGGGACAGGCTGTTCTGACATGGCTGCTGGCTCTTTGGTGTCCCAGAGCCTTTTGAAAGACTCAGGTCCTCAAGGAACTGCTCAGCATAATTTTTGTTGGAGTATTACAGGCTTTTAAAATCGGTAACCTGGATGGTGTGTGTGGCCGTACTAGGCATTCAGATGTAACTTTCAGGAATGCCAGCGTCACACTTGGGTTTTATATTCTGTATGTATGGTCTTCTCCCTAATCCAAAGTAGGTGGTGCTGTCCTCATTTTGCATATGAGAAACCTAAAACTAAAAGTAAGTTAACTTGTTTGAGGCCACTTAGCAATTTTATAGCAGAGCAAGGATTTGAAATCCAGTGAGTATGGCTTTGTAAGAGGGATTCGGCGCCAGGATATTTTAGTAAGCTAGCTTTACCCCTAAACCGAATGAGAGTAATATACCAGTGTTCATATTCAATGCCGATTTTGTAACTAAAAAGTACAGGACTAGATTTTAGCTGCTGTTTTAACTTGTCTAACACTATGCTCTAATACCAGGCGGGGATGTTAGCACCGGGTACCCGGAGAGACATCTACGATCAGAAGCTAACATTGCAACCCGTGGACAACTCGACAATTTCTCTACAGATGGGCACCAACAAAGTCGCTTCCCAGAAAGGAATGAGTGTGTATGGGCTTGGGCGGCAAGTATATGATCCCAAATACTGTGCTGCTCCCACAGAACCCGTCATTCACAATGGAAGCCAAGGAACGGGAACAAATGGGTCGGAAATCAGTGATAGCGATTATCAGGCAGAGTACCCAGAGGAGTACCGTGGCGAGTACCAGGACGACTACCCCAGGGAGTACCAGTACGGCGACCAGGGCATCGACTACTAGGGGCGCGCAGAGGGGCTCCGTAGTTAGCCTGTTGGTTCATTCGGTGAGAACCGAGCTAGCCTTGAGTAATTTTTATCTTGTCTTCCTAAAACACTATTATGCTAATTGTACCTAAAAGAAATACTGCCTTACATACATTCCTTTTTCCTTTTTCCGCCTCTTCCCTAAATAGTTGCCTTTTAGTGCCATAACCGTTAACTCTACAGCATAACCAGTCACTCACGTATGAAGTAAAAAGGAATACTGTGAAAGGGGAGGACTCTTGTACAGCCAGTGCTTTTATAAAGATCTGTGCATTTTTACAGCCCTCTTCTTAAGCTGGTGTTTTCACACACTAGGAAGCTATTATTGTTTTTCACAGTCTAGTACCTGGTTTTTACATGGAAGACTAAACTCATGCTTATAGCTAAATGTGGTCTTTGCCAACTAAATTTAAGATGCATTTTAGAAGTTGACATATCAATGTTTCTACAGTATTGTTTGCTAATTTTTAAATAAAGTCCTGATCAGTGTGCATTTGTGATTACACGTGTTCTCATTCTCTTACCTAAGCCGACACGATCTTTTCCGCGTGGGGTTTCGAAAGGAGCGTGTGCAGACAGGCCTGCGACGCTGAGGTCGGGCGTGCGTCTGCTCTTGCTGTTTGTGCCAATGTATCGGTGTAGAGTTGCTCTGTTTTCTTCCACTGTATTTATTGCTGCATTTCTCAGCATAAACTTATCCCATTGTATTTTTTATAAATAAATATTTTTTTTGAACATTCGTATGAGCCACAGGCTGATTATTTTCTGGCTAACTGGGTAGAGTCAGACTTTTTTTTTAAGTACTTTTTCCCAGGTGCTGTTACGAGGTACTTTAACATGCCCTTACTGAATCCACTCACCAGTGCCCTTGAGAAGCACAGTGCTTGCGACCGGGGCTTAGAAAAGTGAAGGTACCTGCCCACCGCAGCACAGTAAATTCCAGCCGAGAGGCAAGCTATCATTTGACCTTTGTGTATTCCACTGGGACTCAGCTGCTCCCAATTCATCCTAAAGCCAACTTGGAATAATCTTAAAATCATCTTCAGAAACACTGGAGGGTGGGGTGGGGGTTATATTCCTATTTCTAGGGTGAATAAGCATTAAACATACTGGATCAGGAGTAGGATATGCTGTTTGATAATAAACTAGGGTTTACAGTACAAAGGGTTTGCAAAACCGTGACCTTCAGACATGACATAGAGACTGTCAGACGGGTCAGTTTTGTAATGACAGCAAGTGCAGCCACTGACAGACGAGGGGTAGCATACTTTCTGACAGTTTCTCAGCCAAATGATTTCCTCTGTTAGGCCTTGGGGGTGAAATGTGCCTGCTTGTTTTTTGCTGAGGCAGCAGACAAGGAACGGCTGGGGCTTGATGCAGCCAGGAAAGCGCGGTCAACTTGCGCATCGTGACTTGGTGACCAAGTTTAATGCTTCGGAGAAACTGCTCTGTAAACCCCTTTCCTAAAGGAGACTGTCGGAGCTCAACTAACTCAGTGGTGCTGTTTAAGAAAAAAGTCATCACTTGCATTTGTTAAAGTCTCAAGGGCTGAGCTGGCATGCTGTTTCTTGCCATCCCTAAAGAGGGGTTTAGGGAAACCTTACATTGTACTGCTTGCCTGCCAAATAAGCCAGTTTGGGCCTCCTGTTGGGAGAGTGGGTAATTCTGTGTACCTAGCCATCTAGTTGAAATGAGGCTGCCAATCAACATGTTAAATGTTCCTATTTGTTTAAAGCTTTAAAGAAAAGCACCCAAGCGCACCCCCACCCGTCCCTCTGACCTGCCGCTGAATCTCAGTCTGGGGATCGGGTCCCGGCAGAAGGACTTCGAATCGTCCTCTGGGCAATTCTCTGGCTGGGCAGTGGTTGAAAACCTCTTCTGCAGAACGTTCACTAATTTATAAGAGGTAGCCTTGTACTTTTAACAAAATTTAGCTTGTCACATCTCTTTAAACTTCTGCCTCTTTGATACCACGCCCATCAGGTGGTGGTTCCGGTTAAACTTCCAGTTTTAATTGTCCCTGAATCGAAGAATTGTACTTTGGAAAGCTGTAACATTTTAGCACATTTCCAGACATGGAGGAGCAAGGAAACGTCCTCTGTACTAGGGCAACATTCCAGAGATTTTTGCTGAGGTTTGTTGGTTGAGAGTGAGGAATATCCTTTGCATTGGTGTCCTGAAATGGGTTTTTACATAGCATGCTTTTTAATTGACCATACAAACATGGTCTTAAAAGGTTTTTCGTCCCAGTTGGTGCAGAGAAGGTCATATAATTTTATGGTGCTAGTATTGTAACGTGGTCAAACAATGGGGACAAAACAGAACAGTGTTTGTTCTGTGCAGGGCTCTCAGGAGGAGGGAACTTTCCAAGTACAGATACCTCAAGGGCGCCTGTCACAGCAGCTGGTGCTCTGTCCCCTCTCGGTTCGATGATGAGTTCTTGCCTCTCTGTGCTCTCGCAGTGTTTAATTTGTTGATCCTTTTTACAAAACTCTGGAAAACAAAAGAATGAGTGAGACCAGTGTTATGTACATGCCCTGACTGGCAATCTACTTGGCCATATCATTTCAGGGAATTTAATCCTTCAAAAAGTTTTACCTGTTGAATTAAAATATCTTGGGGGGTAGATTTCGAAGTGGATTTTTAATCGGAAGAGTGTAAATCAGGGAAAGAAGACCTCGTTAGCTTCCTACCACCATCAGAAGTATCTTCTTTGGAGGACATACAAATACATTCAAGTATTGTATTTTAACATTTTACTCAAAGAAGGGTGAGGATATATGTAATAGACTATGGGAGTGCTCGTTAAGCTGCAGTGCCTGGCTGGACTGCAGAGTGCTTTGCACGCTCTGTTTGAAAGCAAAAGGGCTTTAACGCCTAGGTTTTACGGCAATAGAATGAAAGAAAATTGTTAAAATGTCACTTGACCCAGACAAAGGAGAGATGAGAGACGTCACTTCATCTGTTGAATGTCCCTGTCTGCGCAGGATAAGGCAAAGACGCAACAACTGTGCCGCAAAGGCTGCTGGAAACAGCTGCCTGCTATTTCCAGACCAGAGCAGCGCCGGGCCTCTGAGCGCGGGCGCTCCCCGCACTGACGTGCCCGGTGCGTGAAAGGCCCAGAGCCGCAGATCTGTCTACACTGGCCCAGAAGGTGATTCGTCTGCACTGGGTGGGAGTTCCCTAAAATACAACGGGTATGACATGATGCTTGGGGATACACAAATGCTCTCAAAAAAGATCAATCATTACACCTCCAGACCATCCTAAAGGCGAGACCAGGCCATGAGCACCAAAGGGACTTGGCCTGTCTCTGCGTCCAGGATACCCTCTCCTCTAGGGCACTGGGTTAGTGCTAAGCGCTCAGCCTTACTTCACTCCAGGGAGGTTTCAATACGGAAGGAGGGATCAAGCTCAAAATGCAGCCCAAATCTCAGGGGGACAGTCAGGTCATGTGGCAGAAGCTCACAGCGCCTCCAGGAGAGCATGAGCGGGGCCCGAGGCTCCTTCCTGTGTGAGCTGGCAACACTTAGGGTTGGGAGCATGGAGGCTGAAACAGGAAATGAAATGTTTACTTACCCAAAACTCTCAGTCCATAAAGTAGGGCTTTTCTGATGATCCATCGTTTGTTTCCAGATCAACAGCAAAACACAGAAATAGTGCGTCCAGCACAGTTTCAAACACCGATGAGAAACTGTGCTACCAAGTACACAGAAAAAAGCAGCCAGCAGCAGCGGGATCGCCCACACCTGGAGCTCACAGTTGTAATTAAACGCCATCAGCCCCCGAAAACAGTGAAACACACCACCAGCACCTGTCCGAAACAAGATGCTGTTGAAAATCTTTGTGCATTGGTTGATTAGGATACTTTAGAAAAGATTTTTGTCAGTTATAAGCAATAGGTCATACATGTGCACGTGTGTGAGTGCCCGTATGTGCCTTATTGTAAAGACGGCCTGTCAGAAAATCTGGTGCAACTGAAAGAATTAATGAAAAGCTGTGATCCCAAAAGAAAACCCGGTTAACCTGGAGGATGGGGAGAGTATGTGTCTAATTTCACCCAACGTGCCTAGCTTTTGTATGTACGTAGATGTAATAGTACGTCACAAAGTTTATTTTTTTTACACTGAAAACTACAACAAGCATCTCCATTTAAAAATTGTTTTATAAACACCATTTTTTAAAACAACGGTGCAACAATCCAGTGAATGGATATGTGATTTTAATATGTGATTACTTTTTACCTTGGGGATGGAAGAGGATGGGTTTTGCAATACTGGTGTAGGGAGTTAATAGGATTATAGGCTTTTGCTTTATGTGATTATTGTATTTCCAGGAACAGGATTACAGGCCATGATGTACCTAATTCTTTAACAAACTGGAGCCCATCTGGAGCCCTCGTTGCTCTTGGATACCCATGAAGAAGGACATGAATGTCTGAATGCTACATCGTTCAAAAAGAACAAAGACTCACTGGTTGTCATATGCTCATTAGAAGCTCGTTAGCCATTATGGAAAAATAGGAAAATGTAATCCATTTTTTGGAATATACAGGAAAATGAATTATTACCTAAAGTAAAATCTGTTATAAAGATGCAACCTCATTCCAAAAATATGTGTAAGTAGTCATTAGAAAGTAGATCTCCCACAAGCCTAGGAAGCTAACGTGAACAACATTATCCACTGAGAGACGACGACAACTTAGACCACTTGGGCTGTTTGGAAAGGCGTCATCGGTTCGTGTTTCCAGAGCTGCTGTCGCAAGAGAAATCTCTGGGGCCCAGCTGAGCCTTAAAATACATGTGCAATTAACGGACACCTGTGAAATCCAAGCATGCCCTAACTTGTTACTGACAGCTAACTATGACAGTCATGCGAAATGAGGAGCCAAGAGCCCCCATATTTGGCCAGATCACAACTGGAGACAGAGCTTGTTCTCTCTGGGCACTGTGGAAGTCCCTGCGTTCAAGCCGTGCGTGGAGGAACAGCTGGCAGAAGCGAGGACATCTATCCCGCTTAGAAGAGCAAAGACGTGGGGGGCGGCCCAGGACTGAGGTATGCAGAACCCAGCCCAGTGGGCGACCGTCACACGGAGGGAGGCACCCTAGCACGGTACAGAGAACCTTCAGCTTGCGGCATGGACAGGTGGGGGCTGAAGCAGCGTTCTCAACGGTATTTCGGGTACTCTTCCCTGCAACCCAGAGAGGGACGTGTTCCCTTGAGCTCACAGATGTGAAAAATGAGGCTTTCACGAGACTACATACAACTCCTTGGAAGAAGATGACAGCAGAAATGTAACTGGCTCCATTTGGGACTGGCTTTATATTTATGGATTTAATGCCCTTAAGTAATGTAGACATTTCATCAGGTTTCAATGCTATTTCCATATATTTTTTATGAAAGACAACCGTTATAAATCGTTCATTTTTTGATGTTACTAGCATTTCCATTTCAGGTATGAAAAAGGTGGATTCTGAATGGTAGAAAGAATTGCTCTCAGCTAGGGGTAACACGGATTCAAACCCTGGGTATCCTGGACAAGTGATAAAACCTTGGTGTTCTCATCCATGAGACAGGGATACTTCACAAGCTTGAGGGTTAAGTGAGAGGGTGGGGCACATGCTGTGCCGTAAACACCAAGAAAGCAGCGATTCCCATCCAGAGCCTTGTTGTATGGCTTAATTTTGGGATCCCAATGTCCGTTCTTATTTTAATGAAGACATCTTACCTTTCCTAGAAAAATTATGAAGTCTCCAAAGCAGTTAACAGCTGTAAAGTGACTTGAATTCTTGGACAAGAGTCTGAGTGCATCTTTGGCTGATGTACAGAAGTCTGTCCCATTAATGGCAGTTGTAGTGTATGCGTTCTGAAATAAAAGACCACAGTTAAAAAGATGATGACTCATACTATTTTAAAGACATATGATGCCAATACAGAATACTTGCAAAACAGAGAGAAACAGCTTCTATAAAACCCACTATCTCTACCCATAACAAGTCTTCCTTTTCAAAGTCCCTTCCAGTCTCTGGAATATATGCACCTATGTTCTCACATGGTTGAAGTAAATGGAAAAGATAAATAAGTATTTCTGGTCAATATGGTGGATTGAACATTCAGCTACAAACAGATGGAAATGATGATTAGAGCATAGACTGTTTTTAAGTGCACAGCGGAGTTTGAGGGCAGGGAAGAATGTTTAGGTGCTAGAAACAAAGCAGTCCCCAGCTATTGGTGAGAGCCGTACCCAGAGGCCCAATGAGCAGGGAAGCAGTAAAAACTTCAGGGGTGAGGGCTAGGACTTAACCGCCTGGGGGTAAGAAACAATGCTCAGGCCACGTGCTGTCTGCACCGAGTCAGGATTTATACTCCAACTCAACCAGCCCTTCCAGAAGCGTGGTCAAGAAACACAGCATCCACCTGGGACCACTGAAATGACCAGGGCCTGAGCAGGGTCAGAGCAAAGCCACATCCTCCCAGGCCGGGGAATGGTGGAGCCCCACCGACAACAACCCTCGAAAAAGATGAAGTGTTCACAGGAAAAATACATGGATGATGCAAGGCAATGAACTGCACATCAACCCAGAGAGTCTGTACCCTGAGAACAATCTGAAACAAAGCATTTAAGGAAGTATGGTTAAGATGCTAACTCCTTAAAGGAAGGAACAGTGACCATAAAGAATGAACAGCTTGGTATGAAAGATGAAGAGGCAGAGCAGAAAACAAATGGAAAAGAAGTTCTGGAAACGAAAAAACGTACAGCTTAAGTGGTACACAATGAGCACTTCCATGTGGTTCCATGCTTTTGTTATTCTAATTTTTAATAAATACATATTCTATCAGGGGTGTGTGTGTGTGTGTGTGTGTGTGTGTGTGTGTGTGTGTGCGCGCGTGCGCGCACGTGCTTACATGTGTAGCTAGAGCATGTTTAGATTATTTCAAGTATTTTGCTATTATAAATAACTATGCAATGAACATCTTAATTTCCTAATTTTGGAAAATTTCTAAAGGATAACTTCCAAGAAACGGGATTACTAAGTCAAAGAGGACAAGTGTGAGCCTGAGTTCATACAAGATTCCTTAAGCCATTTTTCCAAAATACCTTAGCCGTATAACTATATGGTAATTTCAAAACCATCTATTTCTTATATTTCACTTGAAACCTTTAAAATGCTACTTAAAGTTTTCAAGGAAAATTTACAACAAAGAATTTATAACTTTCTTGAGAAAATACACCGGAACGCTACCCCCTTGGGTTTCGCCTTTCCATCTGGCCAAGGTAGCAGATGAAAGTTTTTCTTTTAATCTCGTGGTACAAATCGAATCCTTTCATACACCCATTCAAAAATTTGTCAAAAAACCAATTTGGAGCCTGCTGCAGTAATCCAGCCCTCAGTGAGGCGGGTCTCAGAGTGGCAGAGGCAGTGGAGAGTAAGGCCACAGAATGAACGGACCCTCTTGCTGTAATTCCCTCCCTCCAAAGCCAGCTAGAGAGGAACATGTGGTTCTCAAAGATGAAAGGCTGGGCACCCTCCTCCCCTGACGAGGCACCCTGCTGTCCCAGAGGGTATGTTCTCAGTCGGAGGAGGGCCCTACAGAAGTGCCTTAGTGGCATGCCGCGAGAACTTTTGGTTTCTGACTGACACGGAACGCATGTGAAATTTGCTTTTAAAATCCCAAACTGGCTGTTGGGGACTTCAGACCACCATGCTGGAGACTGAAGCCTCGAGTTAGGGACGTGGAAACTCACTGCTCATTCTTTGACTATGCATCTTCGATCGTCTATGGTTCTCAGAGCCCCGAGCACCAATTTATCATCCTGGAGACTCTGCGCTGGGTGGGTGGGTGGAGAGTGATGTAACCACTCTTTTACAGACTGGAAACCAAAGTCAAGGGCGTTGTCCCGTGTGCTCAGGAAAATCAGGGGTTTTTTCTTTTTTTCATTCTAACTTTCTGGACATGACACTACCAATTTTAATTTGAGCATAAGGCTGTTTAAAAGCGTGGTGGTTACGGTGAGCCCAGGCCCTGTAGCCAGACCGTCTCTGGATTCTAATCCTATTCCTTACCACAGACTGGCTGTCGGTCTTGGGCAAATGATTTAACCCCTCTCAGACTTCAAGGTCCTCATCTGTAAAGTGAGTTACAGCACCTCGTGCGAAGGGATGTTGGGAGGATTAAAGAACATACTCCCCATAAAGCATTTAGCAAAGCGCAGGCTCACAGAGAGCATTAATAAGGGGCCCCTATTTCCTCCAAACCTCACCGGTGATGATCTCATTTACAACTGGGAAACACAGAGGCCATGCTTTGAGCAGCGAGGAGGTGTGGAAGGAAGGGACCCGCAGTTCCTTCACCCACAGGCTTGGATCCCTCACACTCGCAGGGACCAGCTTTCCAGACCGCAGGCCTGGCCCCAGCCTGGTCTGGCTTGGCGGCAGCAGCTCCACCACAGGCCGCTAGGCTGTCTTTGCGTTCAGGTTGTGTCCCCAGTCCCCACCTACCCCCTCTCCCCTCTAAACTGGGGAGAAGTGTACTTCTGATTCATACTGGGAATACAGTTTCCGCGGGGAACTTCCTTTTCCTACAGATCACAACCCCACAGTCAGTTTGGCACCGCTGCTCATAAGCAATAAAAATAGATTTTGCTCCTTGACAACAATGATTAAAGGTTAAAATGGTACTTTGTCACGCATGCGTTGACTCCACAGCTCTTGGGGGCCCACAAGCATTTATCTGTTCTTTAATGTATCATGCCCACTGCAAGAGGGCATTAACACCACTCTGACAGGGAAATTATACACATGCCTTCCTGCAGTTACTACACCGCCAGCGTTTTACCACAGGGTCAACCCTGAGTGCGACAGAGAGACCTAGAATTCATGTCTGAATGAAGAGCTGGAGGAGGGAGGGTCGCTCAACACACAGGATACGCATCGAACAAGTCTGCAGCCTCAGCATTGGCTGATTTATGCTTTTTCTTCCTTGTCAGGCCGCTGGAAGATGGACGCGGGAAACGTTCAGTGTTGTAAGTCCTGGCTCGGAGCGTTTGCATTTGCGGGGGCCGACGGAACGCAGGGTGGACGTGCTAAGGTGATCCCCAGACCCTGCCGATACGTGGGAAGGACTGGCTATGATAAGGATTAGGCAACACGCTTTGTTGGTTCTGAAAGTTAATCAGGAGATCCTGAAGCAAGAATAAAGGAGGTGGTGGTACCAGGCTTTTCATCTATCACCAGACACAATCCTGTGTGCCTGTTTCTTTAGCTCCCCCAAACAGGTGGACATTTCTCTGTCTTGAAATTGAAGTTATGAAAACACAAAATAGATACAAGGAAGGCGTCTCAGCTTGGCCACGGAAGCACCTTAACATTTAGGCCCCCAGTCTCATTCCCTGCCTGGGACTGGACTCCCTCCAGGTCTAGGCCGCTGCGTTTTCAGACTTACGTGGACTGCGCACCAGGGCTCGTCACAGGCTGCAGGGGAGGCTGGGAGGGCTCGTGAACAATGAACGACAACTCTGGCACAGTGTGAGGGCAACGTGGAGTCGAAGCACAAGCCGGAGGGGGGGTGCATTTAGCTGGTCCCTGTGGGGAATGGGGGTGGGTGCGGCTTAGGCAGCAGCAGGAGGCAGAGAAGTGAGACTTGGGGGTCCAGCAGAGAAGTGTGGTGGGAAGTGGGGCTGCAGGAGTCACGAGCCAGACCTTGGTGGGGCTGAAGGGCTGTGCTGGGGAGCAAGGGGGGGGGGTGCGACAGGAAGGCTCAGCCTGTGCTTCTGGAAGCCCCCCAGGCTGCCCTGGGAAGGTTCAGGGCAGACCCTCATCACCACCTTCTGTGCAGCCATAAAGCCCTACACCTCCCGAGGCTCATTCTCACCCAAAGCCTGTGGGGAGCCTCCTGGCTCCTCCGCTTGAGTTGTGCGTAAACGCTGTGTGACCACCACCCACTACCCACCCACTGAGCACAGTGGGCTCATTAGCAGCCGTAAGCCAGGGGCCAGGCCCAGGTGAGCCCTTCTCTGGGGAGCAAATAAGTGTTCAGGCGTTGTAGCTCTTTCCGGGTACTCTACTCCCCTCCCCCACCTGGTGATGTGTCCCGAATGGCCGGCCACAGACCTGGCAGCAGCTTCCTGATTTGTTCCTGTGGCTTTGTTTTTCCTTTTGCTATCACCTGCACAACCCCTGCATGTAAACAGATAAAAAATAATACTGGCAGGCACTCATGGAATGCATACCGTGTGCCAGGCCCGACTCTGTATTCCCCTGCATGCACTGCATCCTCGTCACCACCACGAGTGCACGATGAGGTGGCTGCGGAGAGCGGAGCACAGAGAGGTGAGATCGCACACCCCCGTCACACGCGTGCGACCAACATTGCATCACTTACAAGAGGCGGACTGGCCCATCTACAGGAAAACATTTACTTTGAGCTGTACTTTGTGCTCTTTCTTCCAGAAGGTTCAAAATAATAAAGTGGTGCTCTCGGGAGCTGTGTCATTAAAAGGAGCCAAGGATGTGGCAGGATCAATCAGCAGAAAGAGGCTGGGTTCCAATCCTGCTGCCTCCAAAGACTGGCTGAATGGCCGCCACGAGGTAACGTCGCTTGGCAGTGCCTCAATCTGCTGTGACGGTGTTTCACACCAGCCCCAGGCAGGGGTCTGGCTGAAGGCGCTGCACGTGTGCTAAGCGCTTCCCGGTGGGCTCAGCCCCCTCCCCGTTACCTTACTTCATCTCAGCTGCTTCTCACTGCCACGCGGTGAGATAGGCACCACGGGTACTACTATCCCCATTTTACGCACAATTCTGATTTTTGAAGCGAAATGGAAGAGATTTAAGTGTACTTTTAGGTAACATAGAAAGTTGCATTACCTCTTTAATTTACTTTGAGAGTTGTCCAAGAGTGTTAATTGCAGCTTTTACACAGAAAGAACATTTTTGCTCCTTCACTCAAGACAGAAGCCCGCCCAGTCCAGCCGTGTCCTTCCCCAGCGAAGGGCAGTCATTTGCCCTCCTGCTAAACTGAAGCGGGCCCTTCTTTTGGTGGCGGAACTGTGAACCCGAGCTTCTGTTGACTCTTCAAAAAGGTAAACAGAGTTTCCCTCCGTATAGGAGGAAAGGCACTGGCCAAAAACCATGCTGTGAATAGCCAGCTTTATTTCTGGAATGCCTTCCTAACAAAGTTCTGATATTTATTAAGTCAAACTAAAGCGAGATCTATGAAAACAAACCTGAGAAACCAGATGATGAATAAAGAACCCTGGTGTTCATACTTCCCTCAGAACCGGAAGAAATCCAGTGAAATCGGAGCCTACACCCATGCCCATACACCCAGGGGTCTTTTCTTACAAAACTTGCAGGAACCATCACAAGCTAGTTTCATTTCAGCCTGGTTTTGATCACAAACACACGCTGAGGGAGGTGGGCCGTAAACAGTGTCCAGACCTCACCTTTACCGGGTGTGTCCGTTCAAGAGTTTACCGCTCACCGGCCGCAACAGTCCGGCAAGACGGTGAGTGAGGAAGCCGCCAGGCCCGTCCAGCGCTGGAGGCAGGGCTCGCCGGCGGAGGCCTCCGCTGCCTATGAAGCCAGGCGCTCGGCGGTGCTGTCCTGTTGCCTCTTTTAAAATGTATGTACCTTTTGCTTATTTTTTTTTTGAATAATGGCTTTATCATTTTCATGCTCATCGTTAAAGGAAATCCAGCAACACAAAGAAAGCGGGAAAGTCACTCCGATCCCACTGCTCAGAAATAACCATTGCCAACACCACGTGGACCTCACCCCAACGTTCTCTGCGAAGAGACACAGAAGGGAGGAAAGATGGGCAGACAGGCATCAGCTACAAAAATGAAAATTAAAAGTGCTGTTTGAAAAAGAGCACGAATGTGAATTTGACTTCAACAAAAGACAATGAAACGAAACTGAAACGGCAGGAATATTTGAATGTCAGACCACTGCACCTACACACAAGACTTAGGTTTCTAAAACAGTCTTTCTAAATTTATTATGAAAAGTGTTTATTTTTTTTTTTAACACCGTGTGTTAAGTTTTGGCAGGACGGGTGGTGAAACACGAGTCCTCTAAAGCTTTCTCCTGCCTCCTGAGTTTAGTGGGTGTCACTACCGTTCTGACTGTCAGGACTTAGAACACTCACAGCCTCTTCGGTGACGATGGTCTTAGCGACTCAGTCGGGTGCACACAGCACAGCCCCCATGCCTGCCGCCTCCCCTCCTGCTCTGTGCCAGCTGCCCTGCACACTGTCCTGCAGGGCCAGGGTGGTCCCTTGACCAAGACGCCCTCTCCGTGAGGCTCACTGAATGACTAGAGGAAGATGCTTTTGGCAAACCTCCAAGTATTATTTCTTTGTACAAACCCAAATTCAACCCACTGGTACGTTTGTTCCTTCAGCAGAACGTTATAGGATTAAAAGGCTGCCCCAGAGGCCACCTAGGAAAACCCTCTCACTTTACTGATGAGGAAAAGGAAATCTCAGCAGGCTACGTGACCAGGCGGAGGTGACGAAGACGGGACATGAATCGGATATTCACAGCCACGTCCCCTCCTCCAAAAATCCAGAAAAAGCCAAGTTAGGCTCTTACTGACCAGGGTTCTCGGTCTCCTGATCAATAGAAATGGACAAGAGACCAGGGGAGAAACTCAGGCAAGGCTTTACCGGGACTCGTGCTGCAGCACAGAGGGAGGGAGCGGAAAGAAGTGCCAGGTGCCTCACTCGCCCCCTGAGCCGGGGAGGGGCGAGCTGGTCCCTCACATGGGGTGGGGACGGGGTGGGTGGGGGGGGGGCGGGCCGGAGCGGTGGCTGGGGTGGCCTGCCCACCCCTCGGTGGCGCTGTGGGCAGGGATCACTCCCAGAGCCTGCTTTAGCTCCCGACACCTCAGAAATGGGAGGTGGGTTTTGGTCTTTCTGTAACTTCTTGTTCCTAACTTGGCCCCGCTGCACCTGCAGGTGGTTATCTTCAGTCCCTTATAGCTCCTTTGTTTTCTGTTGCCCGAGGAGACATCAGTCCAGGTGCCAAGCACTGCAGCGAAAGGCCCCAGGTCCTAGCCTGTCTCGAGGCCACTGCCTCTCACTGGACTCGGCCGTCACTGATGTGCGAGCAGAGCTCTGCCCTCCACAGTGAAGACCCACCAGGACAAGGTGCTCAGTGAAGAGGCAGCCAGGGGACAGGGCTGCACAGGACTGCTGCTTTCATCTAACAGGCCCTTTCCGGAGGGCCCTCCCGTGCCTCACTCTCATCCGAACCGTGCACGATCGTGGAGGGAAGGAACAAGGCGGAAGGGAGGACTGGACTTCCGTAGGGCAAAAGTAAAGTTGTAGCCCCTTGAAATGGCAAATGCTCATACTGCTTCTGGGGGGGAGGGCGGGGAGGAAGGTAATTGGGTTTATTTACTTTTTTTTTTTTAACAGAGGTACCGGGGATTGAACCCAGGACCTCGTGCATGCTAAACATGCACTCTACCACTTGAGCTATACCCTCCCCCTCATACTGGTTTTTGACTTCAGGCTTTATTAGAAAGACGACTAAATGGATGGGTTATCCCCAGTTAGTGAAGACCATTGGTTTCCTCTTCTCCTTACCCACACCCTCGACAAGGAAGTCCAGGCAGCACAATGAAGCCACTAAAGCTACAGACTTGGGATCACACGGATCAGCACACAGTAGCAAGCATCCTGGATCAGCTCTTCAGCCTCTGGGCCTCAGCTTCCTTGTTCACACAGTGAGGGTGACACCTGCCTAATACAACTTAGACTGTGTGTAAAATGTTTACTGTGGTGCCTGGTGTGCTGTAAAACTCAGTAAATGGCTATGTTATGTACAGACCTGAGAAGATTGGTTCTTTAGTTCAGAGAAGGTCAAACACCTCTGGCTTGAAGCTCAGGACCGAGGAAGTGGTGAGAGGGAGATGGAAAGTAGAGGTGGGAAGGTTTACACATTTCACGTATTGCACATCTGGGGGGAATAATTTTTAAGTCAGGTGTCTGTCCCTCTGTCCCTCGCTGTTGATGGGGGTGAGGCTGGCGAAGCAAAAGTTGACCTGTTAGGCTGACAGAGAGCCTGGGAGCCGGCTGACAGGTTCCTGGCTGCCTGGAGTAACTGCTACTCTGTCCATGGCTTGGCTTGACTCAGCGGGCAGTGAAAACTTATAAGAAAAATGCATCTGCTTAAAGACATTGACTGTGACAACAGATTTCTTCTTTCTGAAGCTTCAAAGACTTCCATTTTGGCTTCCTTCGTCCACGAGCACTCCTGCTGAGAAAGCAGTTTCTCTTGCAGTCAGTCCTGGGTGCTGTTAGGGCAGCTCCAACAGGAAAGGGCAGCTCTTTCGAGCCTGTATTTCCTTTTTCTTTACTGCCTCCCTGCTACTCTTAGCAGATGCTCCAGCAGATGTGTGAAGGCAGCGCGAGCCAGGGCCGGTGCTGGGAAAGCGAGGGCTCTCCTAGTCCGTCATCCTTCCATCCACAGACATGGATGGAAGGTGTGCCTCCGCTCAGCTCAGGGCTGGGGACAGGGCACTGAGCCAGGTCAACAGGACTGTGTTCTTGGACCTCGCTAAGCTTCTTTGTTGCTGCCTTGATGGAGGCAAGACACAGGCATGACCAACAGGCCCAGAGGGCCCTTCTCACCCTCCCCGAGCTGCATGCTGGTGAAGTCATTTGGCCTCAGCTGTCTCACGCCCTGGATGAAGGCAAGTCTAGCAAATGCCTCTCCCTGCCCCACCCCTGTGCCCACTGAGGCCTTCTGTAAAAGGCAAAGGAGGGGGAAGATGAAACCACTTGAAGAACTTCAAAGACTGGATCCATTTGCCAAAACTTTTAGGAACTTTCTAGTCTGGCCTAGATAAGAAAGTTAATTGAACCAAAATTCTCTTAGTCACTTCCTCTCCTATTTTTCACAGACCTTGTCTGCAGAGATAAGACTCAAAATGGGAGGACGGTCCAGCTGTCCCGCATACACGTGTGATGCTTTACTTTGCTCTCCAGACTTCTGTTTTTCACCCTGTGTGCATTTCCTCCTTCCTTTCCCCTCCGCTCTCCTCATTCCTGCAGGACTCAGGTGCTGAGCTCACTCCTCCAGGGGAGGGTCAGGAGCTGGTGGAGGGGTGGATGCAAGAAGATACCTCGTCTGCATTTTGTACTAGCTTTCGACTTCCAAAATTTTAAGCTCCTCCAGCCCTTACTACCAGTGGAGATGGTGAAGGAAGGGGATTCCCAGTAAGACCTGAGTGTCTGGGAGCAGCAGGCGGGCGTGCAGGTCCCCCTCCACCTCCAGATTAGAAAGTGAGACCCCCTGCACTGGGGGGAGATCTCTGGGTCCTGACCAGGGGTCCAGGTCTGCTTTTTTGAGCAGAGCAAGGAGAAGCGTCAGGACTCTAAAGGGTCTGCTCTGGGTTTGCCAGGATCTAGGGGGTTCCAGACACAGGGGGCTTTCTGTGCTAAACCCAGAGCAGTCCCAGACAAAGTGGGAGGGTGGGTTCCACCACTAGCACATCCAGGTAGACAGGGCCATAGCCGGCTTTCCCAAAGACACCTGCTTCCCAAGCAGAGCCCGAAGGAGCCGTGAAGATGGGAAGATGGATGTCTCAAGGGCTGCCTGTGTGTACTAGTGCCTGGGGCTCTCTGACACCGCGGATAACCCCCGGGGGTCAGCCCGAGAACAACAGGTTTCCTGCCAGCCCAGTGGAACGGGAGCTCACAGTCAGAAATTAGGTTGAGAGACACAGTACGGCATTTCTTGTACATCTGAGTCTGTGGCTGAGATTCACAACCATGTGGAAGCTGGTCCAAGGCGAGGCTCGGAGTGGCAGCCCAGAGTGCCGTCAGACTCTAGCTCGTAGCAGAACATGGAATCGGCAGCAGCTTTTATTCCCTCGACCCCTGTGACTCACACCGCCTTCCTTTTTTATTAACCTTTTTTTGAATGCATTTTCTAGTCCCTGGCCAACAGGTGCTTCCTGCTCCCAACAAGCCTTGTGTCTAAGACAAAGACAACTGGGGAGCGACAGCTAAGGGATGGACTCGGTCAGTGCCTTGCTTAGAAGGGCGTGGAAGGCAGGAGGGGAGGGTGTGGAAGGCAGGAGGGGAGGGTGTGGAAGGCAGGAGAGGAGGGCGTGGGCTTCAGGGGTGGGCCGTCTGAGCCTTGGACAATGACTCTGCTCCAGAAGCAGATGCAGGTAAAGAGAAGTGACATGAGGAAACCTGCTCTCCATCATGAAGATTAGATTTGGGGTAGGAGCTACTTAACAGTTTAATTTCATTTCCCACACTAAATGAATTTGGGAAATGTCAAAGCTAATCCATAATCTTTACATTTCTTAAACACTTAAGGTAATGTTGAGAACTTGGATTATGAAAGTTCCATCTTCCATTTGAACCACCCCACCCCGGGCCCCACTCTGGCTGCCATCACGAAGGATGGCCCAGCCTCAGTGGCCGGGGAAGCATGGCACCCACGGCGCACACTAGCCTGCGGGTGAGAAGAACACAGGAGGAGGCGATGGGCAGCTGCCCTGGCCCCGCCTTGAACACTGTTCATCGGAGCACAGGGTTTTTATGGGTCACCTGCTTCCTTATTTATGGGGAGACTGGATTTTGCTGACTCCAAAGGTAGTTTTCACAGATCAAAGTTAAAAAGCACAGGAGATCTCCCTCAGCGTATTTGCAGCGTGCCAAGAGCATGTCATGACAGGAAGGGACGAAGTACATTAAGGGTTTGCTTCGTGTCCTACATGGAGCTCAGACTTGTGAAAGGAGACTTATGGATAAGCAAATGGTGAGGCCTTGGGTCAGATGACCTTTTGAACCAGTTGTTGGAAACCTCCCTCGGCAGTGACACAATCACCCCTGACTGCTGAAAACGGGGTGAAGAGGGAGACAATGAGTACTAGACGCAGAAGAGGGGGGCCCAACGGATGTGCCGTGCGGGCCGTGTGTCCTGAACCTCGGGCCGGAGTCATCTTCCGTCTCCTGGCCGTGGGTTTGGATTTGAGTACCGGCCTTCCCTCACCATCACCCTTCTCGAGGGGAAACTTGGGCATCATTCCGGACTGCAAGGACCAGAAGGGCCGCTCTTAACAAGTCAGCTCCCCCGAGTCATGAGCGCAGCGGCACTGGCTGCGGGTGGCGGGGAAGAGAGAGGCGCGCCTGGAGAAGCGAGCCCGGCGCTGCCGCAGCCTCACCGCGCAGGCCCCCCGCCGCTCCCCGCGCTCCCTGCGCGCGGGCGGGACCGCAGCGCGCTTCCGTCTTCTCCGCTCGGCCCTCTCCGTGCCAGGCACCAACCCAAGAGCCTTGCAAACATTATCTCCTTAATTATTTACAATAACCCTGGAGACAGGCATTGTTACACCCAATTTGTCTGGCACGTGGTGGCCTTCCAATGTTTGGTGAATGAACGAATAAATTAAAATAACTAAGCCTCTTGTTTTCCTCACAAAAGAAACTAACATTCACGGGGCAGGTGCTAAGAGCCAGACCCCAGGTATTAGTTTAACCAACCCTCTCAGCTGCCTATGAGGTAGGTGTGAATTTTGCTTTATATATGGGGTACCCAAGGCTAAGTAAGAGAGGTGAAGTGACCTGGCCAACGCCACACAGTAAGCGGAGGAGCTATGAGCCAGACCCAGCCCTGTCTGCCCTCGCGCCGCTCTACCGCACGGCTGGGAAATGGGGAGGGGAGAGGGGGAGCAACAAGGAGCTCTCAGAGGAAGTGGACAAATATCTCCAGAAGAAGGGGGGGGCTGAGGTGTAATGAGAAGAGACGATGCTTGGAGAAGGAAACTGGGGGCTTGGTACCATCAGTAAGAGGTGAGGTCCCACCCTTCTGTCCTGTGAGCCAGGGCCTGACTTCCACGTTGTCCAAGGTATGGGGGAAATCCATTTAGAGTTCTGCTTACGAGGTGAGCCGGGCCAGCTCACATCAACACACTGTGTGATGTGACGTGCTTGTCTGTTCCTAGTGTGTCAGTGAAGCTCGGGAGGGTGCGGGGAGAGAAGGAACAAGGTAGGGAAGAGCAGAACCAGAAAGAGCCCTGCCCACCGCGTGACCCTGTTTGACACACTCGGACCCCACATTCTACTGGAACGAGGGGAGGGTATCCCCTGATCGCTCAAGTTTTGGGGTCTGAGTTCCTCCCTGTAGAAGGGGTTCCCTAGTGGACGAGCGAAGACCCGGGTTTAAATGACCCTGGTGGGGGCCACCTCATGTTTGCATTTCCACGGCCAGGGACTTCCTTCCTTCCTGATTCCTCTCCTTCGTTCCAGAGGCGGGGTCTGACTTGAGGTCCTGGGTGAGTTTGGAGGGAGGTGCAGAGCGCAGGCTGGCTCAGCTCCCCATCACTTCCCTTGGGATCTGCCTGCCACCGAGCACACACCTTCTCTGCCCAGTTTGCAGGGGAGAGCCCAGGGGCAGGTCCACGGGGTCGGCGGGGCCTGGGGAGGGCAAGTTGGTCTGTCTGTCTTAAGGGTGAAACATTACTAAGCTGTTCCTACAATGCACTTTCCAACCTGCTGATTAGGTATTCAAGGTGATGCTTTTAATCTTTATCTCCAACTCTTGGGTCTCACCATTGTTCAGAACTTGGACAAGGAAGAGGAGATGACTTTCAAGGCCCCCAAACCTCCACACTCAGCTGTTACTTTCCTCCAGCTAACCTGGAGCAGGTTGCTCCTTAACTTCTCGGAATCTGAGTGTCATCACCTATGGAAAAAAGATCAACGGTACTAATCGTACGTTCCTCATGGACTACTTGTGAGGATGCAGGGAGGTGACACACACAGAGCACTTAGCACAGTGCGTGGTACTCGGGAGTGCCCGGTAAGGGGTGGCATTCTTGTCTTCGGGAGCTGTACACCTTGGAGGGAGCCTAACCCTCTCTTGCCTCCCAAGAGAATTTTCTGATTAGCTGAGGGCCCATTGCATAACTCACCCTCCCTTCCCTATAGTGAGGCAATCAGTCATTCAACAAACATTAATTACTTCTCCAAGATGGTTGAAGAATTTCAAGTCAGGAAGGAACAGATGGCAGCTGCTCGCTGGGCCTTTTCCAAAAGTAGGAGAGGCCACTGAGGCCCACTTGGGGACGAGGGCTTTGGGCCTCACCCTCCTGAGCCCTGAGCCTTGCAACACGCCCACAGCAGGTGGGAGCCAGGCTCCGGAGAGGCTGCTCCGCAGGAAGCCACACAAAGCCAAGGCCCTAAGCCCAGCAGGCTCTGAGCCACGCACCAGGAAACATAAGGATACAGTCAGCTTTCTCCCAGACAGTCTGGGGCCTCTGACGAATAGGTGTCTCAATTCCTTTCTATCTAAAGTCAGGACAGTAGCATCTGCCATGAAACAGCTGTGCCGAGAGGAATACCATCATCTATAAATGGCCCTTAATGCAGACTATCATATTGACACACATGTGAGCTTCTTTCTACAACACGCACACACAGAGGCCTCTCTCCAGGGCTCTTCCCATCAGCTGGCTGCCCCAGAATAGCTTCAAACCAGTCGGTAGGGGTGTCAGGATTCAGAACTGCCGCTGTCATGGAAAGAACAGCTGTCTGGATGCTCTGGGATGAGGCGATGTCAGCCACCTCAAGAACTGTGTCCTCTTAAGAACCTTACATCATTCTCATAATCGAGTCAGAGAAATTGCATGATATTCATTACTTTTCTTTTCTGCACTGCACATGTTGCCCTGGGGAGAGGAGAAGAGGAGGCCCTGGAGATCCGCCAGCTGGCTGAGGATGAACCAAAATTGGACACGGAAGGGTCGCCAAGTGCCTTTGCTCCTGATGGACTGCGAGGAAGAGAATCACTGAAATCGAGCTAACTGCTAGGAAAGTGGAGGCAGGGAGCGAAGGCTTGGAGATACTACAAAGTCACATCTGCCACAAAGGCTCAGAAGACAGAGACCAACATTATGCTCCCCGAAGGCACTGGCAGGCAGTGTGGGTGGGGGCGGGGGGGGTTATGAAGTCGGGAGGGGAGAGATGTGTATGTTTCCCAAGTAGCAGCAAGCTTCTCTCTGCACTGGACTCGACAAGATCACCTGGGCCTTTCTGATCAGTGTATTTGTTACATACAGGAAGCCATGGGCATTGCCAACCAAATGCCAAGAGGTGATAATCTACGCTTTTCTTGGTGTCTCATATCCAGAGGGCTGCCACACTGAAGTGGGCTGGCAACCTGACGGGCTGCACAGGGCGGATCTGAGGCACCCTGTCCTCTCCTCAAGTCACAACCAGGAGATGCAGCAGAGGCTCCCCAGGCACCCAGTGACCCCACATACTGGCCCACAGCCAAAATGGGAGGGGAAAGCTACTGGACGTTACTCTCCACTGCTGAGAACGACTGAGGTGACTGGCATCTTACCAGCATCTCAACACCAGCTATGGCACTGATTTACTGCTGTCACTACAGAGCAGCAGTGTTGGGACAACGGCTCGGGGGAGGCATATGGAGGTCCTCGCACACTCTCAGTCCACTCAACAGGATTTGGAGGCTCGAGATCAGGGCAACATAAAACATCACTGACCTTTGTGATCCCAGGGTAAGTCCTCACCATGGACAAGAGGTACAATGTGGGAAAAATGATCCTGCCACGTGGAACACAACGGGAAACCATGCACGTCACATGTCTTCCATCCTGTCCCATGTCCCACATGGAATGGCTGCAGTGCGGCCACATGGTACCCGCACACCCCAGCTCTTGGCCGGCACCACAGCGAGGTTCAGCATGCCCGCAAAGGATGGGGTTGTCATTTAAGCTGACCCTGTCTTTCTGCAGAAGCTCCGTAAGGTGGAGGGACTCGTCCAAGTTCCACAAAGAAGACACAAGCCAACTGCTGCTATACCCAACTGGGGTGGCCTTCACCTAAGAGCCCCTCCCAGGAGATGGAGTGGAAATCATCATTCTTGCAATTGTTTGACCTCAGCCCATGGCTCACTTCCTACATCCATTCCCACTTCTGCTGGAAGAACAAAGGATTGAAAAGGAACGCAACGCTCAACATGGTAAAAATATAATGCATTAAACAAGACCCAAATAATCAACAGAAGAAAAACAGTAAATAAGACAAGAATAACTGCAGTTGAAGAAGACAGCCAATCCAAGGGGACTCTGCTGGTACACCCGGAGCAAAGCGTTCTCTCCCCCGTCTGCAAAATCCCAGCACTGCCCGGGCGCGGTCACAAGTTTTGTAGGGTCACCTTGGCAGCCAGACAGCTTAACAGAATTATGAATTTGAGTCCTCAGGAAATTAAGTAAAGCACCCATTCGGTTCATGAATGACACATTTCAGTAAGCTTTAGTAACGCATGAAGCACTTAATTGATTGGTAAAAAGCCGTTAGTTGTATGAGAAAATGAAAATCCATAAAATTCTGTCATTTGCCATAAGAACTGAAGAAAGAACATTCTCGAATGTTCAAACAGTTTGGAACCACAGGAAGAGTCCTGTGGCCCCTAGAGGGTTTCAAACCTAGGGGAACACTGATCTAGAGTCCCCATCGGTGCTGGGACAGATATCTGTGCCCTCCATGGACAAGACACACGCACTTAGGGACACAGCTCCATGAGGAGCCGTGTGTGGACCATAAGGGAACAATGAGGAACAGGCCACCCCCGCCCACGGGTCAGCCTGCAGAGCCCCACACGGGAATGTCGCAGTCAGGCTCCTGGACAGTGCGGGCGGGGAGGGAGAGGGAGGCTGCAGGAGCCCCTCCCTGAAAATCTCCGAGAACAGCCAGGCAGCCCCCCAGAAGCTTTGACACAGACCCTCCTGAGGGGAGGAGGTGGGCTCCAACCACCCTGGCTAGCCTCTTCTGGATTTATAATTGCACGAGCCAGTCTTCACTCTCTTCGCTGTCCCCACACCTTTCTTGTCCTCCTCTGCAAAAATCTGCCTGTGACCAGCCCCACTCAACTGCCAGTACCTGATGTTTCTAGAGCCTGGCTTGGACAGGTGCTGAAGAGACCCCCCCCCCCAGACAGTTCTGACTTCTTCTCTGGCTGTTTCAAATGCACAGGGGTTCAAGGCTTGGGTCCTAGAGGCAAAATAGATATGGATTCAAATCCCAGTCCTGCCACTAACTATGCGCCCTCTCTAAGCCTCGGTTTCCTCATCTATAGATTGGGGACAGCCATCTCAAGGGGCTGCGGTGAAACTCACAACTGTTCCCACACAGGGCAAGTGCTCAGCACCCAACTAGCAACACAGTGAGTGCCAAGAGCCCACAGCTGTGGGCGGGTGACCCCCGGTGGGTGCTCAGTGCTCAGGCCTGACAAATCCAGCCTCTTCTACGAAAGCTCTCCTGGTCATCAAATCCAAGAGCCTCCCCGACTACCAAGACTCCCCTGTCCTGAACTTCACAGTCCTCATTCCAGCACATTCCGTCGTATCAAGGTCTCATGCAAATGCCTCACACTGTCCCCACTCCCCAGATTAGCCTGTCAGCTCCTGGAAGGCCTGGCTTTGCTTTATACTGACTCTGATCACCACAGTCCTCTCCCCCATTACACCTGGTTCAAATGGTTCCAATACAGCAAAAATAAACAGTTGTTGGATAAATAAATGTACGATGTGTGCACACGTAATATTTTCAGCTAAACACACAATTGGTATTTATGATGCAGGGAGAAAAGTAGTGAGAAATGATGAGATGTGGGGTTTCACTCCCTGCTCCCCGCCCCCTGCAAGTGAATTACTGCTCAGCCTGAAGCTGGGGGTCCACAAAATGGGGCAACTGCCACCAGTCTCCCTCCCAGGACTAGTGAAGACAGAGTAGGCTTTTAAGCAGCAATGGTGAAACACAACCAGCTCCCTGATGTTAAGTAAAGAGGAACACGTGGGGTCTGATGGTGACAAATGCATCTCATTCTCGTTCAGCATTTCCCAGCTCCTTCTGCACAAAACTAGGAAAATAAAAAAATAAGCCTCAACTCCTTTAAATCTGATTTCCAGAGAAAATCTTTTCCTGGCAACTCATTCCAGTGCCAGGAAATTTTTCAAGAGGCTAATCTAAATTCCTTCTTTCACCCTAGGCTCGCTTTCCTTTGCCCACTGCCAAGTGAGGTGGACAACAGCTCCGACCGTCATTACACAAGAATTGTCTTTATTCTCACAAATCTTTATTTCCCTCTGTTCCAGTGGTTGGTCTAGACTCCAGGCGACCTTTCCCTGCCCATCAATATTCACATCACTTCCTTCACTTTCTTCTCCATTCTTTGTCCTCCTCTTTCTCAATTTCCTAACCCGTGGGCTTCCCAGCAGCGCCCACATCAGCAGGCACCGCCTACTCCTCCGGGAACCACCTCAAGTTCCAGTTGCTCTGACAGCTGGTGTAGCCAAGGCCGCGCGCTCTGGCTGCACGACCAGAATTCAAGGGACCCACCCCTGTCTGCAACCCCAATTCACTGTGAGCTGGACCCTCAGGGCTGGCTGAGCCTTTCTGTGATTCAGGGCCACTCATTGCCCGTGTACGTCTGCTGTGAGGATTCCTCCCCTTTATAATGGTAATTTTAGTGTGGTTAAGACTAACACTACTTACGATCTTGGGAACATTTTGAACTTCTCAAAGAAAAGGTACTGGGTTAATACAAGGTGCTGAAATGTCAGAATGCAGAAAATATGTCCCTTAGGACAGCAGGGCAGAGAAAACCAACACGAACACGGTACAGTGTTTCAAATGTGTTTTTCAAATGACAGTGGCTTTCAAATGTGTTTGGGCAGCAGGGTCCTGTCTTCAAACGAACCCTTCAGGGGCACCCCACTCCCAAACCAGGGAAAGCGGAGCTTCTCGGGCGGCAGGCTGGTGGTGGCAGCGGCGATACAGGCCCAGGCCTACCTGCCCTCCTCCTCCTCACCCATTTCTCTCCCCTCCTGCGGTGGTGGTCCCTGCAGCATCCACAGGGAGCCCCTCGCTTCCAGGAGGCAGGGAAGGAGGGACACGGAAAGAATCTGAACTTACGTCATACAGTGAAGGGATGGCAACTCAACTTTAGGGCCCCATGGGACCATGTGGCCAACATATTTGTATATCAGTGGTCCCACTGCTTTGTCTTTCTGGTCTGTTACGTTTCTAAGCTTGATCTTCATGTATGCGTAGTTTATCATAGTGTGTTTTTGTAATGCATCTCAAAATCTTTGTGAAATAAGTTGGTGTCTGGATATGTACACACAGTTCTAGGAGAGAGAGGCTGGCATATGACACTGTGACAAGACACTCTAGGGTCTGGCCTGACCTGCTACATGACCACCATTCTCTATGCTATCTTACTGTTTTATGCGTGCTGGCTTGAAGCAATCCAAGCGAAAAGTAAATACACTCTAAAATGTGTTCCAAGATTCTCAAGAAGGGCCTTAATAACAGGGCTTTACTACAAGGGCATGATGGCCTTCCCAGAACAATGAAAGGTATTCTTAATAGCACTTCCAAGATATTAAACATCCATGCTATAATTACTCCCTTTACTTCTACTGGTACATTTATTAGGAAGACGGGCAACTATAAGAAGTGCTTTTCTAAGTGAGATTTCTGTGAACATTTAAATTGTAAAATGTCCTGCTGACTTACAAAAACACTGCTTTGTGTAAACTTGACTAAGGGTTATTAAAATTTCCCAAATTAAGTACAGAAAAACAAAACATACGTTTAAAGTTCATTCAACTTGATAGACTCAGAAGAAAAAAATTTGAAATTCAAACAAAGTATATAATTTTTCTGATTTTTAAAGGAATATTTATAGCTTGAAAGGGAAGGGCTGGTAAAAGATTGAAAAAATATTAGGGAAGCAATTCTTTTCCTATTTCAGGAAAATTACAGTTCTCAGAGAAGATACTGAAAACTAACTCTCAGCTTATATACATGCATTGTGTAAGGGTTTCTAAAGCCTCCTCCCCTTTTTATTTCTGAAAAGATGCACAGATTTGAAGCATGGCATTAGTGACCGAAGGTTCTGAGGTAAAGGTCCGCAAATTACAGCCCAGGAATCAGATCCACCAGGCAGCCTGCTTCCTCGGGCCAGAGCTAAGAATAATTTTCACATCTTAAATATAGTTGGAAAAAAATCAAAATAAGAAGCATATTCCTTGACATGTGAAAAATATAAAACTCAAATTACAGTGGCCATACGTACAGTTTTACTGAAACACAGTCATGCCCATCCATTTACACCCTGTCTAGGGCTGCTTCCCTGCCACCACAGCAGGGCCACGTGTTGCCACTGACACTGATGGCCCCAAAGCTGAGAATATTTACTCAGTCAAGCCTCTTACAGAGGAACTGGCCAACCCCTGACCTATGAGATGGCGCCCACCCGCAGGCCCCTCTGAGCACCCCTGGGGGAGACGTACCTGGTTGAGGTGGCACAGGCATTTGTCAAGACACCAGAAACAGCAGCCGCAGCATCGGAACACGCACCTGGACCACGCGCTGTGCTGTAGGGATCGGGTTCAGAGCCAAAGGGACAGAGTCAGAGACAGCACAGGAAAGCAGCAAGCAGGCGGTTTCTGCGAACTCGCACTCACTGTGTTCCCACTTGGAGCCCCGTGTACCTGGGGAAGCGGCACAGTAGTTCTCAGTCGGTACGGGAGAAGCCCTTCTGCTTTGCATACGCTGCTCCTGCTAATTGCTATCATTGCTACTACCGATGAGTGAGGTTTCGCTAATGCTAGGACTGCTGTTGACTTCAGCAGACAGGGAAATGAGTCAGCCCGTATTTACTAGCATGGGTGAACTAGAACTCTGGTTCTAGTGGGAACAAAACAAAACCAAACAAAACAAAAACCTTTTCTTCCCTCTTCATCTTCCCTTCAGTGTCTTCAATTATAAACTCTGCTTTTCAAACCAAAGCTTATATTCATGAAAAATTCACACCCTAGGGACAATAAAACTAACGCACTGTGGATACTGGTTATGTGCCCACATTAAAAAGAAGAAAGAATCAAGTTTAATTTTTTTTTTGAAATAAATCCAATAGTGAACTTTTCAGGGCTAACTTTCAAGGGATAAATTAGTCCTTTGAAATAGAACTTGTACTTGTGTATAACTCAAGAGTGAATAATTAAAAAAAAAGTGAATAATTTAACGAAACTTGTTGGGGGGCCGGGGGAAGGGGTGACTGAATGTGTTCTACCCACCGCCCAGAACCCCCTCGCCTCAAAAAACTCCCTGAAAACAATCCTGAAATAGTTCTCCATGAGGACCCCAGGAATAACTCAGCCTTATATGGACATTTTCTTGTCCTGGTGTTAATTTAATTGGGTGAAACTTGATCTGGATACTTCTCAGCCTGGCTGTGGTTGTGAATGAGCCATTTAACGGAGGAAAGATCTCATAGGGGCCGTGTAAAGTGTTTAAATTGTAGGCACAGCGCTGGGCTGTAAGGCTGCCACGGAAGACCTTTTTTTTTTTAACCTAAGAAAGGACACATTTCTCCAACAGTGACATCACTGAAAGGGGATTGGCGCCTTGGGCCTTGTGGGATCTGGGGTTTGATAAACAACATTTTAGACCTCCGCTGGGAGGCTGGCCCATTGACTTCTCTTTTAGATTTATGGAGACTGTTTCCCAAAGAGTTTAAGGTGCCTAGGTCTAGGGGCGAGAGATCGTCCCCTACTGCTCATTAACTTACAGTGACCTATTACTAATGCATACACACACACACATACATACACACGAATATATTTAATACACAATTAACCATAGGGATATATTTAAGAATTAAAAAGCTATTCTGTTCTTTCAGAAGTCCTTCTCTAAGAGTCCTAAGTTTGAAGGATCAACTTCAAAATGCATGGACCAGAGGAGCCACACTTGTCCTCGCTGTGTGAGTGCCTCTTCAAGCCACAAACATGTGCCAAGCAACAGTTCAATAGAAATACAAGAAAATACTCTATGATCAGGGGCAATGGCTTAGCACACACTGCAAGATAAGGAAGCCAGATAATTTTATGTGAAATTCAACCAATTGTTCCTAATTGACATATTAATATCAAATTTTGATTATGGACTTAAGAAATATCAACAATTCATATTTCTGCTTAAAAGAGCAAACAAAAACAATTTTAAAGTATAATTATAAATCCCAGCATAAAACTTCCCCAATTTACTACGAACACATACTGATACCCAAAAGGTTGGACATGTACATTCGTCTGTTAAACTCTAGCCAAGTCATCGAAGCTGAGGTGGAGATGGGAGGGGAAGGAGGGAAGGTTAACACTGTGAGAACAGAAATGCTGGGAAAAATCCAAGCTTCCCTTGTTTGGTAAGACAGAAATACCATGAGAACAGCTGTTTTCCTGGTGTTTTGGTTTCCACTGGCATTCATAACCAAATGTGCATGGAAATAAAAACCAGGGAGGGGAAAAACCCCAGGCACAAAAGCCCCATAGTTTTCTGTCTTTTGAGTCGAGATTTAGGGCAGCTTGCCCACTTCTCACTATTAAGCATGCGCGCGTGTGCACGCGTGCACACACACACACCCCCCCCCAGTAACTTCCCTTGGCACCCTCCAGGAAACACAAAATGCAGGGAGTATTTTAGTATTAAAGCAGAAACAAATACTATTCTTATCTTAGAGTATATTTGTCTTTCTATAAAAAAAATAGCTTGATAAATATCCATTACAACTTATTTAAATTTCATCTTAAGAATTCCTCCCATTTGTTCAGCATTTAAATAAGAAGGAAAGCCAGCAAAGAGAAACACTCCCTCCCCACACCACCTCTGCCACCATGTTGGAGAAAATCCAAAAAACAAAACTCTGAGCAAAACAGGGATTGGGGACAAAAAGTTTGCAGGGGGTGGGGTGGGGGGGTGGGAACTGAAGAACACTGGAGCTTTCTGAATGGCCGCTGCCACAGGTCACATTCCTTTCCGGGGACCCAGGGTAGTTTTCCAGTGATTAACTTTTCTGTGACCCAAACACAGAGTGCACTGTTTTAAGGTGCTGCCTTATCTTCTCTTTCAGCGTGTTATAGATGTACGTGAGGATGGTTCTTGGAATCCTCACCACCATGATTAAAAATGACCCTTTTACAACTGTTCCCTGATGGTAGCAGAAAAGGGTGGAGAGAGATGAAAGGATGGGGCGATCAGGAGGGTCATTTTTATTTCTGGGAACAGACAGAAAAAAAAAAAGACAGCATTTTAAAAAGGCTATTTAGAAATAAACAAAAAACTTCTCTCTGGTTCAAATCAACTACAGTACAACAATTCAGAAACCATGATGCCATCCGCGTTTGGCAAAATTTTTACACTCCTTGGTAGCTAACGTTAAGTGATTTCTAGGATGAAGTTAATTCCTTTTGGTGGCACTCAGTGTTACAGACAGACATGGCACAGGAATTGTTAAAAATACTGAAAAGTTAAAACAAACATGTTTTCCTCTTTGCAACACCTACCACCTCCACCAGTCCTTTAAATGGCATATTGATCCCATTTTCATTTTCAGAAGTTTAATTACATAATCATCCCCAAGGTTTAAATTACACACACAGCATATGTAAATATCGCCAGTACTAGCTGGGTGATTAAAATCACCACCAAATCACATGACCAGGATTGGCAGCCGGAGAGGTACCGGCTTACAGTGCACGGAGGGAAGGCTCTGGCTTCTGCACAGCTCCAGGCTCCTGAAATCCAGCTGATTCCTACTCTGCTCTTTAAAGGTCACTTCACTGTGAATCATTTACGGGACTCGTCATGACACAGCTCCCAAGAATGCAAAAGTCTGTTTCACAGGCAGGAAAAAAAAAAAAGTGAAAAAGAACAGAGCGGGCACAGCCTTCACCCTACCCCAAACCTGAAAGATAAAGCACAGGAGGGAGGGCTGATGCAACCCCTCCCAGACCCTCTGATGCCAGTTCTAGAAAATGAGGCCCTTTCCAAGAAGCTACTTCACTGATTCCAGGGGAAGCCTGCTTCCTTCATAACGGATTATTCTGCAACTTGCTCTGGTTGCTAATAAGTCACTATGAATTAAGGGTTTGACAAGAGCCTAGGTTTTGAGGGAGGAAAAGGAATGCAGCCAGAAATGTTTCAAGAGTTGGCAATGGCCGTATTTTGCTGTTACTTAAATCATCCAGGAAGGAAGAGAGAAAGGAAAGTAATATTGGAAGCAGAATAATTGCAACGCAGTTGTCCCGCAGAAAGGGCGACGTGTGTTTCAACTCAGTTTTGCTGGAAATAGGAAATACCAGGCAGCTGTCGCTGACAGGAACTGATTTTGATCTGATGAACCAAGGGCAGCCCCGCCAGGAAAATCGTACCCATTTTCTCCCGTTCCTTATTATTGTTATTTTTTTTTTAAAGGGAGAATGTTTGCTTTTCCATTTGGGAGATTTATGGGCCTTAGAGCATCTTACGGTGCTCCAGAGGGGGTGCGGGAGGGGAGGGCAGCACCTGCCTTCCCATCTGGTCGGGAAATAAATGATTCACAGGCCACTGTGAATGGGGCCGTGGGGGCTGGTCCTGCAGGTACTGGCGTTTGGGCTTAGGCACCAGCTGTCTGGGGTTCCGGGCATGGGGTGAACCATTCCAGGCTGAGGAGCGTCTGCGTGTCTTGACTGCCCCCGTCCGTGTCGCACCCAGTGCTGCCTCCAGGGCTTCCCTGGGACAAGAGTAGAGGGTCTGAAGCTGAGTTAACATATGACGAGAGAGAGACCCTGGGAAGGCGGCCAGCTCTCAAACCAGGCCAGCCTGCGGAGCCGGGAGTCACTCAATACCCGCCCTGAGAACGAAACACCGCCCCGCACATAAAGGCCAGTCAGTGCAGGTTCTCTGAGCCCCACCTTCTCTCCTTAGACTCTTTTCTGTGTTCAAAGGTAATGTCACCCTGCCACCCGTGCCCTGCGAAGTACGTGGCTATGGCCTTCACCTCTGTTTCCTTCACAACCAGCAAAACCTACTTTTAGGAGGAGGCTCTGATTACACCTGGTGAGGCCGAAACTAAGACTTTGGGATGGCGGTGCAGCGTGGGGCATGTGGGGCAGCTGAGTGATGGGCCTGTGAGGATGCTAAGGCCTCTGGTCAGGCCTGCACTTCCAGGGAGTACTGCATGCTGAGCACCTTCCACTGGATTCTGGGGGTGCTGGCAACTGGAAGACCCTGGGCAGTGTGAGAGACCAGGGTGCGCCCCACACACCCAGCTCCACTTCTTTGAAACCTGTGGCTGCGCTGAGTGCTGAAGGTGCCCGGCCCTGTGCGAGGGAGCCGGGCCTCCAGGACACTGCATCGCTCAAGTCACTGAGCAGAGGCTTTAACGCTCCCGTCCGTCTGAGTCCGTGACACCTCTGGGTCGTGGCACAGAAGTGATGCTTTGTAACTACTATTCGGACAACAGAGCCTAGGTCGAAGCCAGCAGCCACTTCAGGGTCCTAGAGGCAAGCTTTAGCTCTGGGGAGATCCAGCCTGGTGCTCACTAAGAACCCTTCAACAGGATGGAAAACTCATTGTGTGCTGAGGCTCTTGGACAGGGACCAGGCCACGCAGGCTGGATGGGCTCCCGTGTCAATCTGGTCCTGAGCACAGGAGAACGGTGTGGTCCCCACAGAGGCCTTGTCCTTTCCTGGTACTTCTTCCAGCAAGATCACTGCAAGATGGGGTTGGGAGGGCTGTCGGGAGGCTGTAAGGTTCATCTTTCCAACCCCACAGAAAATGGAAACTCCTTGTTATGGAGAACAGGCCTTGGCAGCTCTCGTCAGGCTTAGGGAACTCAAGGGTCTCCCACCTAAGTTCCTTAGGCTCCGCCATGAGTCCACTGCCTCACTCCTCCCTTAGCAAATCCAAGGCAGCTGGAAAGCATCTTTGGTATATTTGCAAATATGATGAAGTCATGCTGCTTCCGTGTCCCTTCTCCAAGCTGAGCGGTTGCTGGTTCCTGCCTATCACACCCCAGCCGCATCTTTATGGCTCTCAGTTGACTCCTCTTCTAGCAAATGGTTGCAAAAGGGAAATTATACAAGTTGCCCATATCCTGGGACTTGATGGTCTTTGTATGAACTCTCCAGCCCTCTTACTGCTTAAATGGATGACAGAGATGAATGCACTCTGCCTATGTTTATTCCTCTCCCTGTGTGCAGGCGAGACCATGAGATGAAAGAATTGTGAACCCTGAGATAAAGGAAAACCTTGAGGTTTCAAAATTAGGCATGCAGTTAAAAAGAATGCAGAACTCTTTAATAAGTGAAATAGTAGTGCTAAAAATAAACCATGCATTTCATTTTAAATTAGTTTATTTTTATCAAATATGTGAAGTATCTTAAAAAGTCAAATCGTACTCCTAGGTGTAACAGGAGAAGCAGCAGTTTTTTTCCCCACTGCTAATTTTCTCTCCCTAGAGGTAGTATTTTAGCTGTTTCTTCTGGAACTTGCCCTCACACTTCTAAATTACACGTTCTCACGGCCATTTCTTGATTTTTCAGCCTCAGAGACTGTCTACCGACTTCCTGCGATGGAAGATGCAGGTTTAGTTCTCCTACACGGCCTAAACTCCCCTACGCGCTCATTTTCCCACTCCCTGCTTCTCAATTATACTGAAATTTTTAATGTTTTTTTTTCCCAGCCTTTTTGAGATATAATTGACATACAACATTATGTAAGTCCAAGGTGTACAATGCATTGGTTTGACACACATATATTGCAGAATGACGGCCTCCACCACCTCGTGTAATTACCACTTCTTTTTTGTGGTGAGAACACTTAAGATCTACTCTTTCAGCAACTTTCAAGTGTATAGTAAGTCTCACTAACTACAATCATCATGCTGGGCTATGAACTTATGCTTCTAACCGCAGGTTTATACCCTTTCACAATGTCTCCCCTTTCCCCCTACACCCCAGCCCCTGGTAACCACCATTCTACTCTGTTTCTATGAGTTCAGCTTTTTTAGATTCCACATATAAGTGATATGATCCAGTATTTGTTTTTCTATGACTCATATCACTCAGCATAATGCTGTCAAGGTTCATCCATGTTGTCACAAACGTCAGGATTTCCTTCTTTCTCGTGGCTGAATAATCTTCCTTTATCTACACCACATCTTTTTCATTCATTCACCTGTCAATGGACACTTAGGTTGCTCCCATACCTTGGCTTCTGTGAATAATGCTGCAACAAACACGGGAGTGAAGATCATTCTGCAAGATCCTTTTTCATTTCCTTTGGATATACACCCACAAGTAGGATTGCTAGATCATATGGTAATTCTAATTTTAGTTTCTTTAGGAACCTCCATACTGTTAAACTGTTTTTCGTATTTGCTGTACCAATTTACATTCCCACCAGCAGGGCATAAGGATTCCCTTTTCTCCACATCCTTGCCAACACTTGTTACCTCTTGTCTTTTTGATGTTAGCCCTTCTAACAGGTGTAAGGTGATACGCATTATGGCTTTGATTTGCAATTCCCTGATGATTAGTGATGTTGAACACCGCTTCATGTGCCTGCTGGCCATTTGCATGTCTTCTTTGGAAAAATATCTATTCAGTTCTTCTGCCCATTTTTTAACTTTTTTTTTTTTTTTGCTATTGAGTTATATGAGTTCTTTATATATTTTGATATTAACCTCTTACCAGAAATATGATTTACAAATACTTTCTCCCATCCCATAGGTTGCCTTTTCACTGTGTTGACTGATTTCTTTCCTGTGTAGAGCTTTGTAGTTTGATGGGGTCCCACTTACCAGTTTTTGCTTTCGTTGCTTGGATTTTTGGTATCATATTCAAAAATCACCTCTAAGACTGATGTCAGGGAGCTTCTCCCTTACGTTTTCTTCTAGAAGTTTTATAATTTCAGTTCTTATGTTTAAGTCTTCAAACCATTTTGAGTTAATTTTTGTGAATAGTGTAATGTAGGGGTAATTCTTCTTCATGTGGTTATCCAGTTTTCCAGTACCATTTACTGATGAGATTATCCTTTCCCCTGCCTGGAATCTCAATTCTCTTCCACAGATCTGTGAGTCCATTTTTATGCCAGCGCCACACTGCTCTGATTACTGCAGTTTTGTGGTATAGTTTGAAAACAGAAACTGTGAGGTGTCTAGGAATGCTCTTCTTTCTCAATTTTGCTTTGGCCATTTGGGCTCTTTTGTGATTCCATACAAATTTTAGGATTTTTTTTTCTATTTTTATGGAAAATGTAATTGGAATTTGGATAAGGAATGCATTGAATCTATAAATGCTTTTGACTAATATGGATATTTTAACAATATTAATTCTTCTGATCCATGAACACAGGAATATCTTTCCATTCATTTCTTTAATATCTGTCATCAGAGTCTTATAGTTTTCAGTGTACAAATCTTTCACATCTTTGGTTAAATTTATCTGTAAGCATTTTATTGTTTTGGATGCTATTGTGAATGGAGTTGTTTTATTTCTTTTTCAGATATTTTGTTGTCAGAGTATAGAAATGCAACTGTCTTCTGTATGCTGATTTTGTATCTTGCAACTTTACTGAATTCATTGATCAATCTAACAGTTTTTTGGTGAAGTCTTCAGGATTATATATATATATATGTAATATCATGTCATCTGCAAAGACAATTTTACTTCTTCCTTTCTGATTTAGATACTTTTTTTTTTCTTTTTCTTGCTTGATTGCTCTGGCTAGGACTTCCAGTACTATGTTGAATAGGAGTGGTAAGAGTGGGCACTCTTGTCTTGTTCCTGATCTTAGAGAAAAAGACTTTCAATCTTTCACCATTGAGAATGTTTTAATGTTTACTGTTTACATTATCAGTACATAAATAACATTGACAACTGATCCAAATGGTATATTCTGAGTGTATTTCCTTTTTTGTACAACTTTTGTTTTTTTCCTGAAGTTCGTAACTGTTTCACAATTTTTTTATTTGTGCAGTTTTCCATAGGCTTCACCAAAGTATAAATCTTTTTTCCATATGTTCAAACATACCAGATGTCCTCTCAGTTCCTCTTCTTTTCTTTTCTTTTCTTTTTTTTTTTTTGGAGACATCTCTCCCGGAGCCCACTCCTCCATGGATGTTTTCTATACCTCATCAGTAGCTACCCTCCTGGAAATTCCTTCCTCTTCTTCACTGTGTTGGAGCTCATTTCCTGAAACTCATGTTTTCCTGCCTGGCTTACTCATTAGTTTCAGTGGACAATGGATGTGGGAAGAAAATCTTTTGGGATGTTGCATGCCTGAACAGGACTCCATTCTCCTTTACCCTTGACTGATAGTATGACTAGGTATAGAATTTGAGGTTGGGAATAACCTTTCCTTAGAATTTCGACAGCCTTGTCCTACTGTCTCCTTGGTTCAGAGTTGCTGTTAAAGATCAGATCCCATTCTAGTTCTTTTTAAATTTAATTTAATTTTTTAATTGAAGTATAGTTGATTTACAGTATTATGTTAGTTTCAGGTGTACAACATAGTGATTCCATATTTTTATAGATTATACTCCATTAAAGCTATTATAAAATATTACCTATATTTCCTGTGTTGTACAATATATCTTTGTAGCTTATTTATTTTATACATAGCAGTTTGTACCTTTTAATCTCCTACCCCTATCTTGGTACCCCATCCCCTTCCCTTTCCCAACTGGTAACCGTTAGTTTGTTCTCTGTATCTGAGTCTGTTTCTATTTTGTTTTATTCATCAATCTGTTTTATTTTTTAGATTCTACATATATGTGATAACATACAGTATTTGTTTCCCTCTAACTTATATTATGGCTAATATTTCATTGTGTGTGTGTATCCCTCGAACTTATTTCACTAAGCATAACGCCCTGCAGGTCCACCTATATTGCTGCAAAACGGCAACATTCCATTCTTTTTTATGGCTAATATTCCATCTTCTTTATCCATTCATCTGTTGATGGACACTTAGTGGCTTCCATATTTTGGCTATCATAAATAATACTGCCTGAACATTGGGGTGCATGTATCTTTTCAAATTTGTGTTTTCATTTTCTTTGGATATATACCCAACAGTGGAATTGCTGGATCATATAGTATTTCTATGTTTAGTTTTTAAAGAAAACTCCATACTGTTTTCCATAGTGGCTGCACCAATTTACATTCCCACCAATAGCATACTTGGGTTCCCTTTTCTCCACATCCTTGCCAAGATTCGTTGTTTGTGTTTTTCTTGACAATAGCCATTCTGACAGGTGTGAGATATTTCATTGTGGTTTTGACTTGCATTTCTCTGATTAGTGATGCTGAACATCTTTCCATGTGCCTACTGATCATCTGTACATCTTCTTTAGAAAAATGTCTGTTCAGGACTTCTACCCATCTTTAAACTGGGTTGTTTATTTTTATTTTTTTGATATTGAGTTGTACAAGTTCTTTACATATTTTGGATATTAACCCCTTATCATTAATATCATTTGCAAATATTTTCTCTCATTTAGTATGTTGTCTTTTTGTTTTGTCAATGGTTTCCTTTGCTGTACAAAAGCTTTTAAGTTAATTAGGTCCCATTTGTTTATTTTTGCTTTTGTTTTGTTTGAGGAGATAGATCCAAAAAAATATCACTACAACTTATGTCAAACAGTGTTCTGCCTGTGTTTTCTTCCAGGGATTTTATGGTTTCCGGTCTTACATTTAGGTCTTTAATCAATTTTGAGTTTATTTTTGTATTTTATTTATGGTGTGAGAAAATGTTCTAATTTCATTCTTTGACGTGCAGCTGTCCAATTTTCCTGACAACACTTATTGAAGAGACTTTCTTCTCCCCATTGTACATTCTTGCCTCTTTTGTTGTAGATCAATCAACCATAAGCGCATGAGTTTATTTCTGGGCTCCCTGTTCTGTTCCTTTGATCTATGTGTTTGTTTTTGTGCCACCGCAGCTTTGTGGTTTTGATTACTGTAGCGTATTAGTATAGTCTGAAGTCAGGGAGTGTAATACCTCCAGGTTTGTTCTTTTTTTCAAGGTTGCTCTGGCTATTTGGGGTCTTTTGTGGCTCCACATAAACTCTGGGATTATTTGTTTTAATTCTGTGAAAAATGTCATGGGTGTTTTGATGAGGATTGCATTAAATATGTAAATTTCTTTGGGTAGTATAGACATTTTAACAATATTAATTCTTCCAGTCCATTAACACAGGATATCTTTCCAATTTTTGGTATCATTTTCAATTTCCTTCATGTTTTATAGTTTTCAGAGTATAGGTCTTTTATCTCTTCTAGTTCTTGATACTTTGCCTGTGGGCTGTTTTTATCTCTAAAGCTTCTGGGATCTTCTCTTTACTTAGGTCCTCTAGCTCTGAGAAATCTTGATAGTTTCTTCCCTTCTTTTTCCTTTGTTCTGTATTTCTGGAACTTGTATTAGCCAGATGTTCAGTGTCCTACGTTATCCTCTAATTTTTCATCATCTCTCTCCTCTTTTCCATCTCTTTGTCTTTCGGGTCTACCTTCTGGAACAGTTTTTCAACTTTATACTCTAATCCTTCAGTAGAAAATTTTCACTTTTGCAATCATATTTTTAATCACAAAGAGGTCTTTCTTGTTCTCTCACTATTCCTTTTTTTTTTTTTGTACGGAAACAGCATTTCTTGGTTCTTTCTGAGGATATTATAGTTTTGTTTTGTTTTGTAGTTTTCTTCTGCTGCCTGCATTGTCTCTATTTTCCCTAAATTCTTTTGTTTGTTTGTTTTGTTCATTTTGATCTCTTTCAGTAAAGACTTCTACAAATGTTTAACAATCACTGGTTACTAGTTCACATTTAAGAGTGAGGCAGTGAAGAGTGAATTGGAGGCTCTATACAAGGGTGACTGCTGACTGGTGAGTTTCACTAACTGGTTTGGTGTCAGGAAATCAGCCATTTCATTTGGGGACTCCCACATGGCACCACCTGTAGGTATTTTCTTTGTGTTAGACAATTTCTCCAAAGAAGCCAACTATCTCCTGCTTAGGAAGTATCAGCCTGGCTGTCAGCATCCCGGGGGCTGAGCTGTGGAGTGCGGGTTGGTGGTAGGTAGAACTCTATTCAGTATTTAGACTTTCACTTGCTCCCACTCCTTTCAGTACAGAGCTTTGCCCCAGCCTCCGCTGTGCCAGACACCCCATGTCCAGATCCTCTCTGATGACCTCTTCAGAGAGCAAAGTTCCCGCCTTCTGCTGGTGTAATGGGAGGCCCTGGGACCCAACTGCTCCTTAGAAAGACCTTAACTCATCTCCAGAAGGACATTTTACACTTGAGTTCCTGAGCACCTCTAAGTTTTTGTGGTTCAAACCAGCCACCTCACCTGTCCTACTGAACACACACAGACAGGCTTTTTTAGGTCTCTCCAGTCTGCAGAGTGGTGAGTGGTGGCTCACCCATCCTCTCTTCAGCTGCCAACATTTGGTTGGCATTTCTTGCCCACTGTCGTTGTTTCCTCCTGCCCATGTGTGTTTATGCTTTTTCCGTTCTTTCACAATCTGGGGGGAGGGGAGTCGGGGCAGGGGGAAGGATTAGGAGATAACCCATCTACACCTCACTGCAAGTTAAATCAAAAGAATATCGTTGAAAATGCTTTGGTTTTGTGGTTCTAAAATAACACAGAATCAATGCTGTCAGAGAGCTGTGACCTGCTGGCCAATTTGGTTAGAAGAATCTTTGCTCGCCTACTCAGGGGAAAGCAGCACACACCACCCCCTCTGGTGGCTTAAGGTTCTCAGTGCCCAGGGCTACAGTCCGTTGTGCATCCCACAGGGTCTCTAATGGTGGAGGCTCCCAAACAGCGCCCCTGCAATAAAACCCACGGTGCTCCTTATCTCGGGAGGTAACTGCTCTGCGGCATGAATCATCCCTGGCTGACCCTCCTGCCCCCACGAACACTCAGTGTTTTCCTGCTCATTTCGTCTGAGAGATGAGAGGAGGATGAGCATCATCGGGCGTAAACTTCCTGTTCTGAGTCCAACCCTGTCATTGTACTGACCGTGCTCTTCTTGCCTGTGGTTTTCTCTCTGCCCTTGGAGAGTCACACACACAGAGGAGGTAAAGGGGTGAGGGCTCTGTGTGTGTGTGTGTGTGCGCACATGCACGCGTGTGCACTCACATAAGTGTCCTCAATTATTCCGATGAGGTAATGGAGGGTAAACACTCCAGTAAGTATCATGGTGAACAGTGAAGCAAATAGTTAATTCACTAGTTCTTAACTATACGGACACAAAATTTATCTAACAGTCATACACATTTCCCTTAGGAGTCAAAGTTATTTTCCAAGAAAGCATTCTCCTCACTTTACATGGGATGAAGTGATGCTCCCAGAACTTACTGAAGTATGTTCCAAACAGATCAGTAATTTTTAAAGTTTGAAGTCAGTAAGAATGGATATTTACAGGCAAAGTCAACCTTTTCTTTCAGGTTTTTTTCAACTCTGAGCAGTGCAGTTACTCCCTGTTTGGCTTCCTTCAGGATTTTCTAACTTAAAGCAAAAGAGGCTGGGATAAGATATGACATGACTTTTTACTTCCAAATGGGCGTCCTCCCCAATTTTGAGCGTAGTCGTTTACTCTCACCAATCCCTTTCGAGGGGCCACGTCAAAACTCCAAAATGTGTTTTGAGATGCATGACATGAAGCTCACAGACAAGTCAACAGCAGTAACACACTGGACCTACCTGTTGAAATAACACGTCACCACTGCCCCAGCTACAGTCATTTGCTGGCATGCGACGAGGAATTTGCCAGTCCAGATGAGGCCAATTAAGTGGTACCACCACGTATACCGAATGCCTGACGGAGGCTTATGTTCCGCCTGGCCACCTCCGATAACCTGGGCAGCTGCTAAAGTTTAAAACACAAACATGCTTTTCACCTGGCCACGCTTCCTCATGCCCGGGCTTTGGCATCACGTGAAACACAGATGCCAAAGCAAAGCCTGAAGTACCAACTGTAAGTTAAGATCTTCACAG